>NC_051157.2:230969947-231269947 GCF_013339745.2 Dermacentor silvarum
ACAGACAGAAGACCAAATTTTCAGCGTTTAAGTTCCCCAAGAAGACTATCGTCTTTAAAAGCAGGTGGCTGCGTTCTTCGGCTTATTTCGGGGGGTAAACAACAAAAATTATTCTGGAGTCTGATTTCCGAGAAAACATGTTTACGCTCCTCCTATATTTCATACCTAAATGTAATGCCGTTCTTAAATGTATGACCGCTCAACTCTGCAGCTTGTATATTATAAACGGCTGCGTTAATCTGGTGCACTATGATAAACGATCCTAATGAAACAATTAAAGGAACGGCATGTCTCACATACACAGAAGATATGTGCAGATCTATTGAGTTCGTTGAAGAAGATAAGTGTACGTACCACATGGGGCAACCAGTTTAATGGGTTGCAAACATGGTGAGGCTGTCAAACAGTTTTCTTGTCGAATCAAGTTAGCAGATTTACAGCTGCACCAAAACGGGGCGTTTATATTGAATGCCAGCTAGGAACTTGTTAAGTAGGACTTAACACCCGGCCGTGCGTTAATTCTCTCAGGAACTGCGCCTCGGCAACATCCGAGACTCTCCGGCAGCACAATCATCGGAACAGTGCTCAGTTGCATCGTTCACTCACATTTGAGACTTCCATAGTGCTGTTATGCGTTACATTCGAACGGAAATGACTGTTCGGCGTCGTACAGTATATCAATGACACTTGCACACCACAGACACACACAGATATAGATATATATTGAAAGACGGAGACGACCAGACAGGCAGCACTGGCAGACCCGTTTATTCCACCGGCACGGCCGAGGCTCAAACACGAAGAAGAAGAGAAACGGATGATGATGGCTATATACAATGAACGATGAATACGTGAAATGTGCTTACACTAATTTCCCCCCCTCGTGGAAGCGGCCAACCTGGCCGCAATCTAAAGATCGGCTGAACGGGGAATAAGTGCTTCATGCGGGAGACGTGAACAATTTCTGCACTACGACGACGGCGGTCCTCGACGGAGTGAGCGGAGTGACTAGATAGTTCACTGCGGAAGTTTGTTGTAGGACTGTGTAGGGCCCAATGTACGGTGAAGGAATTTCTCGCAAAGTCCAGCGGTTCGAACCGGCGTCCATAGGAGGACTTGGTCTCCAGGATGGAAGGCGATGTCGCGGCGTTTACTGTCGCAGCGACGTTTTCTTTCTTCTTGGGTAGCGGCGGTGTTGCGACGAGCAATTTCACGGCAATGCGCGAGTCGAGCTGCAAACTCTTCTGGGAGGGAGGTGTTAGGCGAAGCAGAGAGAAAAAGAATTCGGAGTCGAAGACGGAGGAGGCAGATCGTCAATACACCAGGAAGAAGGCTGTAACCGGTAGTTCGTTGTGTCGCAGTATTATAACGAATGTAACACAGGGAAGGATTTGTCCCAGTTTGTGTGGTCAGGACGTAAGTACATAAAATCATGTCAGAGAGCGTTCGGTGGAAGCGTTCAGTAAGGCCGTTGGTTTGCGGGTGATATGTAGAAGTGAACTGCAGCAGAACTGATAGTTGGGCGAGTTGGTACGAGAAAATAAACAGTTGTGAGTAAGCGCTCGTGTGTCTCCCCTTCACTGTGTCCGTGTCAATTGTGTGCGCAAAAAAATTTCACTATGAATATGTAGAAGTGGTTTTATGCTTCGTATTAGTCTGCCGCAAGACTTCTTCGAGGACGTGGGACATGAGGCTTTGCCATGATCGACAAAGACGCGAGGAGCACCATGCGCAAGACTATGGATTGCAGGAAAAGTCGGCAACCTCAGAAGCAGCACCAGATCGAAGAGGCGCAGTCTCGGCGTATCTTGTTAAGTGGTCTACCGCTGTGACGATCAACGGCAAGGGACCGTATAAGTCAATTCCAACGCACTCGAAAGGTTCGGTCGGACATGCAAGGCTGAAGAAAACCGGCAGGCGGGATGTGCGTTTGCGGTGCTGACACAACGCACATGAGGCAACGTATTTGGCTACCGTTGTGGACAATCCAGGCCAACAGCAGCGGGTCTTGATGCGGTCGTAGGTCTGAGGAAGCCTAAGTGGCCGGCGGCAACGTCATCATGAAATGCTTCTAAAACTCGAAGACGAAGGCAGCGGGTATGACTGGGACCCACTTGTTACCCTTAGGATGATAATATAACGATGAAGCACCCATCTTGAAGGCGAAATTGCTGAAGCTGGCGTCGCAAGCGGCTGTTGGTGGTTTAGTTTAGGCCGCGAAGGCGATCAATGAGAGTTCGACAGTAGGATCTGCGTGCTGAAGGGAAGCTAAATCGGAGCGTGAAGAAAGCTGAGCTTGATCCGTGACATTAGCGTGAGCTGGTGTGGCGGCAGGCTAGCGTCAGAGTGACGTGGTAGAGACGGGGAGTGCGCACGATCGATAGAAGGCGAAAGCGGGCATCGAGACAGTGCGTCTGCATCATGATGACATTTGCCAGACCGGTACGTTATCGTGAAATCATATTCTTGTAAGCGCAGTATCCAGCGTCCCAGGCGTCCTGACATGTTCTTCATAGATGACAGCCACACAGAGCATGATGGTCGGTTACGATGGTGAAGTGGCGACCATAGATATACGGGCAAAACTTCTGAATGGACCAAACAATAGCCAGGCATTCCTGCTCTGTGATCGTGTAGTTCCGTTCAGATGGCGAGAGGGTCCGGCTAGCATACGCCACAACCTGCTCTTTAGAGGCGGGACCCCGTTGCAGGAGCACTGCTCCGATGCCTTGCGCACTTGCGTCAGTGTGAGATAGTGGGTGCCCTCTCATCAAAATGGCGAAGCACCGTCCGGAAGTGAGATGTTCTTAAGGGCTTTGCCGACTCACAGTCTTCGGACCATGTGAAAGAGGCGCCGGTGACCAGGAGCTTATGTAGAGGAGCTGCTATTGTAGCAAAATTGCGTATAAAACGGCGAAAGTAAGACGCCAGGCCGAGAAAGCTGCGCAATGTTTTTTGATTTGATGGGCAAGGGAATTGAAGCACAGCAGCAATCTTCTCAGGATCAGGTTGGACGCCGTCTTTTGAAACGACGTGACCCAGCACTTTGATTCTTCTGGTGGCGAATGTGCACTTTTTAGTATTAATCTGGAGACCAGCATCTGAAAGGCATTGGAGGACTTCGTCTAATGTCTGTAGGTGTTGGCTGAAGCTGGAAGAAAAAACAACGATGTCATCCAGATAACAGAGGCAGGTCTTCCACTTAAGGCCACGAAGAACAGTGTCGATTATACGCTCAAACGTGGCTGGAGCGTTGCACAGGCCAAATGGCATTACATTAAATTCATAAAGTCCGTCCGGCGTGGCGAAAGCGGTTTTCTCTTTGTCAGCCTCGTTCATGGGAATTTGCCAATATCCCGACCGCAGATCAAGGCTGGAAAAATATTCCGCTCCTTGTAGTGTATCTAAGGCGTCGTCAATTCGAGGCATGGGATACCATCCTTGCGTGTAATCTTATTGAGCGCTCGATAAGCAACGCAAAAGCGAACGGAACCATCCTTTTCTTCACCAGAAACGACAGGAGACGCCCAGGAACTGGATGAAGGTCGTATAATATTTCGTGCTAGCATGTCATCAACTTGTTCTTCAATGATCTTCCGTTCCGACTGCGAAACACGATATGGGCGACGGCGTATAAATTGCAGAACCGTCAGGTTTCGATGCGGTGTGCAGCTACGGAAGTCTGGCCCAATGCGTTGGCACAGCTATCGAAGCAGGATTTGTGCTTAGCCAAAAGGGCGAGTAACGCATCCGACTGGGCAGCGGTTAGGTCAGAACCAATTAGGGCTCGGAGAGAAGAAGAATCCAAACCTGAGGTTGGTACTGGTGACGAAGAAGGGGAAAGCGCTACGACAGAGATCAGTGGCGGGTCGGTGAAGGTTGCCACGGTCATCCCTTTGGGCAACATACAGGATCTGGGGTTGTGTTGCAGGCGTACAGGAGAGCTCGGCCACATGAACAACAGGACGAGACAAGAGGCGGCCAGAATCCTCGTGAAGTGCAGCGTGAAGAGGGGGTAACCAGTGCGTCTCCATCGGTTAGCTGGCCGGATGTGACAGCTACAATGTGTTCGTAACCAGGGTGCAGGACGTAATCTGCAGCGACAGCCAGTTTCAAGATGGAGGGTGACGACTCCAAAATAGGTGCATCCGTGGTATCTGTGATGTGGACGACGTTCTCCCTGCATGATATGACAGCGGAGGCAGAATGCAGGAAGTCCCAACCGAGAATAAGTTCATGGATGCACGCGGGTAGCACAATCATCTCAATGTGGTGACGAATTGCCGTCGATCAAAACACGAGCCGTACATTGTCCGTCGGGGTGAATGGGTACGTTATTAGCGCCGCGTAAAACGGGTCCAAGATAAGGGCTTCTGACTTTACGGAGCCGTGAGCACAAATCACTACGCAGAAGGGAAACAGCGGCACCAGTATCGACGAGAGCTAGCACAGGAACACCCTCGAGAGTTACAGATAGCATATTGGCCGGGCGACAAGGAGGTATTTCCGAAGTTCGACAGGACGCAGTTTTCCCTCCAAAAACTGCAATCCTTAGTTTTCCGAGTTTGGTCAGCAAGGCGGGAGATGGGCGAAGCGGTGATGCAGAGCGGCGGTAGGGAGAAGGAGAACGTCGCCTAGCCGAACGGGAGCCCTGAGGCAGACGTGGAGACGCTGAGGAGATGGAGAACGACGCTGCGTAAAAGCGGACGGGCCTGGGGTAGTAAGCGTCGTGTCGGCGGTTCTCGTCTCGCTAGAAATCGGCATAGCCTCGGCTTACATCCAGCTGGCGGCGACGGCAGTAACGCGATATGTGGCCCCGTATAACCGCAGTAAAAGCAGACCGGACGAGGTGGACGCCACGGAGTATACGAAGGTGCAGCAGGTGCTCGGGCGCCCATAGAGGCCAAATGGCCGCAGGTGAGGTCAGGAGGCCCAGAAGGGACAGTAGCAGGTGGCATTGCAGCGACTTCCGCGTATGTGGGCATCGGGAACGCTGCTGGGGCAACAGACGTTGTCGGTGTCGTCATGGCTGCCAACTCCTCCTTCACAAGGTTGCGCAAGTCGAACGTTGGCGATGGGGCGGGAACAACAGTGGATCGAGCTGTTGTTCTGCTGAAGTTCTTTGCGAATAATAGAGCGGATAAGAGCACGTAAATCAGAATGAGGTGGCATGGGAAGGTCGCTGTCACGGTGAAGACGGAGGGCCTGAAGCTCGTCCAAGCGCTGGCACGTCGATGTAATATCTTGAACCGAGGTAGGATTTTGGACAGCTAAGGCGTTGAATGCGATGGAACCAATGCCTTTAAGAATATGGCGAATGCGTTCGGCTTCCGTCATTCCAACGTTGGCGCGGCGGCATAGAGCCAGGACATATTCGATGTACGATGTATATGACTCTTGCGGAAGTTGAACACGTGCAGCGAGCTTCTGTTTGGCGACTTCTGAACGGCCAGATGAAGACGCGAAAATTTGCCGCAAGCTAGTAGTAAACGCTGACCAGTCGGTGAAGTCAGTTTCGTGGTTAAAATACCACGTCTTCGCAACGTGGGTCAGATAGAACGCGACGGTAGTCAACTTCTGTCTATCGGTCCACCCATTGGCCGAACTCACGCGGTTGTAGTTGTCGAGCCAGTCGTCGACGTCTTCCCGCGGAGACCCGCAAGACTGGTGGATCACGATGAGGGGTGGTAATGGTGCACGATGTCAGTGCAGCCGATGTCGTAGGAGCAGGAGCGTCAGGGGTAGCGATAGTGCCGGCGGCCGACGCAGGGGAGGTCATAGCTGTGGGGGTGGCCGGGCGCAGGCGGCGACCGGAACGTAGCTCCAGGTAGGGCAGGAACGCAGGAGGACGTCGGGATCTTGACGCGCCTCCACCACTTTGAAAGACGGAAGACGACCAGGACAGGCAGCACTGGCAGACCCGTTTATTCCACCGGCACGCCCGAGGCTCAAACACGAAGAAGAAGAGAAACAGGGATGATGATGGCTATATACAAATGAGAACGATGAAGTACGTGAAATGTGCTTACAATATATATATATATATATATATATATATATATATATATATATACCATGGGTTTGCCTGCTATGCATATTATTGCTGTGGATGAGAGTTTAGCTGTGGATGATATATATATATATATATATATATATATATATATATATATATATATATACCATGGGTTGCCTGCTATGCATATTATTGCTGTGGATGAGAGTTTTATTTCCAGTATACTAATAAGTGTATTTGTTACTGCAAACACGTGCGCTTATTCCGGTCGGGAGTTCTCACTTTTTCAATTATTGCATTTAAATATTTGTTATTTTACCTTACATATATATATATATATCGTAAATATATATGTCTATGTACCCTTTGATATAGTTACCTAGAAATACATTGGTCATTCTTCACGCCACGCAGCTAATAAACCTGGTTTATTTCACTCTAATATTGTTTTCTTCGATCATTGTCCCTGATCAATATCCACCAACAAGAAGCGCTTGTAAAATGACACGATATCAATAATACAATTTTCTTACGTAGCTTTCATGGTGCGGAGATACCATTTACTTTTAGAATACAGTTGTAAAAACAGCAGTTCACCTGGCTAAAACTACACTTGGCACTGGCCGTCAAGAGTCATGGGCGCACCGAAGCAACTAAACCATTAAAAATATGTACTGCACAGAGGTTCTGCGAGAAAAACTGGGCGTCCGCCAGCGTCCGCGTAGCAAACGCGCGCTCGCTAGCAGACAACGCGCTTGACAGCGACAACAAAATTGAAGACGTCGCGTTGTATAATCTATGCCTCAAATATATATGTTTGGCAAATTGGTGTAAACTTAAATTTGCAGTTGAACTAAAGCGCTATTTAAGAGCGTAGTATGCGCAATCGGCCTCGGCGCCCGCAGCGAAAGTACGTTGAATATGCCACGGAGCGCGTCTCCGCCCCAATCCAGTTCGCTCGCAGCGCCCTCGCACTATTTTTCCACACGCGGCGTCTCAGCGGCAGAGCGCCGTTCGGCCCACTTGACCATTGTCTAGTACACTCTAGTTCCAACGGCGGCGGCTAGAAACATGGTACGCGCGAGCGGCGCATGGCGGCGCCAGCAGTCGAGCACTGGGCTTGGGCGCAAATAGAAGCGCGGTGACGGCACGGTGGCTAGCCACCATACCGCCGAGTCACGTCGAAGTGTATTGGCGCCTTAACTACCGAAGCGCTCACTACGGTAGCCACCAACGTTACTAGATTACCTTTTTCAGTTTGCAAACTCCGGCGTTTATAGATACTTTTTCAGTTCCGTATCTCTCCGCCGCGCCCATGAAGAGAAGGCGGCCTGTCGCGATTCTCGCCACCGCGGCGCTGCGGTTACGGGTTGCGTAGGGTGCCCCGATGCCAGCGCCGCCGTTCAGGGTGGTGCCATCCTTTGACCGCACCCGCGCCGCCGCTTTCTCGCTGCGACGCCATCTTGAGTCACAGCGAGCGGTTGCGAGTGCTTGGTGCCGGTGCTTAGTTCGAGACACAGTGCGCGCGGATGCTTCGCTGACGCTTCTACTTGCTGGACAGTGTTCAGCCGCGTGAATGACAAGCTTGTCAAGTGTATCGAGTTGACATGACGGGCTGTTGTGTTTCCAAGTGCACCGGATCGACGCGTAAAGGGCTTCGTTGTTTACGCTTCCCCCGGGACCCAGAGCGAAGGAAGAGATGGGAAGCCCAAGTAAAGCGGTATCACTGGAAGGCAACGGATAGCTCCTACATTTGCGAGGTAAGTGTCAAGAAAGTTTAGACTATCGCATCGTGTTTTCATTTAAATAAGAAAGTATTCTCTGATCCTCGCTCGCGTACCTATGTTCGCTCACGAACTAAGCACTGCACCGATGCTGTCTGAGTAGCCTATGGTTTGCGAACGCGCGTCGCATAGGCTTTTGCCCTTTTGATCGGCGCAGTCTATGCGTGTAGTACCCTTATTTTAAGGACTGACGAAAATGCTTCGACGCGAAATAGCCTTACATTAGCTACAAATCGTCATGTAAACCACCTATTTTACTTTTTCACGGGAAGCACACATCGTGTGTCTCTTGTTTCTTTTTTTTCCCTCAGTTTCTTTTTCGCTACTGGTTATTTGGGACTAAAAGATGGGGAGAGCGGCTGTTGTGTACGTGGCAAGCGAAGCATTGTGATTTTTTCTATTCTCAGCAGATATCTTGCGGATCTCAGGTTGTTACGTTATATAGCTGATTTTTTAGACGAATATATTTGTAGCGTGGTGCTCGTAAGCCGATGGTTGTTCGTGCTGATTCCCGATCGTAGTGGGTACTGTGACGGTCTTTAATGCCTGTGCACTGTATGCCAAGGTGTAGTAGAGTTAAGGGGAATCATGGGACCAAAATGTTTCGGCGCTTTCTCGCATGGTGTCTGTTGTAGCCTGTGCATTTCTTCGAAACGTGTGAAGCGAGGTAATACAGCATTACTTCTGCGAAAATTTATTTTTAGGCACTGTAATGGGTTCTCTGTATTTACAAGGCAACTTTTCGTATCAATAATCACTTTTGTTGTTTTACTTGTACTTAGAAACACTTTGAAGAGGACCAGTACGAGGGAAATTGACAGGATGGGCGCCGTCTGTTAAAGTCAACAGCCCTACAACATCATGGACTATATTTCGAAGTGAAAAACATTGCTTATCTACATTTGACTGTCTTAGTTTCATTTACGGTTTTTGTACGCGATATGTATGCAGTGTTGTTTATTTTTTCAATGTAGTTATCAGTGTTCTAATGTGTATTTATAAAATGTCCTGTACTCGCCATCGATGTGTTTCGCTGATGCGACGTTTTCAATGATAGCTGATGTATTCTGGCTGGATATCTTGATTAATATTACCCGCGGTTGCCTTTTCTTGTTTGCATTCTTGTTTTCGATTTATATTGTGTGTAATACGGTTGATGTACTCACTTGAACCCCTCCCCCCCATGTAATGAATAAATAAAAAAAAAAAAACTCTCCCTATCCCGAATTGTGTGTCGAGCCTACCTAGCGAATTTTTTTTTATCTCGTCTTTCAACATAACCTTCATGCGCCACACAGTGCATATAATTTTTCATGTTTGATTGTACTAGACATTATAAGTAAATGTATTTTGTGCATCGTTTGGTTTCTACGCAAGATTGACCCAGACAAGTTACGTTACATGTTTCTCTACAGCACTAACGAAACCTTATTTTCACATCGAAGTTATCTTTACACCAGCTTAATCGTGTCAACACACAGTTTTGTGGGCAAAAAAAGCAAAATTGCACGTATCACTGTAAACGAAAATACCCCCACATGGGAATTTTAACAAGGTGATGTGCCCTATATACTCCCATCCTTGAATATTTATTCCGATGTATGGGAGGAATACAACGGCATTCCCTCGTTTCACTCCGCTCACAACCTGTGGGAGGATAAGGGCGGACATGACGTGATTTTATTCCGCCTTCAAAATTTTGTTCTCCCCGGGAACTCCGCACAGGGAGTTTTAAAAAACTCCCCCGCCGGAACAGGTTGGTCACGTGGTGCTTCCCATAAGGCTGTGCGCCGCGCCAGCGACCGGCCGCATTGGGCGGAGTCGGCGGTGCTCATGGCTGACGGTTTGTTTACATCTGTGAAGTGTCGTTCCGTGCCAGCGTTTCGCCGATTTTCTTTCCTATACTTCCTTCCAGAAAGTGTTATAGGCGTGCCTGAAGCTCACTGCATCTCATCTTTATGTACGTTAGCTGTGATCACTCTGCTGGCAGCGATGAATGCAAGAGCAACGATTTCAAGTGCGGAAATAGGCTTAGTTGTGACCACGAAGCTGCCGGTTGACTCGTGAGGTCGGCTCGGGTTTCTGGCTGTGCTTCCGTGTTGCGTGACCTTGACTTGTGTTCCTCAGTGTGTTCAATACCACTTTTATGTCCTTTTGAGTATATTCTGACAACGTCCGGTGTAAAGTGCCGCGTAGCAATGGCAACAGCAGCCACTGTTCGAGCGACAACGTCCGTGATAGCCGCACATGAATGCCATATTCCGACTTCGTCACGGTGATGTGCTGCCAGTAAGTTAGACCGTGGTGCAAGCAACTCTTTTATGAGTCTGTGTACGGATATCCTCGCCCGAGAAATACGGTAGGACGTAAGTACGTACTGTGAATAAAGCTTCTTACTGAGCGATGCGAATTGAATTGTTATCGCGCAGTTCCGTTTTGATCACGTCGTTGCTTCGGATATTGCATTAACATCATGCTCCATCCAACATACTGATTTAGGAGCATACATGCTGGCTCCGAGTGTGAGGATTCGTTTGCCAGATCAGCGATATGGCTCCGTTTCACAGACGAGAGACATTGCTTGGACGCGGAGCAAGCAGTGCGGTCAAAAAAATGTATGACTACGCAATTTTCAGTGTTACGTAGGCTCCTACGGGTCATGCTCACATGTAATAAATTGTTGTCCCGCCACAATTCTTTCGCACGAAGCTAATTTTGTCATGAAGCACGCGCACGTACATTTTTCTTGCGTACTGTAACTAACGCACTACTTTTTGGCCGCGGATCCCGGCAGTGTGCGAAGTCGCTTCAGCGCTCACGGAATGGCATTGTAATTTTAAAAAATTATGCCATGAACGTTGTTTTTTCAATATTCTAAGTTAACAGTACCGTGTGGATTTAGGTTTCATGGTACCTTCAGAGAGGCCGATCTCATATGTGCGAGCCTGTGAGTCGTAATTCTGAAAACACTACAGCTGCTCGCTAGGCCGTTTCGAGGCCCACATTATCGTGGCTATATATACTGGCAGGGTTGCTTCTTGTTGTGTGTCGAGTGTCCGTTGGTTGTCTTTCACAGCTCTTCATCGGGTGTTTCTCAAATGTTTGTGTTTATGTATTGCTTGGTCTGTCTGGTCTCGTTCACTTGGTTCGCAGAATTAGGCTTATACTTGTGCGTATATTTCGGAATTTGACCCGAAGCGTCTATATAAAAATTCTCCACGCAAGTTGACGTGTTTTTTTATACTCCCGGTGCACCTCGAAAAAACTCCGTTCAGCTCGAAGTAAAAAATAAAAATGACAGAAAAAAAAAACTGCGACGGCACCACGCAAAAATTCCGCCCGCACGGAGTAAAAGTTATACTCCGATCATTCGGAGCATAATAAACTCCCAACCGGGGGTCGCTAGAGGACAAGCATTATACTCCCACCTGAGAGTTATTTCCGTTTACAGTGCGTAGATATCGTCAAATAATTGCAACGAACGCGAAGAGCACGCGCAACGCAAGGGAAACTAACCGCCGTGCGCGAGTGGCTGGCTACGGTAAAGGAGGCGTGACGTGTAAACCAAAATACAATAGCGAAAAAGAAAAACTTCCACACACAGGGGTCGCAAACCTTATATACCAAGCATGCAAGCGCAAAAAAAAAACAATAGTGCGTATTTCAAACATACACACGGCATATTAAATGTGATTGAATTAGGCAACTTGGGGCATGTTCCCGGCGCCATACATTTACGTCTTGGACCTTCGACGAGTTAACGGCTATTGGTTATAAAAATGTGCAGATGCGATACCGATGAAAAAATCCTCATCAAGGCAAAGCACTTGGAAGTGCGCCGCGAGTAACACTATTTATGAACGCAAGCGTAGCTGAGTATCAGCTCGTGTGATTCAATATGGCGGCGCCAGCGGGGTTGTCTCCACCCTGAACGCCGGCGCTGGACATCGAGGCACCCTAGGGTTGCGCTAGGAGAGTGAGCGTCGTCTGCTAGCGGGCAGCGTTCCACCGCGGCATCTCAGGTTCTCACCACTTTTAGCTGTGTACTGCAAAAGAAATAAGTGTTCTCGGGAAGTTGCTCGGCATTTTGTTGCGGCTATTCCAGTTCGCGATTTACTTGAAATAGAGATATTGAGGCAACACTTACGCACTTATCACCTGCCTCAATCCTTTTGGCCTCAATTATTAAACGAACCCATTTGTCACGGCTTCTGGCAGCCACAGCGCAGGCGTAGAAGTCAGGCTTACATTTGCAGTCTCTACAACGAATTGCCAGGTGGCCCTCTCTCCCAGTGTTGACTTTGTCCTCAGCCTGTCATTCAGGGACTGCTCGGTTTGGCCCACGTACATTCTACCACAATCTAAAGGAATTTCGTTAACTACTCCTGCCTGATAATCCACGTATTTGTTGTCGTGTTTTGTGATACAGGCCGGTGCCTTGCGGAAAAAAAGGGTTGGTCATTCTACAGAGCTTGGAAAGCTTGCACGGGGCAGAAAACACGACATTTACGTTAGCTCGCGTGGCAATCTTTTTCAAATTGTGTGACATGCGGTGTATGTAAGGCATGACAGCTACCTTTTTTTTTCGCGAGGTGGCTCCTGGTCCAGTTGGCGAGTTCGGGACTTCTTCAGGATTGTTTCTGCTATGGAAACTCGAACAGGCTGCGGGTAGCCTGCCTCTCCTAGTCGGTCGACCTCCTTAAGAAAACTCGCCTCAGCTCGATGTGGATAGGACTTCTTAAAAACATTCAGCAGGCACATGTTAGCAATGCTTCTTTTAACTAGCTTAGAGTGAGAAGAACTAAAAGGTAGCAGATGTTTACTAGCCTGAGGTTTATACTGCCAACAGACGTGGTTACTTGCTAAAAACAATCGAAGATCTAAAAACCTGATAGAGGAATTTGCCGAAAGTTCGTGGGTCACTTTTATGACTCGCCATAAAAGTGGCGTTTTTTTCTGATTAAACGTTGTTTGAAGTGGCGCCCTGTGTGTGTGTGCTCTCTCTTCGTCCGTCGTCGTTTTCGCGCCTTCACTTCAGATCATGCTTAACCAACACGCCTAACTATCCATCCTAACAACATGGTACATCCGGTTTGTCATTTTTGAGTGCGTCAGCGCTTTCTGGCGGCGCGGGTTACAGGAGGCTGGTCGAAATCTAGTCGTCTGAACACATTCTGCTGGTTCTTTCAGAGCTCCCATTTTCGACCTGGCTTTCCTATTTTCGAGGTCCGGTCACGTGACTCCTGCAGCGTCCGTGGATCGCGTGGCGTCTTGCCGCGGTGGTAGTGTGCGGGTGCCACGGCGCCTGCGTGCCTTATTTGTTTCGCGCAGACGTATTTCCTGTTAGGGCCTGGGAATGTTTTCGCGAGCGGCTGCACGTTCGTCTCAGGTACGTTTTCTCTGGCTCCGATCTACAGAGTGGGCTCCGCACTGTTGCAAACCGAGTGAGAGCGTGGCATGAACCAGCTGAGTGCCATTGAACGAAAACTAATTTTAAGTAGGTACAATTGTCGTTTCTTCCTTTATTTATCGTAATGACAAGGCCACTACACTTATTGCCCCGCCACCGTCGTCGGGCCGTGTGTAGTACTTAACGACGTGGTCCAGTTGGAGGCCCCGCTTTTGGTCCTTGCTGATCAGAAATGTTTCTGTAAAAGTGGCAGAAAGAAAGGCAATCAATCCTTGGCATTTTGCTGGCTTTTATACCGTGGCGTTTGTCCTATAAATGGTGCAGTTAGATATTTATTATAGCCAGTAGGCCACACGTTAACTGACGTCTGATTCGGGCGCCACATGCGCCATAGAGACTGAGCTCGCAATGAATACATCGTGCCGTCGCGTGTGAAACGCGTATTAGGTACATTGCACCATCTGGCTGCATGGCTCTCAATGTGAAAGCATAAGCAACAGCAGCAAGGTAGTAAAAATTGTCAGTTCTGCTCGAAGCAATGAAAAGTTTAGCGCTCCTCCTAATGACCTTCCAACCAAATGAAAGCAAAAAATTTCACATCACTCATGTACAATCTTGCACATATCCCGCCCACCTAGCTGATGCGACACACACACGTTTTCCCTGAGATAATCAAGTTATTTTTTCCCGAGCACAACATATAAGGAGCACTGACGGAGTAATATTTTAACACGGTAACGCTAAGGGCCCCGTGTCGCAGAAAATCCGGCGTCGGCGTCCGGCATCGGTGTGCGATGTCGGCGTCCATGGCGGAGAAATCATCGCCAACTACCCCAACCACCTCGACCGCGCAGGCCCTCCACGTGGTGCAAGGTTTTGGTGAACAAAAACTGAATTTCTCAGTGAAATCCGTCAAAAATGGCAAAGTACAACTTTACCATTCGGCGTCGGATTGTTTAGCATTCGGCGCCGGATTGTAATTTGAATGTACGAGAAAACATAGTTCTGTTACGAGGGAGCTCAAAGACAAAGCCCTTTTCCAGCATTTCTACCAGACCTACAGCCGCGCGCTCGGTACATTACTTGCGAAAATGATATCCAGATGGCGCTCACATCCACGGCAGGTCAAATTGGGACTTCGCCTGAATGCGGTTTTGACTAGAGCACTGCCTGTGCTCGGGCTTACCCGAAAGGCCGGGCCCGGCCCGGCCCGTGGGCTGGGACGGGCCGGGTAGGGCAGTTTTTTCACAGGCTCGGGCCGGGCTCGGGCACGGCATGGGCTTTTTGACCCGGGCCCGGGCCGGGCTCGGACTTTCTGGTGGTGTGCATGTAACGTGCAGCGAGTTATCCTTGCGCGTCTCGACTCTGAAAAGCCTGTTGCCCAGGTGCAGCTGAAAGCTAGCAGTGCTACTCCTGTGTACTTCCCTTTTCTTCTTCCGCAGTATTTTGCGCTGTTTGAACAGAATGTAAAAGTCCAGAAAGATCGAAGTCGCCTCAAGCCAAAGGATGCCATTGTATTCCTTACCTAAATCAGTGTAATTCATTCTTTCAGCGCGGTGTAAGCGCGTTTGCGACTTGCTGATTCTTCAAAGGCGAATTGGTAAAACGATTTCTAGTAACATAAGATAATTCGTCACGCTGCTGAAATATGGCACTGCATCCACCTATGATTGCACGCATGTTCTCAACCGGCCGCCTAGCAGCAGCGCATTACGCTGCACCACGGAGGAACAAGAAGCTTTCTTTCTCCATTTACTCCATCCATGCACTGCGCTCACGACCTGTCGTGGCGTGGAGATCAGTGGTCGTGGCGACGCTTCGGCTAGAGTGTACTAGAATACGGTTGAGTGGCACGAGCGGCTGGGGCGGCGCATGCTTTGCAATGAGGCACCCGACGTGGAAAAATACTGTGGCGGCGTGGTGATAGAAGTGGTATGGGCCGCATCAAAGTCGCGCCGTTGGAAAGTACTGGCGATACTGGTCGGCAGGGTGATTCGTACTACTTCTCGCGCTGGTATTCGCGTCCAGACCGCTCAAATAGTGGTCATAATTGCATATGGCATGTATTTATGCCTTAAGAATAAATTCCTTTCATTCTCTTCTTTATTTTATTTTTTTAATGCCACTCGGTGGTCTTTTTCGGTCTCGGGCCGGGTTCGGGCCGGTTTAGAGCCGGGCTCGCACCGGGCTCGGGCCTAATGTAAAGGGGTTGCGGGCCGGGCCGGGCGGGTAACGTAGATTATTTCCGAGCTCGGGCCGGGCCCGGGTCTCGCCATAAGCTTTTGTTCGGGCTCGGGCGGGTAGCCCGACGTAAAATCGGGCCTGGGCCGGGCCCGGGCTGAAAAAATCTGCCCGTGCAGCGTTCTAGTTTGGACACGCGCGCGCGTTGGGGCAATAGCAAACAATTAATAAAATAAGAAAAAAAGGTGCTAGGACCTTCACATAGACCACTTATATTGCCCCTGGAAAGACGTCTTCCCAGAAATGCATTTCTGTTTAAAAGGGAAGCCGACTTTAGGGGACCGGTGTAAGCTTGGTCTTTCTAAGGTGGCTTTTCCACGTTCTGTGTTGCAGTGAAGCGCTTCCACTAAAAGAAAATGCGATGCGAACGGGGCCCGACAACGCTATCGCGTGCCACTCTTAAAGGCGGAGCGTAAGCATCCTCCAATCTTTTGTGGGAGATACAAAGAGCGTCAAAAATTTTCCGGTTTTTCTGATTGCTAAATTTGCGCAACACACGCATTCTTTCGAAAAACGCCTTGAATGCTGGCTTGCGTTTGCGTCGGGACGAGGCGGAAAGAAGTGTGCGTCCTTCACCTTCAACAAGCAACAACCAAAAGAACAGTTACTATCAGGAAGCAGCGGCTTTTATAGACCGCATCGCTAGTGCCACAGCGGCGCTGTAACTGCGGACGTTGCCTATGCTGGCGAGCTATCTTATCACACATCTTCCTCTTTTTTATTGCGATAGCAATTATATGGACACTTCAAACGGATTTCTGCCGTCGGCGTCGCCGTCGCCGTAGCCGTCGCCGTGAGGTTCCGTATAGATAAAATCTTCACCGCACGCCGTATGCCCGAGCGGAAGCGTGCGGGGACGCGCGCTATCACGGAGAGCGAACGCACTCAATCTCCCACGCTCAAGCAACGAAGCGGGAAGCCAGCGCCGGAGGGAGCGGAGGGGGGGGGGGGGGAGGGCACTTTTACTCTGCCAACAACCGCGCGCGTCGCTCGACCGCACCGTCTCTTATCTCTCCCACGCGCAAGCAAGGAAGCGGGAAGCCAGCGCCGGAAGGAGCGGGGGGGGGGGGGCGCACTTCTACTCTGCCAACAACCGCGCTCGTCGCTCGCCGCACCGTCTCTTATCTCCACACGGCTCTGACCTTTATGCACTGTGCATTCGCCGCTCAGTTTCTGTTGCAGCGATGGGCTTGCTGCTGCAGCGTACCTTCGCTGCCGCTACCATACGCTGCAGCGGGCGAAGGTACGCTGCAGCGTATGGGCTTGCTGCCAGCGTTTTGGCAGTCGTTGTCTGCAGTCATTCAGTGTGATCTATTCATGTTTGTTTGTGCGCGCTCACACCACGCTTGTTCATTCAGTTAGTAATAGTCGGGCCACATTTTCCAACGCACGCTACACATGTAATGCTGCCCGGATCGGCAGTGCAGCGCTACAGGTGTGTCCCTTCGCACGCGCGCTGCCCACGGGAAGCGCTTCTCATCAACACCACCGTTTCACACGCGCCTTCTCGTGGTCATCAAGTCTCTCTTCATGTCGGTCTACTTACGCCGCAGCACACCTGCTTACTTAATCAGCTCATGTTTACTACAATTCATATTGCTACCAAAGCCGCTCACCTTACTTCGTATGACATTGCTGTGTTGCTATCGCATTCATTGCTTCGCCCTTAGGGCGAAACTGTGACATTTTTTTGAGGCCACTCTTGCTACGAAGCTTGAAGTCGATCTGGAGGAACCACACACCTTCCGCTTCGTGTGTGATTGTGACAGGGATGGCTACACTGTGGCGCTCTGCTTCTTTCATCGCTGCATATTCCTGCTGATTCCGCTGTCAGTTGCGTTGTTCCTCGGCGGTTTTCTAAACTGGTCGGAGGCAGCCGGGACGAGATGATTCAATTTCTGCGTAGAGAAGTTTCCCCGGAGTAGACCCAGTACGATCTCGGCTCGTCGGTGCTTCTACGACCCATATGTGTGTTCCTTCGGACAGCTCGGGCAGATCGCGCACTCCGTGGCGTCGGTCGTCTCTCTTCTGGCGCTGACGCTGCGACCTCTCGAAAGCTGCCAGTTTTTGGAAGTCTGGCGTCCGAGGCTGGAGGCTTTCGCTGGACGTGGGCAGTAGTCGTCTCCCCATGAGCAGCTCGGCGGGGTTAATTCGGTGTTAATTCGTCAATTCATTCTCACCCAAACAAAGACACAAGCGGTTTGTGATCTGTCTCAAGGCTAAAGTGCTTTCCTACAAGATAATCACGAAACTTTTTGTTGTGTTACGTGGTTCATGCGAAGGAGCAGACAAGTTTCCAGGGGCGAAGCGACGTTTATTGCCACATGTTCATCGGTGCGTGGCTGGTCGAGATAAGCCCACGCGCAGGTTGCGGCGCACGCCTTTTATTCGTTTTGCGCGCCTGCGCATTAAGGACTGTGGCGATAGGCCGGACACCACATCCATCCCCTTTTATATTGGCTAATTTACCAAGCTAAACTCCAGCTTGATATCTGTCCGGTGGTCGACGGTCTCTAGTCGGGTAGCGTCTTGCACCCGCCGTCTGGATCTCTTGCGAAGTGGCAGGACCACTGGTGGTAGGAGCGGAGGATGTCACTGGGTCGACGCTTGGTGGAAACGCCAGGAACTCGCATCCCTCCTGGTCAGATGCCTCGCGGTCCGGATCCGTGGTCCGCGCGAGCAGCTGGTCCTTGTGACGACGCCAGGTTAAACTGCCTCTGGGTGTGGTAGCACGAACGATAAAAGACAAAGGGCCGGACTGCCCCACAACAACACCAGGGACCCAGTTTGGTCTGCCTCGATAATTGCGAGCCATCACTTGGTCACCGACTGCTATGCGACGATCACGACGTGGGCGAGCCACGGATTGCTTGAACTGATTATATGCAACCCTTCCTCCCACCGCTGGCTTGACAACATCGAGTTGATTTCGCAGCCGTCGTCCTAGTAACAAGTTTGCTGGTGACTCATTTGTTGTCGAATGGGGCGAGTTGCGATAGTTAAGCAAAAACTTGTGAAGCCTCAGTTGTAATGTGTCCGCCCCGCTAGATTTACGAAGAGCGTTTTTAAGTGTCTGAATAAAACGCTCTGCAAGCCCGTTTGAGCTGGGATGATACGGTGCTGTAAGCACGTGACGACAGCCCAATTCTTTTACAAAAAGCTTGAACTCTTCGGAAGTAAACTGCGGGCCGTTATCAGTGACAATGGTTTCTGGGAAACCAAACCGTGCAAACAGCTCTCTCAATCTGTCAACTGTAGCCTCCGACGTAGTCGAGTGCATAACAAACACTTCCGGCCACTTGGAGTGCGCGTCCACGACTACAAGAAACATTGCGTGCAGAAAGGGGCCAGCAAAATCTATATGTACGCGCTGCCATGGTGCTGTCGGCCAAGACCAAGGATGCAAGGGCGCTTTGCATGGCTCGCAACGTTGTTCTTGACAACTTACGCAGGCCTTGACACGATTCTCGAGGTCCGCCTCGATGGACGGCCACCACACGTAGCTGCGCGCCAGTTGCTTGCTGCGCACGATGCCTGGGTGCCCTTCGTGGAGTTCGTCCAGCAGCAAGTTGCGCAACTTTGCCGGCACGATCACTCGCATCCCAAACATGATGCAGCCTTGGTGAACTGTTAGCTCGTTGCGTCTGTCAAAAAAGGCTTCAAATCGTTTTCAGTCACAGACGCCGGCCACCCCACATTTATGAATTCTATCACTTTACAAAGCAAGGGGTCCCGAGCTGTTGTTCGAGCAATGTCCTGGCTTGAAACTGGCATTGATTGCAACCGCAATGAATAAAAAGTTTCCTCTCTTTCTTGTGTTTCATCTTTCACAATTGATAGCGGCAGGCGCGAGCAGAAATCGGCTTCAGCATTCTCGCTTGATTTTCTGAAGATAAGCGAATACCGGTAAGCTGACAATGTGACAGCCCATCGCTGCAAACGCGCTGGTTTGCACGGGTCGTAGTGCGCCAAAGTCGGTGGAGAGGCTAGCAAGTTCTTTATCTTGGTGAACGCTTCCTGGCAACACTCATCCCAGCACCACGGGGCGTTTTTACGTAGCAACCTGAAAAATGGTTGCGCCACCGTTCCTAGGTTAGGAAGGAACTTGCCGTAGAAATTGACGACTCCCAGGAACGACTGCAGCTGCTGCCTGTCTTTAGGGGCTGGAGCCTTGAGGAGTGCGTGAACCTTCTCCGTCGTTGCCGAGATGCCTTGTGCGCCGATTCTGTGTCCGAGGTAGCAAAGGTCCTGTTGGAAAAACGAACACTTCTCTTTCTTGACACGAACGCCTCTTTCAAGAAGTCGTTTTAACACAGCCTCCAGATTGATGAAATGCTCTTCATCATTTTTACCAGTCACCAGAATGTCGTCTAGGTAGCAGCAAACCCCGTGTAAGCCCTTCATCATGGTGTCAATTATTCTTTGGAAGATCCCGGGAGCGGACGAAATTCCAAATGCGAGTCGATTAACAGCAAACAATCCTTTCTGCGTATTCAACGTGAGGTATTGTTTTGACGACTCTGACATTACCACTTGCTGATAGGCCCGGTTGAGATCAATCTTCGAGAAGTGCTTACCTCCCGACAAGGCTGTGAACAGGTCGTCTAACTTCGGTAATGGATAGCGGTCGACATCAAGGCACGGGTTAACGGTCGTCTTGTAGTCGCCGCAAATCCGTATGCTACCATCTTGCTTGATTACGGGTACCGCAGGCGTAGCGTATTCTGACGTCGTAACCGGCGATATAATTCCCAGCTGTTCCATTTTAGCCAATTCAGCGTCAAAAGCTTTTTGCAACGCGAACGGAACATTCCTAGCTTTTAGGAATCTCGGCTTCATATCAGGTTTAAGAAAAAGTTCGGCGCGCTCTTCCGTTATCGTGCCTAACTCGTCTTTGAAAAGGGGTTGGTACTTCGCCAGCAATGCGTCTAGCCTCTTTTTTACGCTGATATGAGTAGGAGTGTCTGACCTTGTAATGTTGTTCAGGTTCCAGATTTTCGCCCACTCCAGCCGGACGGCGTGCAGCCACTCCCGGCCCAGTAGAGGTGGCCCCTTGTGGTCTACGACGTAGAGTGGGAGAATTGCAGAATGGTTGACGTGCTGCACGTTGACCGAAGAGACTCCCTGGGTCGTACCAGTGCTCCGGTGTAGGTACGAAGTTAACTGTCGTAGGCTCCAGTACAGCCGAAGGAAAGAGCTGACGGAACTGCGTCTTTGACATGACGGAAACAGCCGCTCCCGTGTCTAGCTCCATGTTCACCAAGACGCCGTCGATGCTCATCTGCACGGTGACAGGGTCGCTCTGAGCTGCCGACACGCCGTTTAGACTGAGGGTCGAAGCTTTCCGCGACACAACCGTCAGGATCTTCACATTCTTTTTCGTCTGCTTTTTCTTTGAAAAAGTCTTACCACTGCTTCGGCAGGCTCTCTGGATATGACCTTTTTTGTTGCAACCGAAACAGGTTGCGTCCAAGTGAGGACATGCTTCACTCGTGTGTTTTGGCGAACCACAGCGAAAACAGCTTTTGCATGTTTTCTGTGTCTCAGTTTGCACCTTGTGCACATCGCCGACTGCGGCGTCGGTGCCGCGCGCCTCAGCAGCACTCTTCTTAGCCGCTTCCATTGCCAGAGCCCGCTCCACCGCTTTCTGGAACGTAAGCTTGCTATCTTCCGTGAAAAGCACTCGCTTAATGTCTTCTCGTAGCAGGCCGCACACGAAGCGGTCCCGAAGGGACTCGTCAAGGGCGCTTCCAAACTCGCACGTTTGCGACAGTTTACGAAGCTCGGCAACATAACTAGATAAGGACTCGCCTTCTCGTTGACACCTCCGGTGAAACTTGGCCCGTTCTCCAATGACGGACGGCTTCGGTGACAGGTGGTCACTCAAAACTTTCTTGAGGTCTTCGAAACTGTTCGTAGAAGGCAGTTCTGGAGCTGTTAATGACTTCAACAACCCGTAGGTCTTCGGACCGATAAGGCTCAAAAAGGCGTGTAACTTGTCGCCGTCGGGTACTCGGTTTACAATCAGGAACGACGTAAGCCGCTCTTCGTACGAAGCCCAATCGCTGGCGGACTCGACAAAGGGTTCCAGCTGGCCCAGTCGCCCAGCGAAGTGCGTCACTGCTGCCTCGCTCCCAGTCATGACGACAGTCACAGGCTCCGTGAACTGCAAAAAGACAGTCTTCTTCACCGAGTGAATTTCGGAAACACTTGCCTTCCCAACTGAAAAACGACGTCTTCAAATCCCATCCTCGTCGCCAGTTGTTGTGTTACGTGGTTCATGCGAAGGAGCAGACAAGTTTCCAGGGGCGAAGCGACGTTTATTGCCACATGTTCATCGGTGCGTGGTTGGTCGAGATAAGCGCACGAGCAGGTTGCGGCGCACGCCTTTTATTCGTTTTGCGCGCCTGCGCATTAAGGACTGTGGCGATAGGCCGGACACCACACTTTTCACTAACCCGCCGCTGTGGCTCAGTCACTAAGGCGTTGCGCTGCTGAGCACGAGACCGCGGGATCGAATCCTTTCTTCAATGGGCTTGTCCTGTAGGCCAGAAGAGTTTTATAAGTGTCAGCAGTTTTCTTTAAGAAGAAACCCTTGATAAAACTTTTCACTAACCCGCCGGGGTGGCTCAGTCAGCTAAGGCGTTGCGCTGCTCAGCACGAGATCGCGGGATCGAATCCATTCTTCAATGGGCTTGTCCTGTAGGCCAGAAGAGTTTTATAAGTGTCAGCAGTTTTCTTTAAGAAGAAACCCTTGATAATTCCACGGCGGACTCTGCCATTCCGTTGCTCTGATGATAATGAGGCTAGAAGTCACGTGTTGAAAGTTGTACGCAGTTGGAAACGTTGAAAATTCAGCGCCGAAGGCTCTTGAAAATTGGGGCCCATTATCGGAAACAACTACTTCCGGAATCCCGTGTCTGGCGAAAATGGATTTGCAGTGGTTTATTACTGCTGATGAAGTCAGGTTATTCAGCGGTACGAGCTCCGGGTATCCTGAAAAATAATTCGTGACGATCAGCCACTATTTTCCCTCAAGAAAGAATAAATCCTAGGTGAACTTGTCTGTGGCGCGAAATGCATTTTGTGAAAAGGGGACAGAAGAGAAGAGACAGTTGGCGCTTCACTGTCTCTTCTCTTCTGTCCCCTTTTCACAAAATGCATTTCGCGCCACAGACAAGTTCACCTAGGAAATATCAGTACCAACTTGCCCAAGAAGAAGTTCTTTGAAAGAATAAATCAATCGTAATGCGCTGCCACGGTCTATCTGGAAACTTGGTCTGTTGCAGAAGCATCTTTCGGTTGGTGCTCTGCTTGAGACAGCTGTGGCAGTTCTTAAAAAGTCGTTCAATGTCCGCGTCGATACTTAGCCACCAAACTGAGCTCTTGACGCGTGCCCGGCACTTCTCGATTCCGAAGTGTCCCTCGTGAATTATTTGAAGGACGGGCTGCCGTAGTGTCGATGGGATCACTATGCGAGAGCCGCACATGAGCAGGTTTTCAACAAGGGCAATGCTTTGCCTCTCATCCCAGTAAGGCTTCAGGTCAAACCCAACGTCTCGACGGCTTGGCCTCATAATCAGAGCTGGTTTTGGCACGGAAAACCCCAGAAAGAAGAACAAACTTTTCACTAGCCCACACGAGGGCAAGTCCTTCTTTTTCAATTTGGGCGTATCGCCGCTCGGTAGTTGTAAGACTTCTGGAAGCATAAGAAATCACTTTGTACTGACCGTCTTTTTGCCTTTGGCGCAGGACAGCTCCAAGACCGTACGATGGGGCGTCTGCTGTCACCACTGTTTCCATGTTTGAATCGTAGATTCCCAGAACAGCGTCCGATGAAAGAAGAGTCTTCCACCTCTTGAAGGCGGCTTCTTGCGCGGGGTCCCACACAAAATCCTGTCTTGAACTCATCGTGAAAGAAAGAGGCTGAAGGACTTCTGCCATGCGGGCCACAAAGCAGGCCAGGTAATTTGCCATGCCCATCACGCGCCGTAACTGTGTCGTGGACGTCGGATGCGGCATTTCTGTCACCGCGTCAAGCTTTTGCCTATCAGGACGCACTGCGTTGTTCCCGATTATATGTCCCAAAAATGAAATCTGGGTGACACTGAACTCGCACTTATCTCTGTTCAAAGCGCACGAGCGCTTTGAACAGAGATAACGCCCGCTGTGCGGGCGTTAGAGATACGCCCGCTGTGCGGAGACGGTCCATCACTGCCCGAAGCCGCTCGTCATGCTGTGCCTGCGTGGCACCCCAAATAAGCACATCGTCCATGTGACAGACGACTCCCTCGTGTCCTCAAAGAACCTGTCCCATTCGTCTTTGAAAATGTTTGGGGGCCGACGATATTCCGAACGTAAGTCGGTTGAAATCGTCCGAACGGCGTGTTAAAGTTGTTAATTTCTTGCTCCCTTCACTCAGCGGTATCTGCTAGAAACCCGAGTTCGCGTCGAGTTTCGAAAACGTGCTCGCTCGCCGTAGCATTCCGGTGGTGTACTCGACGGCCGGAATGGGATGCCATTCTCGTGGAACGTATCTGTTGAGTTCCGTGAAGTGAACACAGACTCGAACAGAACCAGAGGGTTTAAGAACGACAACCATAGGTGCGCACCATGTAGTAGGCTCGGTGACAGGAGAAATACTCGCCTAGTGCTTGCATCCGCTCGAGCTCTTGTTTTTTTTTCGAACAAAGGCAGGGGCACTCTGCGTGGGGATGACAGAGAGAAAGGCTTTGATTCAGGGTTCAACTTGAGGTCATACTATTTTTTGAAGGCCCCCAGTCCTTGGAACACTTGTGGAAACTCAGATTCGGGGTCTAGTTTCTTCACTACGTTGATTTGTGGTAGTAGCCTTTCTATCGCTGGTTTCCCAAGAAGAGGGGTTCGGAGGCCTTGAAGTACGTACACGTCATCGCGGCTGTTCATTCCCGCAAACGTCATATTTATGACAGCCATACCAGATAGGGCAAGGGGTTTACCATCAGGTCCCTGAAGCCGGCGCTATGCTGGTTGAAGTTTTATCGCGGAAAAGATGCGATTGAAGAGCTCCGCCAGAATGACCGTTTCGTCCGCCCCAGTGTCTATTTTAAGTACCACGTTCGAAGATTCAACAAGTACTGGAACTTCTCACCTGTAAGCGGATGAATGGGCTGCTACTCCGAGGAAGCCTGGTTCCTCGGTCAGCTTTTCGACATTCCTGACAGCTCTGGTTGATCGGCGAACCCGCCTCGAAGTGTCCTCTTTTGTCGCACTTTCTGCAGACTGCATCTTTCGCTGGACAGAACGCTCAAATGTGCCTGTTTCTTCCGCACCAGCCACGTGGTTTGGGAACGTTGCTTCCACTTTCAGGCGGAGGCTCGTTCTTCCCCACATGTTGCGCACCCCGCTGGGACTGTATTTGGTGGACTTACTGTTCTCGCACGCGGTGAAGCTGTGCCTGCTGTTGGTTGACGGTCTCGTGCAGTCGTGCAACCAACAACGCTTGCTGTAGTTTTAGGTCCGGATCTAGTTGCAGAGCGCTCGAGATCTTACGGTCTTGGAGGCCAACCACGAGACGATCTCGAATTAAATCTTCTCGCAGCTCCCGTAGTCGCACGTGGAAGCAAGCGTGTGCAGTGCGTTAACAAAATCCTCGACGGATTCGCCGTCCTGTTGCGTTCGGATGTTAAACTTGGCCCTTTCATAAATGATGTTCTGCCGAGGAACAAAGCAGGCCTCGTACTCCTGCAGTACGACCTCAAACTTCTTCTGGTCGTCAGGTTCAAGTTTGAAGGTTTTGAAGATATCCTCGGCCTGAGGTCCCATTAGATACACCAATGCATCTAGTTGACTCTTTCTGGCTTCCCGTCTAGTCCAGACGCAGTTAGGAAGCGAAGAAATCGCTGTTTCCGGGGTGGAGCAATTTGAAACAAAGCCATCTTACTTGGTCTTTCCTTGTAAGGTACCTGGTTGCTTGTCCGGCGTCTGGCACTGTTCAGTGGGCCCGCGGCGTCCTCGTTTCAGGGCTGGTCTGACGTCCGATAACAGTGTTGCCTCAGATCGGCGGGCGCCACTTCTGACACCATGTTTGCGTCACGACGAGACGGAAAGAAGTGTGCGTCCTTCACCTTCAACAAGCAACAACCAAAAGAACATTTATTATCAGGAAGCAGCGGCTTTTATAGACCGCATCGCTAATGCCACAGCGGCGCTGTAACTGCTGACGCTGCCTAAGCTGGCGAGCTATCTTATCGCACAGCTTGTGCGAGCAACGGCGAATGTGGTCGGCTAAATGACCAGCGCCACTTAGAGAAGTAGCATTCCTGCGATGCTCTAGCAAGCGTTCATTACCTTCTTGAGGCAGTGTGAAACCTGGTGCCAGTAGGGCACTACGACAGGACTCTATGGCGGGCGGGCGTCTTTCTCCAGCCTGCTCCTCCCACCAAATTTTACCTCGCGAATCTGGCTCTCTACCACCGAGGCCACGATTTCTCCATGGAAGCCAGCCTTCTCCAGTTGCCTTAGCTGGGCGTCGACGCTATAACGAACTTTATGTTCGCAGGACTTGACAACAAGACACCGCCGTTCGTGCTGTCGTTCTCTTCTAGTCCGTGTTTAATTGTGCGCCGGAACGATGTTTCATAATGCTAATCACAACCAACTGGCCCAGCTGTCGACGCTTAGCGCAGTCAAGCGCGGCCTCTCCACCTGCCCACCCTCCTCCTGGAGCTTTCCGGCCAGGCGGGAACGCGCGGCCTTAGTAAAGCGAACGCCTGAGAGACAGTGTTGTATAGGGTTTTCATTTGGGGCGGGTCGA
Organism: Dermacentor silvarum; assembly: GCF_013339745.2. Lineage (NCBI taxonomy): Eukaryota > Metazoa > Arthropoda > Arachnida > Ixodida > Ixodidae > Dermacentor > Dermacentor silvarum. The sequence goes on from NC_051157.2 coordinate 230,996,191, forward strand.
TGTCGGCAACTTGTGGCGGCCATGTTGTTTTGGTGGCGTCTGTGTTATCTGTTGTTTATTATTCAGTCACTGATATATGCCAAATCACCATGGCAAGTTACACGATTGAGCAGCACGTCTAAATGAAAATGCTTTATTATCAAAATGACTGTTCGTTAGTGGAAACGTCGTGCGCGTTGCGCCCATTTTACGGCAGACGCGGTGGTCCTTCAAAGTCGACTCTCCAACGTTTGGCGGCCAAATTCGAGACGACCGGTTCGGTAAACAATCAGCCAACATCCGTGCTTCAATGGAACGCCAGATCGGCCGAGAACATCGCCGCGGTCCGTGAAAGTCTGCAGGAGAACCCGGGGCAGTCAATTCCTCGCCGTGCACAAGAACTCGGCCTTTCGCAGACTTCAACTTGGCGAATTTTGGTGTCGGCTTCTCCGATTGGTCCGCTTCACCTTACTTAGCTTGTGGTGGCTGGTCGAAAATCGCGGCGGCGTGCAACGGAAGGATAAGAATGCCGCTAAAACAGATCCTCAGCAAGGAAGAGTTGGCAGAGCGATGTCGTATGCATGCCGAAAGGGCTCGATAATGTTTTACGGCCGTGCAAAAAGGTTTATCATGCGCAAATAAATACATGCTCACGGGCAGGTGCGAGTAGCAAGGGCCTGAGCGATCGGCGGGCAGCCATCTTCTACTCCTTTTGGAACGGGGCAGTCTTTGGCTATTCAGACAAAAATTCAGTTTTGTTCGGCATATCAATGCATTTTTTACGCGTAACCGTCACTTTGACGTGGTGAGTTTTCGCGGTCTTGTGAGATCACCTGACAGACAGGCGAAGTGGGCGTAGCCATGCAGAAAACATTGGACCAATAGCAGAGGGCTAATGGAGGAAAGGCGTCGAGTCAGGAATGATTATTTTTCTTTTGTGCGGTTTAATCATGCATAATCAGTGTGTACACGTTATATCAGATGGGGAGCTATCGCGGTTTTCGTGAGGTCGCGTGACAGACCGGCGAAGTTGGGAGGGCCCGAAAATGTTTTGGCCAATCGTGGTGGCTGATTGCAGCAATTGGAATCAAAACAGTTTGGAATTATTTTACGTTATAGCGCCCCAGAACAGCTACGTTCCAAGTCTTGTGTGCAGCAAGAATAAATATATTGCAACTGAGCACACCCGCGAGCGATTAGGCAGAAAATAATCAGATAGTGACCACACCGACGAACTTCACTGAGTCAGAAACGTGACAAGACGCTACTTCTAAGTATTTGCCAAAGGAAGAACGAACAGAAAAACACACTGATCCTAATTCAATTCCTAAGCGGACAGCTTGGAATGCATTTTTAGCTTTGTTTTTATAACAAGCAGCATGTATACTCTGCTCGCGCCGTTTGAACAAAGCTTAATGAGCTTCGAAAGCGCTTTTAGATGTCCTTTATAGCTGTGGCCATAGCCTTGTGTCGGTCACTCAGTCAGCGTCTTTCGGCGACTTTCGGCGTTGGCATTCGCGGCAGGCTTGGACGTATCGTTTAACACAAGTGGCGAGTTTCGGCCAGTAGTACGATTTCCGTACCCTGGCAAGGGTTCGAGTGAAACCCAAGCGGCCAGACGCAGGCTCATTGTGGCATGCGAACAGGATTTCGTCACGAAGCTCTGCGGGTACGACCAAAAGATAGGTGTTGTTGCTGGCAGCATAATTCTTCTTGTATAGGACGCCCTGTCGTAAGCAAAACGACGACAAACCGCGAGCAATTTGCGGGGCAGAGTGACGTTGCGGCCTTCTAGATGTTCAATTATAGGGCGTAATTCACAGTCTGCTCACTGCCGTGGGGATACGTCTGCCCCGCTTATGGCGCCGAGAAAAAGCGCTGTCGTCTTCGATGTGTTGATCGGCAGGTTCAACAGGTGCGCGCGACATTGTGTCCGCATCGTCGTGTGTGCGGCCTGACTTGTACACGATGGTCACGTCGTATTCCTGCAGGCGCAGGCTCCACCGTGCCAGTCGTCCAGAAAGGTCTCTTAGGTTTGCCAGCCAGCATAAGGAGTGATTATCCGTCACGACCTTGAATGGGCGGCCATAGAGGTAAGGTCGAAACTTGGCAAGTGCCCATACGACGGCAAGACACTCTTTCTCCGTGGTAGTGTAATTGAACTCGGGTCGTGATAGGGTGCGACTGGCGTAAGTTATGACCCTTTCGTCGTTCTCCTGCCGCTGTACGAGCACCGCACCCAGACCGACGTTACTGGCGTCGGTGTGAATTTCTGTTTCGGCGTCCTCGTCGAAATGTCCAAGAACCGGGGGCGATGCCAGGCGATGCCAGGCGATGTTGAAGCTCGGCGAAAGCTGCTTCTTGTTCAGAGCTCCAGATGAACGGCGTGTCGTCTCTAGTGAGACGAGTAAGTTGTGCAGCAATTTTAGAAAAATTGCGTATAAAGCGTCGGTAGTATGCGCACAATCGCAGGATGCGTCGAACGCTTTTCTTGTCTGTAGGAGTCGGAAAAGCAGCTACAGCGGCAGTTTTCTCGGGATCGGGACGGACGCCTTCCGCGCTCACGACATGCCCAAGAAACTTCAATTCTTCATAACCGAAGTGACATTTCTGAGGCTTTAACGTGACGTTAGCCGATCGGATTGCCTCGAGCACTTGCCGCAGTCGCTTAAGATGTCCGGAGAAGCTGCCTGAAAATACGACCACATCATCCAGGTAGACGAGACAGGTTTGCCATTTTAGGTCATCGAGCACCGTGTCCATCATCCGTTGGAAGGTTTCCGGAGCAGAGCACAACCCGAACGGAAGTATTCGGAACTCGTAAAGTCCATCCGGAGTGACAAAGGCTGTTTTCTCCCGGTCACGCTCGTCTACCTCAATTTGCCAGTACTCACTTTTCAAATCAAGGGAGGAAAAATACTTGGCTCGCCGTAGCCGGTCAAGAGAGTCATCTATGCGCGGCAACGGATAAACGTCCTTGTTTGTGACGTTGTTGAGTTTTCTGTAATCAAGACAGAAGCGGAGAGTGCCGTCCTTCTTTAGCAGGACAACCGGTGACGACCACGGACTCTTTGAAGGCTGGATAACGCCATCGTCAATCATCTCCTTGACTTGTCGTTGAATTGCTTTTCGTTCTTTCTGTGAAACAAAATATGGCTGCTGATGAATAGGACGTGCATCGCCGTAAGTAATTATCCTATGCTGCGTGATTGGTGTCTGACTGACTTTCGAGGATCGAGCAAAGCAGATCTTGAACTCACGCAACAGTCCCCGCAGTGCCGCCTTAATGTCCTCCGACAGCTCGTTATTGATGTCGATATCTGGGACGTATTCATCCCTGTCGTTTTCTCGACAAGCGAAACACTCAATGGCTTCCAGGCTTCAGCGCAAGCGACGGCAGTGCCCCGGAAGAGGTGTCGGTGCTCATTTGTGAAATTGGTGATCAAGACGTCAGCTTGGCCATCCCCAATGATTCCTCGAGCCACGCTAATTCCGAGGGTAAGTAGAAGGGAGACGTTGCACTCTGCGAGTACTTCGCCATCACGTAATCCCTCGGACGTTACCGGAATCATTACACTAGCACGAGGTGGTATCGTAACGCTGTCGTCGGAAATTCGGAGAGCGGCTGTGCGGCGGCTGGCGTGTCGTGTCGTGGCTTTCTTTGTAGAGAAAGAGATACAGCGTCGGCGGAGGTCGATGATGGCACCATACTCTCGAAGAAAGTCTATTCCGAGTATTAATTCACGGGAGCATTCTCGGAGAACAAGGGAGCTGATCGGAAACGTAGAATTTTGAATTTGCACCCGAGAAGTGCACACACTAAGTGGATTGACATGTCCGCCAGCTGTCCGTACGTGCGTCCCTGTCCAAGGCGTAACGACTTTCTTTAAACGGCTTGACAATTTTCCGCTGATAACCAAATAGCCAGCCGAGACGAAGTCAGTCTGTGGGACGTTTTGACGGGCGATGGTACGTTGGCGGTGCAATTCGTGGCAACTCTGACGCAGGCTGAAGAGTTCGGCGACAGTGGTCGGACTTTTGGCAAGCAGCATTTAAAAGGCATCGTCCTTAATACCCTTTAGAATATGTTTGATCTACTCATCCTTCTTCATCGTGGGATTCACATGGCTGCAGAGGTCCAACACATCCTCAATATAGCTGGGACATGTCCGGCCCGGCTTCTGTGCTCGTTGGCGTAGACGCTGTTCGGCGCGTAGCTTGCGGACAGCGGGGCGGCCAACATCTCGGTGAAATGTGTCTTGAATGCGGACCAGCTCAAGATGTCAGGTTCGTGATTCTTAAACCATAGGTTGGCGACGTCAGCAAGATAGAAGATGACGTTACTCAGTTTGAACTGGTCGTCCCACTAATTGCGAGCGCTTACACGTTCATAGGAAGAGGAGGAGCGCGTGCATCACGCGCTGAGCTAGACTTGCGTTCCATGAGCTCCGCAACGAACACCCAGAGTCGCAATAAAACTATTATTTGTGCAATTTTAGCATTGCCATCGGATTCAGCCAAGAGAAAGGCGCCCGGGGACACTAAAATTACGCCGGTGAGTGCGACTTGTGGGAATTTAAAGACACTCATCCGTGTTCGCGAACTAAGCCTAACGCCATTCTGGTAGGCCCAGAGACGAGCACGGCCGAGGAGTAGGTCCAGCCCGGGACGGGCGATGCGGTTCCCGCGCGCGGAGTAAAGTACAACCAAGGCATGGATGACGAAGGCAACGGTATGCAACAAGATAATAACGAGGAGAGCCAGGAATCAACGGCGGCAGGTGAGTGGATCATGGCCGCCTCGAAGGCGCAGCGCCGACGAGGGCGACGAAAGCTAAACCTAACCTCCGGCCCGCCGCCACCGTCTTCGCCCCTGGAGCGACAGCCGAGATTAACGATGAGAAAGCCAGCACCAAGGCCAGCGCCTCTTCCCCTGGACGACTACAAACTAGTGATGCGGTCGCGAAGTGGACTCGACGTGGCCAAGCTCGCGCCGTCCGAACTGTCGCTGGCTCTGCTACAGGCCACAAACACGACGTGGCGACAAGCAAACCTTCGGCTAAGGATCGACCAGAACCAAAACACGGCAACCGTGAGTACACCCACCAAGGAAATGGCCATGAAATTTATCGAAGTGAGCAAGATCAAGGTCGGAGAAACAGAACACTCAGTGGAAATGTATGGACTGGCGCCCGACGACGCTGTGAAGGGAGTGATTCATGGTGTGCCAACGCGACTTACTATCCAAGAGATCAAGGAGAACATAATGGAGGATGGATTCGAAATTTACACGGTAAGAAGAATGGGAAAGGACTCGACAACATCCATTCTAACGTTCGCGGGACTCGTGGTGCCGCACTACCTCTGGCTGTACGGAGCGGAATGTCGATGCACCTTGCATAAGAAGACCGTGCCCGTATGCTGCAGTGGCGTAGCCAGAAATTTTGTTCGGGGGGGGCTCAGGTTGCAGCGCGGCCTCCTCCTTATAGAAGTTGTCGAGGGATCAAATACATGAATAATAACTGCATTGCCAATGCCATTGTATATTAGATGCTGCAAACGAATTATTGAACGCTATGCACTCTCAAGTAAAATAAGTATTTTTTTAAAAAGAAAATATTCATATGTCCTAAAAATTTTGGCAGAAATAACTGATATCAATGCGGCCGCGTTTTTTTTTTTTTTTGTCTATCTAATAAGGAAAGAAAATATCACACGGACATTAGAAATATATCAGTTCGAAACCAGCAACGCAGTGTACACAGCTCATATGAAGAACGTAAAGGCCATGAAATGAATAAGTTGAGGACAAATGTTTTGATGAATCTTCGTCATTCAAGAACCTTGTCTACAATTTTGCACATATGCAACGGCCAGGAAAAAACCTCAATGACGCTGTCCCTCGTTGCAATAGATTGCGCAGGAGCAGCTGTTGCCGGTCGTGTATTGTAATTACACCGAGATTATACTCGCAACAGTGAGTACAAATAAAAAGTAGGAGAGAGAGAGAGGGAGAAGTCATAAGGGAAAGGCAGGGAGGTTAACCATGCTGAGCCCGGTAGGCTACCCTGCACGGGGGAAGGGGGAGAAGGGATTGAAAGAGAAGGAAGAGAGAAGTTCACAGTTCACACGTTGCACATTTACAGTTAAGCGTTCATCGCTGAGTTTCGTCACAGGCGGTCATACAGGCTTGCGCACTTCAAAAAGCACAGCAGCGCCTTTGCAGCCCTGCACATAGCAGACGCACGAGGCCACGCGCTCAAGATCTTTTCCTCCGTAAAAGGACTGTCGTCTAAGTGCCCCAAAGCCGTCCGAAGGGCAATCCTCTCATCTTCGTATCTGTGGCAGTCACATAAAAGTAGGAGTTCTGCAATATATACATTAGATATGCGAAGATAGAATGGAATATACAAATGCGAAGATACAACTCGCTAAAGGGCAAAAAAGAGTCGCTGGAAACAAAGTTCACTGCTTGTATACACAACACCTCGCAACAAGATATTTAAATATACGTCTAAGTCTCCAATAAACCTACGTATTTAAGCAAACGTCACTGTATATTATGCGTCAAACAAGACAAATAAACAGGTTGCGGAGTCAGAGATAGTAAACTTTGCGCACAGAAAGACAGAAGATCTAGGCAAGAACAAAACTATGATCGCAGAAATCATGATATGTACTCGGGCCATGCAGCGGTCGCGACAGCACCATACAGGTAGAATAATAGAGGAATAATGCAGAAATGAGTACGAAAATGTGTAATTTAACTGCCTGCAGGCAGTTAAATTTTGGGTGCAGAATAATTGTTGCCGCTGTGCATGCACAGCGGCAACAATTATTCTGCACCCAAAATTAAAGGAGGGTTTTGCTTCGTTTCAAAAAAGAAATAAAATCAGGTAGCTAAAAAGGAAAGAAAAGGCCAAACGAAAGCCACAGATGATGCGGCAAGTTACTACCCAATATCCGAGTGTGTTTTTGGCAAACGCCGCGTGGGCCGAGCTTTCAATGAGCAAGGTCGGTCAAAATTGGTTATTGATGTCCTCCTAATTTCCGTATTCGCATGATAATTTTGATCATGACGCTAACTGCTAGAATAAACGGCTAAAATTTCCGCGGCTTTAAAAGCTAACCAACCGCCATACGTTTTCATAATTACGAGCTTATGGACGTGAAGGAACAGAGCTGTTTACTTGCATTGATTTTTGCTGCTTTGCTATCTAAAGGACAAACTTCTCTCGGCGGGGAAGTTGAGCGAAGCGGTCAATGACTTCGGACACGTTGATGCCGACGTCTCTGTGGGTGTGTAGAAGTACCAGTCTAACCATGCGTTCCAGAGACATTGTAGAGCGCAAGTAGTTTTTTAGTAAACTCTTGTTAAAAAATATTCTCTCTGCGCTGGCAGTGGTCACTGGAAGGGTGACTAGAATCTGCAACAGTTTGTACACATTTACATAGAACCTGCAGTCGCAAAGGGAGAGGGCATCTATTCCGGTGGTAAAACCTAAAACAATCCCTCGATGCCGTTGGCAGCCTTGTTTAGGTACCTTGCACAAACAGTAGGCTGTTCGAATACAGCGATGTCCGTCGTTTCGTCAGGAAGTATGGAGAAGCAGCCTGCTTTTGCAACTAGGCTTTCTTTGATAATTTCGGCACAAATTTCTATAATTTGGTTTTGTGCATCTGGGCTTAAATACGAGGCATTACTGGGGCAACTTTCCAAATGGTTCTTCAGATATGTATCTCCACAATCAGCTCGCAAGCGAAGAAGCGCTCTGAAAATACCTGTATTTTCAGCGCGGCCTAAGCTTAAATCCATAGGGCCACTGTCCCTGTGGCCAACGAGAGCCAGACCTTGTAGCCAGCAAAAAGAATTTCCTCAATAATAGGCCATTTCCTTTCTCCTGTTTTCTCAAATTTTGCTTTACCTGCCCTGGTCCAGCTGATCGATCACATTGGGCACGCGTCCTGAAAATGTTTGGAGAAAATTATCAGCTGCTAGCTCACAGTCACGGTAATATTTAGTATTTTCGTGTGTGTGGAAGATTGCGAGCGCGTGCTTTCATTTCTGGAACGGCTTGGACACGAGGGCTCCAGTGCACGCATGTTGGTCCAAGTTTATAACAGCATTAACCCCATAAAGTTCCAGAATTGAAAATCTTTTAAAGCACGTATTTGGAAATGTCAGTGCACCTTTCGCGTCAAAAGTTTATGAGAACGTTACACCCATACAGTTTCGGAATTGAAATCCATGCGCTCCGTAGATTCCGCGGCTGCTGCGAGATGCCACAACGCGCCCGCGCGCTATCGAAAAGCTCTTGAAAATTTGTGCTCGGATGGGGCTCCTTGCGTTACGTGACCCCAGGTGCCATGAAATCCACCCCAGGTGCCGCGAAATCCAGCCCGAGTACGCAATGTTCGTGCCGAAATGTCTTTCGAGCGTGAAAACGACATTGTAGACAGAATACAGAATGATTGAACATAGCTCGCCTACACGAACGTTTCGCAGGCAGCCTATAACACAAGGACACCTGAACAATGGAACATTCCGCACTCAAGAACGAATTATGGTCAACAAATGCTTCGACATACACTTCCGACTTTACTCAATAACCTCGCCTTACGAGAAATAGACCTTCTGTCCTTATGCAGCCTGCACAACTGTTTTCAGTCCAACTAATCCTTGTTGTTTAATGAGTTTGTTCATATGCAATACTGTATGACTTTTCCCCCCTTTATTTGCTTTAGTTTATGCTGCACTGAATATAGTTATGTTATGTGTTTTTTCCCCTATTTTTCTTCCTGTTTTCGTATAATAAGACTTTCTTTATGTAATCTATATTGCTCATGTATAAATTCAATATTTCCTTGTTAATGCAGACTACTTGTTTTTCTAATTGCTAAAGTGTATTACTACCTGTCTCGTATACACATTTTTTTTTTTTTTTGTAAATTGACACCTTCCCATCTGTTTACTCACATGTGAGCGCCCGACACCCTCTGTTGCCTTCGATGGGTTTTTGGGCTGGTCAAGTTCCCTGCGTGCAACTTTTTATCCAGAACCCCACCATGTAATTCTTTTCATGGAAAATAAATTATTATTATTATTATTATTATTATTATTATTATTATTATTATTATTTAATTCCCGGCGTCGGTGGTAGTTTTGGTCGGCGGTGCATGCCGGCACGAAAAAATTTCGGGGGGGGCTGAAGCCCCATCAGCCCCCCCCCTGGCTACGCGCCTGGTATGCTGGGTATGCTACGAAGTGGGACACCGCAGCACAGCTTGCCCACGGCGAGGAACGCGAGCCTGCCACGAGTGTGGCACGCGAGACCCAGCTCCTGGCCACACCTGTGTGGCCAAATGTACGCTGTGCGGAGGAGGTCACGTCACAGGTACAAAAGGATGCCCGGAACGCTTCATTACGCCTTACCTCATCCGGCAACGAGAGCGGCAGAAGCAGCATGAGCAACAGGCACTGTCAACGCATCTGTCCAAGCGAGACCAGACCCTGAGCAGTGGAGCAGGCCGGTCGGCGACGCCAGGAGGAGGCGTGATAAGCACATCCAGGTCCACTACAAGGGACCAAAGCAGTACAATGAAGAAAAGATCGAGATCGAGAGGCAGGACCCCGACGCCGGCGAGGAACAACGCGGACAAACAGGTGGGTTGGGCAGGGAGACCTTCCATCGCAGATAAAAGCCAATTCCCCAAGTTATGTCAAGAAGATAGAAAAAGTCAGTGCCAGGAATGTGAACAACTGATAAAGATGATAGAGAGACAGAGGTGCGCAAATAGACCACCAAAACAAACATATAGCGAAACTGACGGAACAATTACATAAGCAAGACGAGATGACTAAGTCACTACTAGCCAAAATCGAAGCTGCAGAAACTAACAGACAGGAGGAAACGAACGTGAAACGCAAACTAGCCAAGCGGGACACTCAGCCTGACACGCAGAGTCTACAAGAGGCGGAGGAAGAACCAATGTGGGCCCGACCCCTACAAGAGGTCAGCAACTCGGTGGCGCAACTCACATGCCAAATGGCGCAGCTAGCAGCGCAAGTGGAGCAAGTTTGCTCAGAGACGGCAAAGACCAGTGCGAAGGGTAGCAAACTAGAAGCCAACGTCAATGAACTCATGCTCGCAAAGAAAAGCAGGAAGAACGCCCCGTACACCAAACCAGGTACTGAAGTGCACCGTTCAGGCAGCAGCCTGGACCTGACCAAGGATGGCGCAGCGAACTAAGCTAAGGGGAAAGAAGACACGGTGATTCTCCAGTGGAAGTGCCGTGGCTTCAGGGACAAGGCGGGTGAGCTGCAACAACACGTGGATTCACTCGAGAACAAACCAGACGTGATAGTATTACAAGAGATAAACCAACGACCCAGATTCCCTGGGTATGTAACGTATGTGGATCCGATGGAGAAAGGGGCGGCAGCATTGGTACGAAATTGTATAGCGGCAACTCAGCACCTGACGGCACAGCGGGGATGTGAACACATCCTCGTAGAGCTGCACAGTCGAGGCATAGGAAAGACGGAGAACGTGTTTGTACTGAACATGTATTGTAGGCCGACCAAGAAAGGAATAGACATGGCGGGAACAATACAGGACACAGTGAGCAAGGCAGGCTCCCGGCCGCTGCTCGTACTGGGGGATTTCAACGCCCCTCACACGACATGGGGATACCGGTTCTGTTCGAAAAGAGGGAGAGAACTAGCACATATGATAGAACAGCACAACTTGACCATACTCAACGAGCCCGACACCCCCACCCGCATGGGCACATGCACGACCAGAGACACCACGCCGGACCTCTCGCTCCTGATGGGGACTCTGGATGTCTCATGGCAAAACGTGGGAACGAATCTGGGGTCGGTCCACGACATAATCAGAATCACAATCAGAGGTCCCACCCTCAAGGTGAAGACGGGCACGGCGAGGATTACCAATTGGGATAAGCTGAGAAAGGAGCAAGAAGAGGAATCGGATGAGGAAGAATGGACGATAAGACAGACCTACGAGACCTGCGAGAAACAACAGCTCGACATCGTAGAAAAACACATGCAAAAGATCGCGACCACTCACCAAACCCCCCTTATAGACGCCAGACTGGCACACCTGTGGGAAGCAAGAAGCAGCCTAACCAAACGCTGGAAAAGGCAGAGACAAAACAAGATGTTACGCGAGAGGATACGGGAAATAAACCACAAGGCGGCAGAGTATGCGGCGGATTTATGTAAAGAAAGCTGGCTCGATCTGTGCGACGGCCTACAAGGAACCCTATCCACCCGCAAAACGTGGCAGCTCCTCAGGCACCTCATCGACCCGATGACAAGCAAGAGCGAGACAAATAGGAGTATGGCTCGGACCCTGAGCAATTACGAGGGGGACGTAGAGAAACTAATGGAAGACTTGAAAAACAAATAAATCAAGACGGAGAAGAGCAAGGATCGGCCGGGACCGTACCGAGGCCTCCCCAACGAGAAATTGGATAAGCCCTTTACGGGCCCGGAACTAAGAATTACCATAGCAGAGAGCAACCAGAAGAGCGCTGCGGGGCCGGACACCATCACGTACCGACTACTGAACAACTTGAGCGACAGAGCGAGAGCAGAGCTCCTCAGGCACATGAATGAGACCTGGGAAAGCGGCAAACTGCCAAGAAGCTGGAAGGAGGCAGAGGTTAGGTTCATTCCAAAACCGGGAAAACCGCCGCACATCGACAATTTGAGACCCATATCCCTCACGTCCTGCGTGGGCAAGGTGATGGAAAGGATGGTATTAAATAGACTACAGAGACACTTCGACAGAACCAACCAAATGCCGGACACCATGTTTAGTTTCCGAAAGCACCTGAGCACGCAGGAAGTGCTCATACAGATCAAAGAAGAGGTCATGAAACAGGCCACGAGGAATTCGCCACGCGCCATATTGGCGCTTGACCTCAACGGAGCGTTTGACAACGTCTCCCACGTTGGCATCCTGACCAACCTCCAGAGCACTGGCTGTGGAGAACGGACGTATAACTACGTACGATGTTTCCTAAGAGATCGGAAAGCAAGAATCAGAGTGGGGGAGGAAGTATCCCCGCTTATCGAGTTGGGCAGTAGGGGGACCCCTCAAGGCTCGGTCCTTTCGCCCCTGTTGTTCAACATGGCACTTTTGCACCTGCCCAAGGCGCTCGAAGCGATTGAAGGCTTGGGGCACGTGCTCTACGCCGACGACGTCTCGCTCTGGACGATGAAGGCTGGATCCCACGGATGGATGCAAAACACGCTACAGACGACGGCGGAAGTGGTGTACAATTATGCCAAGGAATGCGGCCTAAGATGCTCGCCACAAAAGTCTGAACTGGTGGTAGTACGACAACGGGCGCCGAAAAGACTCAAGGAAGATATTAGAGTGGTGCTAGACGGAGAATACATTTTGCCGGGCCCCAGTGTCAGGATCCTGGGACTGGTGATACAAGCAAACAGCAAGGCGGAGGCGTCTGTGAGAAAGCTAAAGCACACGACGGAGCAAATACTGCACATGCTCCGCAGAGTGGCGATGAGACGCAGAGGAATGAAAGAGAACGACACCCTGAGGCTCGTACAGGCCTTCGTGATTTCCCGAATTACGTACGTGACACCGTATCTCCTGCTGAGCACGGTCGAAAGGAGCCACATCGACGTGATGATCCGAAAAGCAATCAAGCAAGCCATAGGAGTCCCGATGAGTGCCTCCACGGACAAACTCATGAGGTTGGGCCTGCATAACACCGTGGACGAACTGATAGAGGGCCACCTCTACAGCCAGAAGCATCGCCTAAGTCAAACGAAGGCCGACAGAAGAGTCCTGAAGATCGGCTGGGAGGAGACGAGACAGACGGAGCGAGGACAACTACGAGACGTCTGGCTAGAAGCCATCAAGGTAAAACCACTCCCCAAGAACATGAGCCCAGCACACCACAGCGGCACACGGGAGGCCAGAGCAAAAGCTTACAACAGGCTGCTGGCTGGGCAGAAGGGGGTAATCTTCACAGACGCCTCCAAAGACAGAGGAAAAAGCTGGGCGACCGTAACGGTGACAACCAAAGAAAAGCTGCTAACGTGCGCGATGCTAAAAACAAACGATGTCGACGAAGCAGAAGAGCTGGCAAGTGCCCTCGCCCTCGCTATACAAGGCAGGACCAGAGTGGTCACAGACTCGCAACAAGCGTATAGAAGCTTCCAGTCGGGCTGGGTGTCCCGGTTGGTGTTTCGGGCGCTCAAAGGCAAGGAACCCCCGAAAGGGGAGGAGATAGAACTAATCTGGGTTCCGGCCCATTCCGCAGTGGAGTGCAATGAGTTTGCCCACCAGCCGGCCCGAGCGCTATCACACCGAGCCGCAGCCGCGGAGAAGGAAGAGGAGAACGGAAAGAGCCAACCACTGGTCACGTACAAAGACATAGTAGAATACTACAGAAACGGGAGACAGAGCTTCCCCGAGCCACACTTCAAGTTAACGAGGGAGCAGCAGACAACATATAGGCTGATCAAGACAGAGTCGTTCCCCGATTACTAAACCGCTTGTACCCGAGCCAGTACGGACAAGAATGCCCCGTGTGTCACGAGCCAGGTACACTCCAACACATGATAGCAGAATGTAAATTTAGCCAACAGCACCCACCACTCCTCACCAATCCTAACCCCAACATGATCCCCCTACCCATCCAACCCCTTAGAGAGCGATGGAAGATCTTGCTGTCCAGCCCCGCCCTGGAAGACCAGCTTTGGCTCGTAACCAGGGGCCAGGTGGCGAGAACAGCATATGGATTCCCGTGAAGTAGGAACCACTTCCATCCGGCGCATGCGCTGAAAAGCTCATGACATAAAGTTTTCATTCATTCATTCATTCATTCATAGGAAGACAGCCAGTCTTCGACGTCATGTTCTATGGTCCCGCTGAAGATAGTCAGATCGCGCTGACGGAGAACGCCGGCGCAAGTGACAGGGGCAACAGTGGGTTCACTCGTTGCGTTGGTCACGTCAGCCATGGTGTTGGTGGGCAGCGTACGAGTGCGGAGCTCTAGGGTGACTTGACGGATCCCACACCTCCACCATATGTAATAAGATTTAATTAAATATTTATCAGTCCAGTCTAGCAGCAGCTAGAGCAGAGCGAACAGCCCGAGCTCTCTGGTAAACACAGAACGGGTCGTCGTCGTCTTCGAGCTCCTACCGAAAACACGAGGCGCGTCTGCTTCATTACATAAGTTATTCATTTAACCATCACGGCATAAGCTCATGATTCCACTGGCCCAGATGCCACTTTCATCCACGCGACTGGAATAAAGATCGAGCTTGAAGTACAGATGGTCACTTTCGCAGGTGGTCTGCGGCCGTTCTGCACCATCATTTTTCCATCCATCAGCGCTCGCGGCTTTGAAACTACAGCGTGGGGTGCACTCTTCAGAAACAGAAGCTTTGAGGTGGGCACCTGATTGTTTGAAGTTCTCCTATTCGGCGCTGTCAACGGCTGAGCATAACAAGGATGCCACCGACTGGGTGCGCCTGTGCCACCTTGATAGAAGTGCTCTCTCTCTCTCGCACACGCACGCACGCACGCACGCACACACACACACACACACACACACACACACACACACACACACACACACACACACACACGCACGCTCGAGACGAAGGCAGAGCTCTTGTATTGTCACACAGCGTGATACAGCTCACGAACACCAACCCGATGAAATGATGATGATTATGAGGATGGGTATAGACACATGAAGACGATGATGAACTGCACAGTTAGCGCTCACACTAACTCCCACCCTCACGAAAGCGGTCGGTAAGGTAGCGAGTCAGCAACGGTCAGAAAGCCGAAGATACGGCTTCAGGCGAGAGACGTGAACAATTTCAGTGCTGCGGCAACGGCGGTCAGTAACCGAGGTAACAGGAGCTACGCGATAGTTCACGGCAGATGTTCTTTAAAGCACGGTATATGGGCCGCGATACCTGTGAAGAAATTTTTCACAGAGCCCTGGCACTCGAACAAATGTCCACAGGAGCACTTCGTCGCCTGGTCGGAACGAAATGACACGACGGGTCGCATCACAACGGACTTTCCTCTTGTCCTGAATGGTCGCGGTGTGGGCGGGCGCAATTTCGCGGCAGTGGGCGACGCGGGCGGCGAACTCCTCTGGTAGAGATGTGGATGGAACAGAAGGCGTAGAAAGAAAGGGGGTGTCCAAAACAAAAGACGGTGCACGGCCGTACACGAGGGAAAAGGGGCTGTAGTTTGTTGTGCGTTGAACGGCAGTATTATATGGAAACGTGACGAAAGGAAGTATAGTGTCCCAGATTTGATGGAAACGCTCGGTAAGACCATTGGTCTGGGGATGGTACGCAGCTAGAGGTGGTCTTATGGATGGTGTTTGAGGCTTGCAGGACTTCAGCAAGAACATGGGAAAGAAATGTCTTGCCACGGTCACTTAGAACAACACGAGGGGCACCGTGGCACAAGATAATGGCTTGCAGGACAAACTCGGCGACCTCAGAGGCCGCACAAGAAGGAAGAGCTGCCGTCTCAGCGTAGCGAGTGAGCTGGTCCACGGCGGTGACAATCCAGCGGTGACCCACGGGTGTAAGCGGAAGGGGTCCATATAAGTCGATGCCCACGAATTCAAAGGGAACGGACGGGCACGGCAATGGTTGTAAAGGGCCGGCGGGAAGAGAGGTCGAACGTTTTCGATGTGGGCATGACGCACACGAACTGACGTACTTGGCAACACTAGTAGACAGGCCAGGCCAGAAACAGCGAATCTTAATGCGGACGTAGGGTATATGAAATCCTAAGTGGCCAGCCGTTGCGTCGTCGTGAAAAGCTTGTAAAATTTGCAGTCGAAGTGAGCGAGGGACGACTGGGACCCATCGGTGACCGGTAGGGTGGTAAACTTGCCGCAATAATGAGCCGTCATGAAGTTTAAACCGTGCCAGTTGTCGTGTTAAGCGACTGTTGGGAGGACGGGATAAGCAAGTGAGCCGGTCGATAATTGTGCGGCAGTACGTATCTACACGTTGGAAGGAGGCAAGGTCTTCTGAGGCCAGAATGTCGACCGAGGTAACGAACCGTACCGGGGCCATGGTTGTGGTCGGTTGGCTGGGCGGTGCCGAACGGAGGGAAGGTGAGACATGGACATTTGGCGACAGCAGGCAACGAGATAAAGCGTCAGCATCTTGATGTTGCCTGCCAGACCTATACGTGACAGTGTAGTCGTACTCCTGCAAACGCAGAACCCAACGGCCGAGGCGTCCGGACAAGTTCTTCAGGGAGGACAACCAACACAGAGCATGGTGGTCAGTCACAACTGTGAATTGGCGGCCATATAAATAGGGGCGAAACTTTTGTATGGACCATACGATGGCGGGGCATTCTTGTTCGGTGATAGTATAGTTTCGCTCAGCAGGAGAAAGAATACGACTCGCGTAGGCCACGACTTGCTCTTCAGACGCATGGTTCCGCTGCAGTAGGACAGCGCCTATTCCATGCCCACTGGCGTCAGTGTGGAGGATAGTAGAGGCTGTGGGATCAAAGTGAAGAAGCACTGGTCCTGATGTGAGGCATCGCTTGAGGGTCTGAAAGGCGGCTTCGCATTCATCCGCCCAGGTAAAGGGTGTGGTCGTGGTCAGCAGTTTATGAAGAAGAGCTGCGATAGTCGCGAAGCCACGGACAAAGCGGCGGAAGTACGACGCTAATCCGAGAAAGCTGCCAAGGTCTTTAGGTGTGGTTGGTGCTGGTAAATGCTGTACAGCAGCGACCTTGTCGGGATCTGGCTCAATGCCGTGCTTGCTGACCACGTGACCTAATACTTTGATGCTGCGGCTCGCAAATCGACACTTAGTATTGAGCTAGAGACCGGCCTTGGCTATACACGTGAGAACGTCGTCTAAACGTTCTCGGTGCTGGGAGAAGCTGGACGTAAAGATGACAATGTCGTCCAGGCAACATAGGCATGTTTTCCATTTGAGACCGCGTAGTACGGTATCGATCATTCGTTCAAATGTGGCTGGCGCATTGCACAGACCAAAAGGCATTACGTTGAATTCGAAAAGGCCATCAGGTGTTGCAAACGCCGTCTTCTCTTTGTCGGGCTCATGCATCGGGATCTGCCAATATCCCGAACGCAAGTCGAGGCTCGAAAAGTATTCGGCACCTTGTAAAGTATCCAAAGCATCGTCAATACGGGGCATAGGATATACATCCTTACGGGTAATTTTGTTTAGTGCCCTATAATCGACGCAAAAGCGTACCGAACCGTCCTTTTTTTTAACTAGGACAACAGGAGACGACCAAGGGCTTGCTGAAGGCCTTATAACGTTCCGTGTGAGCATGTCATTGATTTGGTCTTCTATAACTTTCCTTTCAGCAGACGATACACAGTAAGGTTTGGATGTGATGAGTGGCCACGGTTGTTTTACCCAAGCCATCCGAACACACGTCAAAGAAAGGTTGGTGTTTCCTTAAAATGGTCAGCAAGGCATCAGTCGGAGTTGGGCTCAGATCTGAACTCACAGTGGCCCTAAGAGCACTGGGTGAACCGTCCGTGGGCGTACACTCGGCGAAGGAGGAAACAGGCGAAGCAGTGACGACACATACTGGTGATGCGTCGATAAGCATGGCAACAGTGGATGCGGTGGTTTGTGCCATGACTGGTGTTGGCGAGCACATCCGTCGACCAGAGCGGAGCTCAGGGATGAACTGCAGAGTTAGCGCTCACAATATATATATATATATATATATATATATATATATATATATATATATATAACATTCAAAAAAGGAAAAAGGACGAACGTTATGGCATAGCTATTGACGGACGTTTTGGCCGGAGGACCGGCTTTCGTCGGAGTGAAATCCAAGGTCGAAGGTCCAAGGTGTGTCCAAGGTTCTATCCGGGGTCCAAGGTGTGTCGGATACTTAGGGAATATCGTAAGTATCGCATCGCTTTCAGACGAGATTTCACGTGGCGAAGATCGTTGAAAGTGCCCTTCACGATGATAGTTAACGTGCGTACGATTCTGTATGACACTTTAGTCCGTCCAAAACTAGAATAGGCATCCAGCATCTGGGACCCCAGTCAATCCATACTAATCGCTACCCTCGAATCTGTTCAGAATCGCGCAGCCCGATTTCTTCTGTCAAATTATTCCCGTTACGCTTCTATGTCCATAACGAAGAACACACTAAACCTGCCCGATCTGTCTTTACTTCGTAAATGTCTTCGTCTCTGCCTCTTTCACAAAATTTGTCATCAAAATGAAGTGTTAAAAAGCTACCTTTTTCTTCAACCGACGCACATTTCATCGCGTATATATGGACCACAAGTTTAAGGTTGGTGTGCCATTTTGCCGAACAAACTTATATAATGATTCTTTTATTCCCGGAACCAGCGCAGAATGAAACAACCATCCTGCCTCTATCGCTGGCACTATCGACACTGAGTTCAGAACTGTCATTCAAGATTACTTATTTAGTTAACTAGTATCTTCATTAATTGTATTGTTACGGATGAGGCGTGTTTATTTACAGGTGATGGATGAGAGTCTAGGAAAGCAGTCCAGCCGCGGTTTCCTTCTGCGCTCCGCACACCATAGGATTCGTCGTCCTCCTCTTCTTCCTTTCGCCTCAACCAAGGCGTTACATTCCCCGTTTCGCAGACGAAGCCCACCACGGGAGTTAGGGCTGAGTGCTGGAGTAATATCGCTTGAGGCGCGTAACATGCGCAAGTTGAGTAGCGCTAGAGCGGCGTCCTGGTGACCTTACACGGGCGACCACATACGTTAAATCGCTAATGCGGTCGATGACTGTGAAGGGACCGGTATACTGAGCCAGGAACTTTTGGCATAACCCTCGTCTGCGCTGAGGGGTCCACAGCCACACCAAGTCACCTTTTTCGAATGACACCGAGTCATGGCGGCGGTCATACCGCTCCTTGGAGCGATCTTGTGATGCCAGAGTACGCAGTCGAGCAATTTGTCGCGCTTCTTCAGCACGGCACAAAGTTTCGGCAACTGAGTCCTCTGTATGGAGTGTAAAGGGGAAAATGGTATCCAGACAGCTGCGTGGTGTCCGAGCGTAGAGCAGGTAGAAAGGTGTGAAGTCCGTAGTTTCGTGCTTCGCTGTATTGTAGGCGTAGGTAATAAACGGTAAGATGTCATCCCAGTTCCTGTGATTGGATGATACATACATAGCCAGCATGTTGGTCAGGGTACGGTTGGTACGTTCGACAAGGCCATTCGTCTGGGGATGATATGGTGTTGAGTGGCGGAACTGCGAATTGCAGAGTCTAAGCAATTCTTCCACGGCGTCAGCGACGAATTGGCGACCACGGTCGCTGATGATAACGCGAGGCGGACCGTGACGAAGGATTACGTAGCGTAATAAGAAGGCAGCGACGCAGGTAGCGGTGGAGGAAGATATCGCAGCTGTTTCCGCGTATCTAGTTAGGTGATCGACACAGACGATGACCCAGCGGTTGTTGTTCGAAGATCGTGGAAACGGTCCTAGCAGATCGATACCAACTTGCTCGAAAGGTGTAGTAGGCGGCGCTACAGGATGAAGAAGGCCTTGCGGAGCACTTGTCGGTCGCTTGTGACGCTGGCACTTGTCACAGCTCGAGACGTATTGCTTAGTGGAATGTCGCATCTTAGGCCAGTAAAACCGCTCCTGTATTCGATGTAAGGTGCGAATGAATCCAAGATGGCCTGAAGTCGGATCATCATGCATGACACGGAGAATGTCACATTGCAGGCTTTGGGGAACAACCAGTAAATACCGCGCGCCACTTGCTGAATAATTTGTCTTGTATAACAGTCCATCGCGAACGCAAAAGCGACCACTGGCCTTGGGACTGCAGGCATCGGCGAAAAGGGGGTCCAAACATAAGTCGTTTGCGCTGTTCCCGCTGGAATACGGTGGCGTCAGGAAACGCGTGAGAGACAGCAGCAAAGCAGGTGTCGAGGTTGTCCGCGTTATCCTCTGTTGTCGACAGTGGAAGGCGAGAAAGGCAGTCAGCGTCGGCATGACGTCTTCCACTTTTGTATGACACATTGAAATCAAATTCTTGGAGCCGCAAAGCCCAGCGTGCTAGACGACCGGAGGGGTCACGGAGGGTAACAAGCCAACACAGGGAATGGTGGTCGGTTACAAGTTTGAATGGACGCCCGTAGAGGTAGCAACGAAACTTTTGAACAGCAAAGACAGCCGCTAAGCATTCTTGCTCAGTCACAGTATAGTTTCGTTCAGCCTTGCTGAGAGAACGGCTCGTATAGGCAACCACATACTCTTCATTATGATGGCGCTGAACAAGCACTCCACCGATGCCAATTCCGCTGGCGTCACTGTGCACTTCAGTAGGAGCAGACGGATCGAAGTGACGAAGAATGGGTTCTGAAGTCAGCAGGAACTTGAGTTGAGAGAATGCCGCGTCGCATTCAGGTGTCCACTCGTATGGGCTGTCTTTTCGCAATAGGCTTGTCAAAGGATAGACAATGTCCGCGAATCTGGGCACGAACCGTCGAAAGTAGGAGCATAAACCCAGGAAGCTGCGGAGTTCTTTTAGTGACTGAGGTGGTTTAAAGGCACTGACTGCTTCTATCTTCCGGGGGTCTGGCCGGACACCATCTTTGTCAACCAGGTGACCAAGGACTAATGCTTGTCGTTCGCCAAACCGGCACTTCTTGGAATTCAAAACCAAGCCGGCCTTTTCGACGCAGTCTAAAACGAGGTTTAAACGGGTGCTATGCTCTTCGAAAGTACGTCCGAAAATGACAACGTCATCTAGATAGCACAAACATACCTCCCATTTTAAACCACGAAGAATGGAGTCCATAAATCTTTCAAAAGTAGCGGGGGCATTGCAAAGCCCAAACGGCATAACATTAAATTGATAAAGTCCATCAGGCGTCACGAATGCAGTCTTTTCCTTGTCAGCAGGGTGCATAGGGATCTGCCAATACCCTGATCGTAGATCTAGTGAAGAAAAGTAGGAAGCCGAATGCAGACAATCTATGACATTGTCTATCCGAGGTAGTGGATATACATCTTTTTTTGTGAGCGCGTTCAATCGTCTATAATCAACGCAAAACCGCCAAGAGCCGTCTTTCTTCTTCACCAAAATGACAGGTGCTGCCCAAGGGCTGCACGATTCCTCAATAACGCCCTTCTGCAACATATCCTGAACTTGTTCAGCAATAACTTTCCGCTCCGAAGACGACACTCGGTAAGGTTTTTGTCGGACCGGATGAGCAGAACTTGTATCGATTCTGTGCTGAGCTCGAGAACAGGGTAAAGATGGTCGCTTCTCCTTTTCGCAGAAGTCAAATACAGAAGCATGTCTTTCCAATAGCTCAACCAATCTTTGTCGCTCGTGTGACCGTAGGTTCTTACTAACCATCTTCAGAATCTGCGACTCGTAGGAGCAACTGCATTCGTCTACGGCCAAGCGTTTTTGATCGTCGTCATCAACGGCAGCGATAGAATTTCCGTTGGCACCATCAAAGATGGCGAGCTTCATTCCTCGAGGAAGTATAACAGGCACTGGCGAACAGTTAAGTGCCCACAAAGACGTGACTCGGTTGTTAATCGACACAATACAGCGAGGCACTAAGATGTCTTTCTTAGCACACTGACCGGTGAGAGGTTGAACGATGGCATCAAAGGGAGAATGTAACGGGGAATGTAACGGGGAATGTAACGCCTTGGTTGAGTACCCAGCACCTCCACCACAAAACTGTTACGGATGAGGCGTGTTTATTTACAGGTGATGGATGAGAGTCTAGGAAAGCAGTCCAGCCGCGGTTTCCTTCTGCGCTCCGCACACCATAGGATTCGTCGTCCTCCTCTTCTTCCTTTCGCCTCAACCAAGGCGTTACAGTATTATTGAACAGTTGTATATGTATTAACCACTCCTTTCTGTAATACCCTCGGGCTCTGAAGTATTTGTAATAAATAAATAAATAAATAAATAAATAAATAAATAAATAAATAAATAAATAAATAAATAAATAAATAAATAAAATAAATAAATAAATAAATAAATAAATAAATAAATAAATAAATAAATAAACGGCTTTTGAAATGCTTGTCGCAAACCACAGCAGTTGGCGTCGGCGTTCTGTCATTTCTTATTATCCTTCGTTCCCATTCTGCGAGCCGCGTGCCATCAGATAGTGCAGTGTACAAGGACACAAGCTTTTTGTTCGAGCAGTAACCACTCCTGAACCAACACGCAAAGCAAGTCCTATCTTCTCTGTCGCTGTGGTTTCAACATTCTTTCACCGTCGTCACATAGTTCTCCTATACTAACAGACACGGGAACACAACAACCACGCACTCACTCTAAGCTTTGACGACACCAAGAACAAACACGCAACACCAAGAGAAAATCGACGCAACCACTGCGAAACTGCTCTAGCCAAGCAGCCGACACACGTAGTCGGTATTAGTAGTCGGCACCCACCTACATGGCTGCAACCCCTGCCGGCCACCGTGTGTGTCCATGGCAGACGGCGCCTTGCTCGGCCATTGTAAAGGGAGGGTGATCGGCAGACTAGCCAATATTCTAGGCACTGTAGCGCATGGTAACTCGCGCTAGCGCGCGCCAACTTGGCTCACATTTTCGCCTTGGTACACATCGTTTCGTATTAAAGACGACAGTCGTTCTTGGGCTACCTATATGCGAAAAACTTTGTCTGCCTGCCTGTTTATCTGTCACTCGATTCAACCGCCCGGCCAAAACCAAGCGAGCTACTAGCACTGGTGGCACGGGGTCATACACATAAACAATATAAAGCGCAAAGGAAACCTCAGGCCTATTTGAGGCAGATATGCGGTACATAAACGTGACCCGCAGCGTTCCTTTAATTAAAAATACACATTGGACTGAATGAAAAATCAACGCGTTAGAAATGGTGTCGAAGAGACGCTACGCGTTAAAACAAGACGACTGACGCCGCGGCTCTGTTGCTGGCTTTCATCCAGCAGCAATAAAAGGTGCCAACTAGAGTGCGCTAGATTGGGAGAGTGGGTCCAACGCGAGCTCCCGTTGAGGCTTTTTTTTATTGAAAGGTTGGTGGTGCCACCGTCGCCTCCTGAATGAGCGGCCCCGCACTCCGGCCGGAGGCTTGTCGCGTCGGAGACCCTACCGCGGCTGCATGAAACTTTCACAGGCGTTTCACTCTGCTGCATCTGGTTTAATACTCGGTGGCGGAAACATTGGGTCTCTTCGATTATCTGTCCCTGACAGTCCTGCACTGCCCGAAGCAGTGCTTTCAGCCAATGAGCGTTGCGTGTGCAGCTTCTCGGACCGTCCGGGACTGTCAGAGACGGATAATCGAAAAGACCCAGTGATTTTATTTCCCACCTACCTGCGGTCAACAAAATGGAGAAAGAGCAACGGCAACGATAGAAGCGGCGCAACAACGACGGTGTGTCGAGCAGACGGCGGCTACTGAGCCCATGAGCTCGCCTCAGCCAATGGGCGCTGCTGAAACAGCCGGAGCAAACGTTTATTGGCCGGAGCTTCAGAATTAGGCGACGGCAGCGCCGCCGCAATTTCAACGTTTTTTGCTTCACCATCGGCGCTCGCTAAGGCGTCCGCTGGACCCACTCCCCCAATCTAGTACACTCTAATCCCAATAGATGGCCGAGAGCAGGGCGAACGCGGGAAATTTGAATTGCATTCAGCAAAACCTCCATTGCATCCATCATGGGAGGGGAAGAGCGTGAGGGGTGATAGGGGAAGAAGAGAGGGTGGTACGTATCAGGGGTGGCCAGAAGACAATTTTTTTATTTATTTTCACAATATTGCGCACATTTGTACAAGCAGGAGGGGGCTATATGAGCAAATACAACAAAAAGCGAACATACAAGGGCCATTAAAAGCGAGAGTCCACAAGATACATGACGTCTTTCGACGTCATTTGCTGCGAATCAAGCAGATATGCGGCCATTTTTTTACAGCGTAAGCTGTTATGGGCTCATTCCCATAGCCGTTTTCGGTTCGCGATGGTGTCCGCCGCCGCTGCCGCCTCCGCCGACGGCGTACGGCGAACGTCACCCGCTATCGCTGGAAACGCGGAAAAAGTACCTGATTCCCGCCGGGATCGAACCGCGCCCGCTGCATGGGAGCCAGATACACTACCACTGAGCCATGCAAGCGCTTGCTATCGGGCGCCGGAAAAATGCCCTTTAAAGCAGGCGCAGACGATGGGAGCCTCCGCCAGTATGGTGGTGCCATCTAGTTAAGGCGCCTGCAAACACATTGTGCGCAGGCACAGACGACGAGATGCCATTCAGAGGAGACGCGCAATAAAAAATTAAAAATAACGTGATCCCCAGCCTCGGCCAGTATGGTGGTGCCATCTAGTTAAGACGCCTGCAAACGCAGCGTGCCCGACATGTAAGTTGCAGTTGTAAGGCTTGATCGGGCTCAGCAGACTCCTGTGCAGAGAGCATTACAAGCCGCAGCTCGCTGTCGACGCCGGGCGGACAGTTCAGATCGTTCTCGTCAAAACGAGGCGAACAGAACAGAAAAGACCCTGTTGTGCGTGGTGCCCAAATTGGAGCTACTCTTGAGCCCCTCCACCAGCTTACTCTGTGACTGTGCTGCGTGTGCCGCGCAGGCCTGTGACTTTTGTACCGTGAGCTACACTGGCCGAAGTTGAGCAGTTTCGCGTGGCTCCTGGAGATAGCAATTATTTGGACACTTCAAGCGGATTTCTGCCGTTGGCGTCACCGTGAGGTTCCGTATAAAGTCCAAGGGCGATAAAATCGTTGCCGCGTGCCTTCACGGAGAGCGAGCGCACAGCGGAGAGAAAATGCGACTTCCGTAGCGCGAAAGGCGGTGGGGGTATCGGAGGGAGGCAGGGGGGGGGCGACGCTGTGCTGCGGCACCAAATGCGTATCTTGCAACCGGGCGCAAGGGTAACTGGCGACTCAATCTCCCACGCGAAAGGAGCAAAGCGGAAAGGCAGCGCGGGAGGGAGGGAGGGGGGCTTCTACTCCGCCAACAAATGCGGTCTTGTACTTCGCGCCTGTGCCGGCTGTTGGTGTTGTCGCACGCACCGTATCTTGAAAGCGATCTCCACACGGCTCTGACCTTTGTATGCGCTGTGCGTACGTCGCTCAGTTTCCGTTGAAGCGATAGACCACACGAACCTTCGCTCGTTGCGGCGGCCGCGCTTCTCCATGCCCGCGTTTTGACAGTGGTTGTCTGCGGTCATCGAGTCTGTTCATGTTTGCGTGTGCGCGATGACACCATGCTTGTTAATTCAATTAGTAAGCGAATGTGTCAAGTTTATGCAGCCGGTAAAACTACTATCCCTACTCCTAATAGCTCTCTACTAATTTGCTATCGCAATTGATGCTTCGCCTTTCGGGCGGAACTGCGACATTTTTTTGACACCGTTTCGTCTGGTGCCAAACATACCCATAAAAAGACAATCCATTAGCAAACATCCTGCTGTTGCTATGCGGACGAACGGTGGCTAGATGGGTAGGTGTGCCGTCCGCCGGGCGGCGTATTTCTATTTTCGCCCTAGTCCAGTGCTCGACCGCTGGCGCCGCCATGCGCCGCTCGCGCGTACCATGTTTCTAGATGGTTTCTTTCGCAGAGGGCGCTTGAACGCAATCATATAGTTCGCATCAATGCAAGACTTGGAAGCGTGGTTGTATGGCCTAGAAGAAGACCGCACTGCAACAATCTAGAAAAACGTGTTCTATAGATTCTGGTTTCTTGCAAAGTAAAGTAACACCCACCCTCCCTCATCGAGACAACAAAGTTAGGTAAAGCATTGCTCAATCGGGCTTGAATAACCGTTCGCAAGAAAGGATTTGTCGTGTCTCGCAAGAACAAGAATCTAGAAACCAGTTGCTTTAAGAATAAATTTGGTAATGACAAGCCTCCCTGACCTAACTTGCGAAACAAGTTGTTTCTGCTTGTTCTTTCATATTCTGACTGCCACACAAACACAGCGAATGCTCTATGAAATTTCTTAAAATTGAATCGGGAACAGCTCAGGACTTGCATGAGATACCACAGCTTGCTCACAAAGAAGATTCTGCAAATTGCTTCACGTGCAGACATTGAGAGGTCAAATTATGCAAAGAACTGGGACATTATGCAAAGAACTATTAAAAAAGAATTACCGTTAACACCCCATGGTATTCGATACTTAACTAAAGACCTTCACAGCATCTGGAGAAACCGCATGGCTGTAAAAAATTCTGGCATTAATCCGAGAACAGTAAACTCTTACTTTACTGAAAATGCGAGTAAACTTCGCGAAGTGTTTAAGAAATTAGGTTATGACGAACTATTGATCTTGATGGATGCTCTTGTCAAAATGAAAGTTTTGTAATCTCAACCGCAGGTTCAACATCAGCGGTGGGAAAGTGAATATTGTCAGCTGATGCAGTAGTTTGTATTATTGTGCTTGCCGAATGTCCGGAAGTAAAGAAAAAAAGTGGTTGTATGGCCTAGTGTAGACGACGCTCGTTTTGGGACAGGCGTACGTGGTTTCGAATCCCGCTTTGGCTGGAAACTTTTTTTGATATTTTTTTCTTGGTATCACGCTTTTCTTTTTTTTCCTCTCTGTTTAGCAGCGCGGTCGGTAAACCCCGGGGCCGCGGCGGAAGCCGCGGTGCCGGGCGCCGACGCGAAGCAGCGGTCGAATAAAAGAAAATACTGCTCCAGTCAGGTACTGCTCCCTCCCTGCTGCTGCAGGTACTGCTGCAGGTATTGCTGCAGGCACTGCTCCCTCCCTGATAGTGAGATTATATTTGGATCATCAAAACAGTGATGCGTTTATTTAGGAATGGCATCTATCCCTTGGCAGCAGCCACAGTCGTGCCTGGTCACCACAGCCCAGCGTGTTTTGCGTTCCAACGGCGGCGGTAGCGGCGGCTAGAAACATGGTACGCGCGAGCGGCGCATGGCGGCGCCAGCGGTCGAGCACCGGGCTTGGGTGCAAATAGAAATACGCCGCCGGGCGTGAAGCGTAGTTCAGAGCTTCTCCGCTTCATGGCGACAAACGTGGCGCTGCAGTCGGAGTCCTGTTCAAGCGGCGCGCGTCGTACGGTGCCGCGGCCACATTACATTGGAACTGCGGCATATTTACCATCGTATTTAAACTGAAAACCGTGTCTTCACAGTGGCATCATAGGCAGTTACAAATTTCTGAATGTAGCATAGTTCTGTCACTTTCTAATGTAACGTACTTGCCTTTTCCGACACCGGTTTGGTTCCCCGTTTGAGGTGCAAGAAGATGAGCTATTAACGCTGTTTAGTTCGGTAAACACGTTAAACTCAAGTCTGCTAGGAGAAGCACAAGTTCTGCATGGGCGAAATAGCCCTTCATCAGTTCTTCTAAAGCGAGACAGGCGAAAGTTTGCTCTGCGGAACAGATATATAGTGTGTAGGGGCTATATGACAATGGAAACTCGTGTAGGGTGTAATGCGCAAGAGAAATGATTTTGCTTGAAGGGATGTAAAATACAATAGCATAAATATTGATATTCATACTGCTATGTCCTCTGGTTGAATTTCATTGCCTGTATGGGGCTATTATAAACGAGACACGTTTGCAATATAATTTAACAATGTTTTCTGACAATACAAACAAACTTGTTCTTAATGAAAAAAAAAGATGAGGGCAGCTTGCACAAGTGGCGCAAGGCAGCGTAGCTGGGGGTGCCACTTGTGGGGGTGCCACCGTAAACCTACCAAGGTTTACGAAGTCTTGCTAAGTTCTTGCTATGTACTACTACATTATGCCAAGAGTTTACCGAGTTTAGCTATTCATTGTTATGTTATGCTAAGCTTTTACTCAGCTTTTGCTATTTATTGCTATGTTATGCTACAATTTTAACAAATTTTGCTATGTAATGCTATGTTATGTCAAGATTTTTGCTAACCTTCATCTCTCCGGGGTCGTACGTTTTCGGTGGGAAACGCTTTGCGCAACACTTGCACGGTGACATTGCGCTTCTCAAAGTCTCGAACCGAGTTCAGAGTAGACAGATTGACGTCAGACCACAGCCGATCGTAGACGCGGCAGCCGTGACCAAATTCCACGTTCAAGAACTCTCGCTGAAATCGGTCGTTCGAGCCACCCATGGACTTGTAGGATAGACGCTGGAAGGTACTGTTGCGCAAGCCGAGGTCCGAGCGGCCACGAAGGTTCCATGGATGTAGCCGTGCCAGGTGCCGAGAGGAGGAGATATCCAGGGAGATTAGAAAAACTGTTTTATATACAAAATGTTCATTATTTTACAAGAAGGGCTCCATGATATTAGAGCCGTCTACGTGCTAACATCTTTGCATGTAGTAGCGTTTACATCTCCGAGCGTTCTACATGGTCGAGCATCTCCACAACACTCAAGTCCCGCTGTTTTATCCCTTTCGTTTCCCTCTTTCACTCGACGAGGGAACGTACTTTAGTTCTTCTTAGCCAATCACCATCTCCGACCAGGTCGCCATATCCCGCAGATGATGTACCACCGTTTCCCGCCTGGCCCCGCGTCCAATCTTGCCTGGTCGCCTCCGAACACAGGCACCGGTTGACACCTTGGGAACCGAACGTGATGTGGCTCCCACGGGATTGCTAGACGCTGGCCCTTTTCAAGAGTCTCCTCTCCGTAGCGGTCACTTCGCGGAAGCCACCATTTCCAGGGAGGGCGGTGGCAGTTGTCTTGAAAGGGGCTCCAGGTTGGCGCGTCGCAGTCGGCGCCGGGCCTCATCGTAATTCGGGTGGCGCTGGTAATTCTCGGAAACACACCAAGGGCGACGTTGCCGTTTCAGCGACGCACGAGGCCGAGGATCCATTGCAGTCTGGGGACTAATTGGTCATCCATCAGTCCCAGGTGACTGACGGTGACACTTCCCGGCCGCGAGAAACGACAAGCGTGAAGTGCACTTGATACTGTTCACGCCTGTCGTTGAGGCCTCCTTTGTCCCGAAGGACCGCCAGACACAACAGCACCGCCGCCGCCAGATGATGCATCGGGAGGTAGAGTTGTCCCATGCAGCTCGGCCGGTTTGATTCCTGCTTCGCTCAAAGCCATGGGGCCGCTGCTTCCAGGAATGAGGATCTTCCCGCCAAATGCGTCTTCATAGGTGGGCTCTGACTGGACTGCAGAAATGCAAGAAGACAAGCTCCAAGGAGCGACCTTTGTCAACCACACACAATGCTGCAAGCGCCACTGCAAGCCACTCTCATCGCCAGACTCTACCAATTCCAAAAATCTGACAACCCCATATCTAAAGAAAACCCTGAAACGCAAGGTGCGCGTTAATCCGGACAAGTACTAAAAAACTTCCGATGATGTGTCTTCGCAAATAGACACCGACTGGGTTTATGTAATGAAGCTATGTAATTATGAATTAGAGCTTCCACAGATCAGGAAGGCGAAGGGATACTGCTCTTCAGTAATTCATAGTCCGTAACACTCTGCACAAGAAAGCTACATAATCCTTACCTAATACCGAAAACGCCAAATAAACACATGGGCAAACTACTTACGACTTACCACGTGCTCAAATAGGCTCACAAGGCCTGACTTATTCTGCGTTTCCCCAAACGCACTTCGAAATTGTGCTGCTTTAATGCTAAGCTCCACCGAGCAGATGGCCTTATCCATATGACATACCCCTTTGTAAGACGTTGAAGAGAAATACAGACATCGCTAAAGGCGATCCACGCAACCAGTTTCTAACGCGCGGTCCTCTCCACGTGCGTGCGGGAACAATCATCCGACGCTTTCCAAAGTCAGCTGAAGTATACTGCCTAACAAAAGTTCTTAGAGCTCAAAGTCGTTCAAAAGAAATATCGTTCAAAAGAAAAAGAAGAGATCAAAATTAATGAGCGCAACTTTTAAAAATTGCCTCGAAAGAAAATCACAAAAAAACACGACGCGTCATTAACTCGCGCAAAGGTCAGGTCATCAACTTGCGCAACCTGCGCGTGACCTTCTAAGCTATTTGCAAGCCTGACACTGTTTGCAATTCAATATTTAGCTGTCGTCGCGTAAACACTCCCCTTTAAATCATGGGACTATCTTGAGCCGAAAAGGCCAACAACCTAACAAAAGAACTGTGGTATTCTTTACGCCTGTCAAACTTATCTCCCGCAAAATGAATACAAAAGACAAAACTATTTGCAACTCGCTTTCCTGTTTTCTCTATTTTCGGGCCTCAAACGCACCCCTTTCTTTCAAACGCACTCGAGGGGGTCGCGCATTCCGGGGATTTGGCAAGGTGCCGTCGCGAAGGAGGCAAAAGCCACCAATTCGCCTGACGCACCTCGTGGCTACGACTGTAGCACAGCAGCCTCCAAGTACTGGGAGGGGGATGCATTCACAGAACCGCGCGCACACTGTCCCATTATCTGCGAGGCAGTCGCCATTCATTGCCCCCGCGAGTGACCGGCTGCGGTGGCAGCGTGCCGGACGCTTCCGTTTGTCCCTCTTGCCTACAGTGTAGTTTACACAATGCGGTCAGGCGACAGTTACCACGCTTGAATCCTCGCGAAACTTTCCTATTCGCGACCTGCGTCGCGCTGATCTCCAACCTCAGCAAACGCCGAAGCTTGGGAGTTACCCTCCTTCGCTTTTATTGCGATAGCAATTATAGTGGACACTTCAACCGGATTGCTGCCGTCGGCGTCGCCGTCGCCGTGAGGTTCCGTATAGATAAAATCTTCACCGCGCGCCGTATGCCCGAGCGGAAGCGTGCTGGGACGCGCGCTATCACGGAGAGCGAACGCACTCAATCTCCCACGCGCAAGCAAGGAAGCGGGAAGGCCAGCGCCGGAGGGAACCGGGGGGGGGGGGCACTTCTACTGTGCCAACAACCGCGCTCGTCGCTCGACCGCACGGTCTCTTATCTCTCCCACGCGCAAGCAAGGAAGCGGGAAGCCAGCGCCGGAGGGAGCGGGGGGGGGGGGCGCACTTTTCCTCTGCCAACAACCGCGCTCGTCGCTCGCCGCACCGTCTCTTATCTCCACACGGCTCTGACCTTTATGCACTGTGCGTTCGCCTCTCAGTTTCTGTTGAAGCGATAGACCGCACGTACCTTCGCCCGCTGCTGCGCCGTATATATGCGCTTGCTGCCAGCGTTTTGACAGTCGTCGGCAGTCATTCAGTGTGATCTATTCATGTTTGTTTGTGCGCGCTCACACCACGCTTGTTCATTCAGTTAGTAATAGTCAGTAATAGTCGGACCACATTTTCCAACGCACGCTGCACATGTAATGCTGCCCGGATCGGCAGTGCAGCGCTACAGGTGTGTCCCTTCGCACGCGCTGCCCACGGGAAGCGCTTCTCATCAACACCACCGTTTCACACGCGCCTTCTCGTGGTCATCGAGTCTCTCTTCATGTCGGTCTACTTACGCCGCAGCACACCTGCTTACTTAATCAGCTCATGTTTACTACAATTCATATTGCTACCAAAGCCGCTCACCTTACTTCGTATGACATTGCTGTGTTGCTATCGCATTCATTGCTCCGCCCTTAGGGCGAAACTGTGACATTTTTTCACATTATCTGGCTGGATAATGATCTTAGCGCGTTTAGCAATGTCTCCTTGGCGCTTCGCACGTTTGACTCGAGACGCCTTGACCGCCTCCACCTGTCGTATACTGCGCTTACGCCTTTTATGTTTGACATGCTTTGTTTGTCCTGCGGCATCAGCACACGCACTTCAAATTTCGTTGCCCTCTCGGGTTTCACAGTGCGACTGCCTTTGTAATAGAACATGACCAGATTTGACCATTGAGCAAGCTAGCTCGTCATGAAGTCTACCTGCAGCTGGCCTAGCTCTATCACTGCCATCGACAGCATACAAAACTCCTTGCTGGCCTTCGAAGTCGGCCTCTGTTTCCAGAACAGCCTCGCTAAATGGCGAAACAGCTGTTTCTTCGCGCTTGTCACTGTGTCCGGTAACTACTGGCTCAACAACCCTCTCAGCGCTCTCTAAACTAGCACTATCAAGACTAGCTTTGTTACTGTCGTCTTGGCTTTCGCAGTCGGCCACACATTCTAGGGCGGGAAAACCACCGCTCACTTCGGTGACCGAATTCACCTCGCTTCCGGCTACTAACCCGTTTAACTCGTCACTGCTTGCAGCTGCCTTTGGAATCGTATCTTGGTTCTCTGACCGCTGCTCAATAGGGGACACGCCTGGCAGTCTCTGAGTCTCCTCATGTGCTTTTGCCCATAAAGCTCCCTTACTGGAGAAGGAACTCTCCTTGCTCCTCCTTAGAGAAAAACTCTTCTTGTTCCTCCTTGGAGAAAGCACTCGCCTATCCGACGGCGACTTCTCTGACCTATTTGGCAATAAATAGGGGAACTTACTTGGCAGGCTGGCTGAAATTGCCGCCGTTGTACACACTTGGCCTAAAGGGCCTTCCGTTTCTGGTGCGGGAAAACCGCCGCTCTCTTCGCTTAGTGTGTGTGTCACTTTTATCACACCTTTTCCAAAGCTTTCTAAACTAGTCATCTCAGTGCTAATGTTACCTTCGACAGGCTCGGCTTTTTCACTCTCATCTTGGCCTTCGAAGTCGGCCTGCCATGCCACACCAAAGCGCCTGAACAAAGCTCTCTTAGCCCTGTCGTACTCGCGCGCTTTCTCATCGGACAAGCAATGCAAGAAAACTGCAATGCAGCGACACTAACCGGCAGCAGTGCTCCTAATCACTCGGCCCACGTGTCCGTGCTGACACCCTCTACCTCACACACTCGCTCAAAACGGGCGAGGAAATTAACTGTCTTCGTCTGTCCTGAAAGTGTGGAGCGGGCGTCGTGCGGTCTGCCATCTAAGCATCTGGCATTTCCGTGCAAGTTCCTGCATTCGAAGAGCGTGGTGTCACGCTGCCTCATGCTTGCGCTCTTCGGCTTCACGCTGGCGCTTCTCGCACTCCTCTGCTGTTTCCCTTCTTTCAACAATGCTTTCCCAAGCCTCGTCAGCCTCCTCGACCGTCACATCCTCCGTCACATCGACTTCGGCCTGCCATCTGCTAGCCGCCTGGTTAGCTCAGATGGTAGAGCGGCTGCCCCGGAAAGGTGGTGATCCCGGGTTCGAGTCCGGGACCAGGACGAATTTTTCTTCAACTGCGAGGCTTTCTTTCGAGGAACCCGGTTGGGTTTCCATAGTAGCAAATTGCTATATTTGGGTGGATGTCTCAGTTTCCCTTTAATCCTCTGCCTCCATAACGTCGGGAACAGCTTCTTTCGTTTTTGAGGAGTCGGCCGAAATGCCTAATTCCTCGCAAATTAGAAGGAGGTCCTGCACTCTAAATTTCTCCATAGCGATCTCGTTTGTCTTCAAAATTCACCCTTACTTAAAACTAAACTCGTTTTTTTATAAAGAAGGTGAATTCCCAAAACGGTGCCCACCAGAAAACACAACATTACTCTCCTAGCAACTACCTACTTGTACTAGAGAGTTCTGGCGACATGAAGGGCAAACTCAGGCACTAAGCCCGTCCTTATCGCTACCATCAGGAGATCGCAGAATTTCTCTCTTCGTGCTCCTTTCCTTACGAAACAATTTTCATAGCCTCACCGGCTTTCTCCCAACTCACATCCTCATTCTGTAAAAGCTCCAATTGTTGACTTTTGCCTACAGCAGGGCCAACCAAAATGCCCATCGGCTCACAACTTTCGAAGAGTTCCTGGATTTTAAGCTTATCCATGTTTACAGTGCACCCTGTGTTTCTTCGGCCTTGTAACTGAGCCCCCGTGACACTATATTCTTGGTCTGCGAGACAAAATCACTAGCTACACCAAACAACCATTACCGACTATCTGCGCTAATGAGTCTGGCGAAAAGAGAAGCAAACACGTTGCACTCATCACACCGATGTAGCCAACGCCGGCCGATCCCATAAGCTGCCAGCCACTGTTGTGCAAGCCGAGGTCCGAGCGGCCACGAAGGTTCCATGGATGATGCCGTACCAGGTGCCGAGAGGAGGAGATATCCAGGGAGATTACAAAAATTGTTTTATATACAAAATGTACATTATTTTACAAGGGCTCCATGATATTGGAGCCGTCTACGTGCTAACATCTTTGCATGTAGTAGCGTTTACATCTCCGAGCGTTCTACACGGTCGAGCATCTCCACAACACTCAAGTCTCACTGCTTTATGCCTTTCGTTTCCCTCTTTCACTCGACGGGGGAACGCACTTTAGTTCTTCTTAGCCAATCACCATCTTCGACCAGGTCGCCATATCCCGCAGATGTACCACCGTTTCCCGCCGGGCCCCGCCTCCAATCTTGCCTGGTCGCCTCCGAACACAGGCAGCGGTTGACACCTTGGGAACCGAACGTTGATGTGGCTCCCACGGGATTGCTAGACGCTGGCTCTTTTCAAGAGTCGTCTCTCCGTAGCGGTCAGTTCGCGGAAGCCAGTGAGTGAGTACGAACTTTATTGAGGAAGCCGCCACTTCCAGGGAGGGCGGTGGCAGTTGTCTCGAAAGGAGCTCCAGGTTGGCGCGTCGTAGTTGGCGCCGGGCCTCGTCGTAGTTCGGGCGGCGCTGGTAATTCTCGGAAACACACCAAGGGCGACGTGGCCGTTTCAACTACGCACGAGGCCGAGGATCCATTGCAGTCTGGGGACTAATTGCTCATCCATCAGTCCCAGGTGACTGACGGTGACAGTTCCCGGCCGCGAGAAACGACAAGCGTGAAGTGCACTTGATATGTTCACGCCTCTCGATGAGGCCTCCTTTGTCCCGAAGGACCGCCAGACACAACAGTATGCATGGCACGGTAGCCAGGATCCCTTTCCCGGCGCTTGCGATCACTCAGACAAGAGCATTCCCTGCAAAGGGCGAGGTACTCGAGATCTTCCGCTTTTCGCTGACGCTTTGACGAAGATTCACCAGCACGGTATTCCGGGTTTGATTGCAGCCGTTGCATTCGTTCCCGAGCAGCGGTGCGACGGGCTTCCCGTCGAGCATCTTCTTCCTCGGGGGTTACGTACTTCTTCGGCCGAGCCACGTTTTTAGGTGGCGCAAACGATGTGCTCGGCACAGAGACACTAGGCAGTGTGCCGGCGTCACGGAGCTTTAAGGCCGTTTCACATGGTGCGATTTTGCACTGCGATTATCGCACCGGAAGTGCGATTTCCGTCGCATGCGACGAAAATCGCAGTCGCAGGGCCGTTTCTGCGATTTTCGGCTGCGACCAACCGGTTGGTCGCAGCGTCGCAACGTCGCAGCAATCGCTGCGATTTTTTCGTCGAAATTGCTCCGAGAGGTATTTCGCGGTCTGTTTTGGAAAATGGCGGCGGTCGCTCAACGCAACGTTTATAGATACTTTTATTGCGATAGCAATTATATGGACACTTGAACCGGATTTCTGCCGTCGGCGTCGTCGTCGCCGTCGTCGTCGCCGTCGCCGTCGCCGTGAGGTTCCCTATAGATAAAATCTTCGCCGCGCGCCGTATGCCCGAGAGGAAGCGTGCGGAGACGCGCGCTATCACGGAGAGCGAACGCACTCAATCTCCCACGCGCAAGCAAGGAAGCAGGAAGCCAGCGCCGGAGGGAGCAAGGGGGGGGGGGGGGGGGGCGCACTTCTCTGCCAACAACCGCGCTCGTCGCTCGCTCGCACCGTCTCTTATCTCCACATGGCTCTGACCTTTAAGTGCATTCGCCGCTCAGTTTCCGTTGAAGCGATAGACCGCACGTACCTTCGCCCGCTGCGGCGTATGCTTGCTGCCAGCGTTTTGACAGTCGTTGTCTGCTGTCACTCAGTGTGATCTCTTCGTGTTTGTGCGCGCTCACACCACGCTTGTTCATTCAGTTCGTAATAGTCGGGCCACATTTTCCAACGCACGCTACACACGCAATGCTGCCCGGATCGGCAGTGCAGCGCTACAGGTGTGTCCCTTCGCACGCGCTGCCCACGGGAAGCGCTTCTCATCAACACCACCGTTTCACACGCGCCTTCTCGTGGTCATCGAGTCTCTCTTCATGTCGGTCTACTTACGCCGCAGCACACCTGCTTTCTTAATCAGCTCATGTTTACTACAATTCATATTGCTACCAAAGCCGCTCACCTTACTTCGTATGACATTGCTGTGTTGCTATCGCATTCATTGCTTCGCCCTTAGGGCGAAACTGTGACATTTTTTTGTCTATAAATATTGGATCAACGAGCCTCGAACAGTGCAACTAATTGAGTGGAGCCTTGGATTACGCAATCGGTACGTAACATCAGCACCGACACGCGAATAGTGCAGATAAAAACTCGTAGGTCAGATTCGGTTCTGTGATTTCTACGAGTTTGTTGACACGCTACGTTGCTAATCTGGCAACGCTGTTTTTTAGGTTGGCTTCGGGTGCTGATAGTACGTACTTTTGCGTGATTTTCCGTTATTCACACGCGCTGCGACTTGGTAAATACTACGAGGTGTCCCTCACGGGAAGGCATGGCCTTCGGAAGTCGTCCCAATTTTCTGGTTCTGGAGACAACTCGCGGTATACGAAAACGCCACAGTTTTATCGCCGTATGCTTTTACGGACGGAACAATTTAAAGAATATGCAACTACGGACAAATGCTGTGGTCGCGCGTATAGCGTGACCAAATGCTTGGTCACGGCTATACGCGCGACCATTTAGTTGCAGTTGGTTGGTTAGGGCTTTCATGCGCATTTTCCCCAATGAATTATCTCATTTCAAGGTTCTGTTACTTCCGCTGCGAGACGCAAAGCGAACGTGCAAACTGGATATCGGAATGAATGTTCTACAATAGCATATTTCACGCTTTGACTGGGAATAAGCAGTATTGCCAATTTATTTTCGAAGCAATATTTAAACAGTTTTTTTTCTAATTTTTCTGATGCATCATTTTTCTCCTGAATAAAAAAACCAATAAACATTCAGTGTGTTGCAGACTTTGTATACTTACTGCATCTGTATTAACCCTCACATTAAAAGGTAATTGCACATTTCGCTTACTTCAGTGCATCGAATTACTTTTGTTTATGCTGGTTGTAACATATCGCAGTACTCTAAGAAACTACTTAGCCATAAACATCCTTGCCTTTTCTTGCTTCTCTGTCTCTACTTCCTGTAAAACACATGCAATAATGCGAAAAGCAGGCGAATACCTTGTTTTATAAGCAGTAGATAACTCATTAAATAAAAGCAGATCAAAATTGTGCAGTGAAGTCAGCCGGTTGCATTCCTTCGTATGAATGATAGTATCTTTTCAAGTGTGGGTGGGTCTTGCATGTCCACAGCTCATAAAGTGTGCAGACTCATCACGAGGCGTAGGTATAGCCCATCAAGATGGAGGCAATGTTGCTAATGAGTCTGCACCTACATGTATTGCTGCATAAACTCGTATAACCATATCCCATCATTACTCAATCGAGCTTGCTCAGTTATATTCACCAAAATTCTACTTATCCGAGCTTGCTCCGACTCATATTCACCAAAATTGTACTTGGCCGAGCTTGATCTGACTAATATTCACAAAGATTCTACTCAGGCAAGCTTGCACCGAGTCATATTCACACCAAATATCTACTTAGCCAAGCTTGCTCCGACTTATATTCATCAAAATTCTACTCAGGTGAGCTTGTACTGAGTCATATTCACCAAAAATCTACTTGCCGAGCTTGCTTTCACTCATATTCACTAAAATTATACTTGGATCAGCTTTCCCCGACTACCACATGACAATATTCACTGAAAGTTTACTCAACTGAGCTTGCTCTTACTCGTATTCACCAAAATTCGACTCAGTCAGGCTGAAACGAACTCAGACTCACGGTTAGTTCGAAGTCTTAGTGAGCCGACGTTTGAGTGAGTTCACCGTGCTATGTATACATTACATTATGTGACCTGTGCGGTGAATAAGCAAACATTGTCTATGAGTACGTGTTGCATCGGGTGAAATAAGGACAACTGTAAACACTGCAGTTAGTTTTCTAGAGTTCAACTGACCTGTTGCGTGAAAGCTTCGCCTCATGTCGATTCAAGCAAGTGCATTGGATCTGCATCATATTTTTGCCAATCCTGCTGTCTGTCCTAACCATTACTGGGTGGCCACATTTTGTACATTTCAACACAAAGTTTAATAAATGACTGTAGTGCAATATATTAAAAAAAGATTCTTGCATCACTGCACGTATAACAATCAGAACATGACACAAACACATGCACATAAGATGTACACAAACGATAAATACATAAACAGATGAAATCAGCTAGCCACCACCTATTGAAAAAAAAGCACAGGACTACGTATAACCATTCCCCTTGCCAGGTACATGGGCTATAGGAGAAACACACGTGCAACCTAGCAGTTACCTCGAGGTAGTAGCTATGGACGCTTTTGCATTCGCAGCTGGCCACTCAACCACTCAAGTGTGTTCAGTGAGCACTTGTACTTAGGCACACTTTTTATTGTCTGTATCTCAAAAATTTAATGTGGCTCCTCAAAATTTTGAGAATGTTTGGATTCTGAGGCTTGCAAAGGTAAATATTTTTATTCCATTTTCGTTCAAGGTGAAGGCTCATACAAAAGATTAGAGATATTGTCAGTGCCCCTCACTTTCTCTCAGAACATAAGTGGTCTGTTATTGAGATACTAGCAGCTTTTCAATAGCAAGAAAGGGAATCAGCTTCCCCTGTTTTCAGCATTGGGTTAATGCAGGCAATTCAGGGAGGCATAAAGTTTTGCTAATACAATAGGTTCGGGAATACCAGATTAGACTGTACCTTGACACTTTCCTTGCACTTTCTTATTTTGGTCAAATAACCTAGTTTGAAATGGCTCCAGTTAGCATGCTCTAACATTGGTCTAATATAGGTTAAGAGCATGACTAGCTTAACAGACTGGGATGCTGGCTTTCATTTCCAGGAAAGGAATCATAGCACCTGCTCCAGTTGCATATGATTTTGGTTATCAGGGGTATTCAGGGATATCAGGGTATCAGGGATATTATTATCAGGGATATCAGGGGTATCAGGGGTTATCAGGGATAACGTGCTGAAGCAGGTAGAAGCACACGCATGCCATTAGCGGATAGTTTCGATAGCTTCTTACCTTACACTTGCCACCATGAATACAAAATTTTAGCGTTCGATTTTGTTATTAAACAAACAAACGTACTCCTAACAAGGTATTTTAATGTTAGCCGTGTGGCTACGCGGCTGCGCTACGTACTGCAGCATATTAACTTAAGCTTCTTGATACAGATTCACAGCACACTAACAGCGCAAGAAACAGGTCGAGAAAATAGACGACGCCCATGTCTGCCAGCATGATACGATACTACGTACACAAGTGACTGCAGCTCCTAAAAAAAATGTGGTGTCGGCTTTCACTCCTTTCGAAATATTCAGAGAGCACTTGTATGAATATTACAGCACAGGCGCCGAGACGGACGAGCCAGGCTGGCGCTAAGATAAACGTTCACAACACAAATTCCATTGCACGTTCAGTAATTACACACAGATCATTTGCGGCTTTGTTCAGGGGCAGACGTGAGCTTTTGGGTTGGCGCTTGCTGCTAAGTTTTGTGCAAGAATATTGCTAGGAGCAGGAACCACTAATGCGCAATCACGAGCAATACACACACACATCCGTTTTTCAGAAGCTGACGTTAATCACGGGTAGCGCGAGGGTCTCTGCGTTGACATGACGACTCCGCCAAATCCCGAATACTGCATATGCGATGACAACGGCTATAGGCGCATGTTGATAGGTCCTCTTGTAATTTGTTTAACCGCAGGTAGAACGACACAGGCATAAAACACACACGAGACAGCACACAACGCTGAACGACGACCTGCGAACAGCTGTTTACGTCCGCCATTTCTCCTCGTATTGAACTTCACAAACCGCTGTTGCGCACTCCAAAACAAACTAAACTTTGAAGCGTTTTTAAATTACAAAACGCACGTATTATTTGATCCTAATAAAGAGAGGTCAATTATATTATAACACGCACGTCTTTTTCATTACATTAAACGAATTTATGCGGCGTGTGCGACAAAATCTGGCAGCAAGCAACCCTGGGCGTCGCATAATCGCATTGTTGACATCGCACCATGTGAGGTGGCCGTTGCGAATTTCGCATCTGCGAAAATCGCAGCTGCGAAAATCGCAGTGCAAAATCGCACCATGTGAAACAGCCTTTACACGAACGCTGCGAACGAAGCGGCACGCAGTGACGTCATCGCGTTCTTTTTCTCCTCCTGCACGGCTGTGGAAGCTTTGCGACGTACGGGAAGCGGTGGTGCAGCGTGGCGCGGCCGGGCGCAGACATGCCAGGTGGTTGCTAGGCGACGCGTAGTGACGTCAGAGCTAGGCGCAGAGCGAGCAAGGCGGAGCTGTGCCAAGTGGTTGCTAGGCGGAGCTGTGCCAAGGGTGCAGTGACGTCATAGCTCGGCGGAATTTCTGCGAACGCTTTGTAGCCGAACCTCGAGCTTAAACAGCTACGCTGTTAGTTCTTACCTTGCTTGTTGATGTATAATGAAAGGAGTTGCTTGTAGCATGAAAAATACCAGTTTGGACACGTGATTACCGTATACACATATATTTGAATACAAAATTATTTAGGTAATTCTTGGGTCGCACACGCAAACTAGCAACACCAAGCTTTTACTGCAAATATAGCGTTAAATGAAACACTGCACTGCATCACAGCATTCACAATACATGTAGCGTAGCGTAAGATGCTTTTTTCCTTTTTTTCTTTCTCATCATCATCATCAGCCTATATTTTATGTCCACTGCAGGACGAAGGCCTCTCCCTGCGATCTCCAATTACCCCTGTCTTGCGCTAGCGTATTCCAACTTGCGCCTGCAAATTTCCTAACTTCATCATCCCATCTGGTTTTCTGCCGACCTCGACTGCGCTTCCCTTCTCTTGGTATCCATTCTGTAACCCTAATGGTCCACCGGTTATCCATCCTACGCATTACATGGCCTGCCCAGCTCCATTTGTTCCGCTTAATGTTAACTAGAATATCGACTATCCCCGTTTGTTCCCTGATCCACACCGCTCTCTTCCTGTCTCTTAACGTTAGTCCTTATATTTTTCGTTCCATCGCTCTTTTTCTTTCTCAGTACGCTCTAATTTAAGTACTTGGTGCTCACAGGGAAGTGCAGGCGAGCAATATATTAGCTTAATGATGCTGTTCGTAATTTGGATTTTAATCTGCTCACAACCAATGACTCCAGAACGCATGAGCTGGCGAAAGGAAAAAAAAATGCTAATGGCGCAGGGCATCTGCCAGTAGATGTGTTGTAAACCGCGGCCGCTGCACTTCAAGCTGCATTTTTCGCATACGGAATCATTTCGTCGGCCGTGTTTTGAGCAGGTTCATTCCTTCACTTGTCTACAAATACTAATTCTTCACCTGTAGAACACGCGACATTTTCATTCGCATTTTGTGTGATAGAAGCGTGTGCAAGTTTGGCTCGTTGTCTCTTCAGGATAATTTCAACGGCCGACATCCCGTCGGAGTCTTGCTTGTTCTTTTTCTGGGAATTTTATTCAACATGTAAGCCGCAGCGTCAGATAGCACCCAATGAACAGTGTCACTTATGAGAAGGACATACGCCATCGGAATTTGCACTATCTTCCAGCCCGTCATGCGCTCCATGCCATGCTCCTCGAAGGGACGCAGACATATGACTAACGCAGTTGAAACATTTTGTCAGCACGGTGAAGGGCTAGCTCACGTCTCTCGGAAAGTTCTGTTTCAGCGCATCGAAACCAATGATTCTTCCGTGCATGGCTTGCATGTTTGTAGCCGAACTTAAAATTCGGCGCAAAGCAAGTGGTGCCCCTCCGGCTTGTTTTCTTCTGTGCAGGGCCACGTTCACTCTGTCCCGGAGTCTCACGAGCTTAGTATTCACTAATATCACCCACAGTCTTCACTTCGCTCCTTAAACGTCTAAGCCAATTACAGGAACTCAGAGAATTATCGTGACTGCGAGCGCAGCCCTCCGTGGCGTCAGCGAGTTAACAGAAGATATAAATTACCGATTTTGAATATTGTCACCCAGCTAGTACAGCTAGAATAGTTGACCAGCAATAGATACACAAAAAACACGGCAGCCTTTAGCAATGGCTGGACCTCGGAGACACGAGCTTCGTCGTTCTCACCTCAAGGGGCCAGTGTCATCACGTGTCAACTTATTTCGCGTCATTGCTCC
Organism: Dermacentor silvarum; assembly: GCF_013339745.2. Lineage (NCBI taxonomy): Eukaryota > Metazoa > Arthropoda > Arachnida > Ixodida > Ixodidae > Dermacentor > Dermacentor silvarum. The sequence goes on from NC_051157.2 coordinate 231,038,400, forward strand.
CCTCTCAAAAGCGACCGACCCGGTCGCTTCAAGGGCTGCGGGCGAACCCTATGGGCAAAAGTGCCAACATGAAAAGAAGAAAAAAAAACATAGAGGAATGTACACAATGCTGAAGCGGTTTGTGAGGTTTGCTTATCCCTCGCATGCGTAGCACGGCTTAATCTGTACTACGGGGACAAATTCAGCACGGGGACGGCGTCGTTTCGAACCAGGATCAGAGCTTTGAGGCACCACCTCGCAGTTCACATCACTAAGGCGGCGTACAACTTCATAGGGGCCGAAATAGCGGCGCAACAATTTCTCCGAGAGCCCACGGTGTCGGCTGGTGCGGTCGCCTGGTGAGTACTGGACGTTGCGTCGGGTGCGGTTGTAACGGCAGGCGTCGGTATTCTGCTGGGTGCGGATGCGATTCCGAGCAAGCTGGCGAGCTTCCTCTGCTTTCTTGACGAACTCTTCGTGGTGTCATTCCTTGTGGTTCCGTGGTCTACCGGGAGCATGGCATCTAAGGGGGTTGTAACGCGACGTCCCTAAACGAACTCGAATGGTGTAAACTCGGTGGTCTCCTGCAGAGCGGTATTGTGCGCAAACGTCAGGTATGGCAAAATTTCATCCCATGTTTTGTGTTCCCCATTGATGTACATGGATAGCATGTCGGCCAATGTTCTGTTCAGGCGCTCTATTAAGCTGGTAGTCTGGGGATGATAGGCTGTGGTCTTTCGGTGGTCGGTGTGCGTCAGCGTGACGACTTGTTGCAACAACTCCGCTGTAAACGCTGCACCGCGGTCAGTAATGAGCACAGTGGGTGCACCGTGACGAAGCTCGATGTTGTGGACGAAGAAGCTGGCGACTTCAGCAACAATTCCCCGCGACGCAGCTTTTGTCTTCACATAGCGAGTTAATTATTCAGTTGCCACGATTATCCACTTGTTTTGCAAGGATGACGTGGGGAACGGACCAAGAAGGTTCATTCGTACTTGCTGCAACGGCGCCGGAGGCGGATCCAAAGGCGGAAGGAGGCCGGCAGGCTTGACGGGTTGGTCTTTACGCCTCTGACAGTCATGGCACATTCGCACATAGCGCTGAGCCGACGAAAATAGGTGTGGCCAATAGTATTTCTGCCGTATGCGCGCTAATGTCCTCGCGAAGCCTAAGTGGGCGGCACAGGGATCGTCGTGGCAGGCCTGTAAAACTTCCTCTGCGCAGCGCCGTCGGAACGACGATAAGGAACGTTTCTTGGCTGTTCTCGAAATTTTTCTTGTACAGGACATCGTTCCGTAGGCAGTACGATGCCAATCTTCATGAAAGTGGGCGTGGGACAACAACGTCAGCTCCCTCGTGATATCGGATGACTGGAAGCAGTTCAGAGTCTGCACGTTGATAGTCAGCCATGCACACCACGTCGACGACACCAAGAAACGGCAAATCTTGCTCCAAGTCGGAGAATGTCAAGGGAATAGGAGAACGTGACAAGCAGTCAGCGTCGCTATGCTTATGGCCGGATCTGTAGACAACAGTTATGTCGTATTCCCGGAGGCGGAGGTGATTTGACGGGTCTCGTAGATTGGCAAGCCAGCAGAGCGAATGGTGGTCACTGATCGCTCGAAATGGCCGGCCGTATAAGTAAGGTCGGAACTTGCTGATCGCCCACACGACTGCTAAACATTCTTTTTCGGTGGTTGAATAATTAGTTTCTGCTCTTGTGAGACTACGACTCGCATACGCAATTACACGTTCTGCGCCGTCTTGCCATTGAACCAAAAGGGCCCCGAGTTCTACGTTGCTTTTGTCCGTGTGAATTTCAGTTGCCGTCGTGTCATCAAAATACGCCAGCACTGGAGCGGATTGAAGGCGTTTGCGCAATGTGCTGAATGCCTGCTCTTGGTCTTCCGTCCACGCATAGGGCACATCTTGTAGCGTCAGTCTCGTGAGAGGTTCAGCAATCCTTGAGAAGCCTTCAACGAAACGAGGGTAGTAAGCGCAGAGGCCCAGGAACCGCTGAACAGCCTTCCTGTCTTTAGGGTGAGCAAACTCGGCAACGGCAGCGAGCTTTTCTGGGTCTGGTCGTACTCCTTGGGAGCTAACCATGTGGCCTAAAAAACTTGAGTTCCTGGTAGCCAAAGTAACATTTTTCAGGCTTGATGGTGCGGTTTGCCTTGCGTATTGCGGTAAGTACACTTCGTAGACGGGGAGATGTTCATCGAACGTGCTGGAAAACACAACAACGTCGTCTAGGTACACTAGACACGTCTGCCACTTTAGTCCAACGAGTACAGTGTCCATCATTCGTTGAAACGCAGCAGGAGCGAACAGAGACTGAAAGGCAGGACTTTAAGGGCCTGTACACGCTCGAGCCGCCCATCGCCGCAAGCCGCACCGCATGCTGGCGGTTCAGTGGCGGCGGGCGGTTGGAGCAACCGGGCACAAAATTCGATTCACGCTGGGACCGGCGCGAGCGGTGCCGTACGCATGCGCCCTCTGGCTGGCAAAACAGATAACCAGCCACTGGCAACATGCAACAGCGCGGTCGCAGCTTTTGTGTGCTGGCGACCAGCAAAATTTTGGCCCGAGCCAGGATTTTGTTATTACGTTTGTTTTCTTATTAGGTAATTTTCTGATTAGTGAGCTCGAGCGGTTCGCATGTGCTGGCATCCGCACTCCGATTTGGGGACGCGACGTATGTTAAGAGCTGGCAACCGAGATGCCGGGCAAAGATGTTCTAAGGCTGTGTTCCAATTCTTTCCATCATCGTAGACAGTCTACTTTGACGTCTACGAAGACAGCCAACACAGCTTCGAGGCCAAGTAATGGAACGCGTTTCGAGCCGTCTGGAAGACGCTTCTGCGACGTGACGCCACCTCGCGGCGACAGAAAGAAAGTTGAGAAAAGCAGACATTAGTTTGGTATTTTAAGTATTTTAGCCTGCGAACCTATGAAAAACATGATGTGACTTACATTTAGGGTATAGAAAAGCGTGTCTACGTTTTTGTGTGCGCAGACAACCTTCCCGTCGAGTTTCTACGTCCTGCTCAGTCGCCATCTTGTTTAGACAGGAAAGTAGCCTTCATCGTTCTTGACTTCGATGCTGTCTTCGCGATGCTGTCTACTTTGACATCTTCGTGATAATTGGAACGAGACTTAAGATGGCCGCCGTCCGCTTAGCTGTCTATTTAGCCGTCTAAGGCGAGTATTGGAACACACCCTAGGTCGGCAACTATCGTCAACAGCAGACGACACTGGCATATTTTTGTCGGCGTGGGTTCAAGCTGCCGCGTCACGGCGAAAACGCATAACTCTTGCACGGTCATACTCTGTTGACTGCATGTGTTGCGTTGGCGCGCTGAGCCACCTCTCGAACACTATGCAGCGATCTTACCTGCGCCTTTTTTTCCCGTTTTCCTTTCTTCTTTTTTTTAATCATTGCTACCGCATACTGTTGTAACAACATACATCGCTATGTACTAGGTTGTGTGCGGCGTGACGGCGCATTTTTTGTAGATGTGCTAGCGAAAGCTTGCAAGACCGCGCGTGCGTTTTCAAGCCAATGAACAAGGGATTTGTCGCAGCAACAGCGTAGCACGCTGAAGCTAGGGTGTTCATTTATAAGTTCTAAAATTTTTTTAGAAATCCTCTGTGGCAGGTAGCATAATTCTTATCGCTTAGCTGGGTTATTCGATGAGGCGGACATTAGTAACACGAGAAATCCCATATTTAACTAATTAAGAAATGACTAATCAACTTCTTAGTTAATTACTTTACGGCACATATTGTGATTTACGAATTGGAGCCGGTGAGCTTGTCAGGCCTATCCACTTGGGATGAATTTCTAGAATGACGCCAGTTTGGAGATATGTGCCATCAAACTTGCCTTAAAAATGCACTGTTGTTCCACTTACATTTTTACCAAAATGCTGTTTTATACATTGAAGCACGACAGTAACTGGAACGCCCATGTATTTCGTCCCACGCTTTGGAAAATAATATCTCAAAGCTGGCGTCATCCTGGAAATTCATTTCAAGTGGATGCGTCTTGCAAACTCACCAGCTATAATTCGTAAATTGCAATATGTGTCGTAAAGTAATTAACTAAGAAGTTCGTCAGTCAATTTTTGTTACTTGAATATGTGTTTCGATTTTTTGTGCTACTAATGTCCACCTCATCGAATAACCCAGCTCAACGATAAGAATTATGCTACCTGCCACAGGCGATTTTTAAAAATTCTGTAAAACTTTAAAATGAACGCCCTGCATATTAACATACTCTTATACAGATGGTTCTATTATCGCGGAATGCAGCTGTGTAGATCGACAAGTCACTTCTCTTCATCACCGAGCACGCGAGTGAATATTCAACTACGGTTTGTTGATTTACTTCCTCACGTTTTTTTAACACGAAAGTGTTTTATGCCGGGGTCCACCAAGACTTCACTGACGTATTTCCGTCACGGAAATACGTCAGTGACGTATTTCATGACGTATTTCATGACGTATGACGTATATTTCATGACGTATGACGTCATGACGTATTACGTCACGGAAATACGTCATAGAACATATAACAAAGAAAGAAACCAGAAGAAAAAGTTCCATAAACATGCAAAATTTGGAAATCGAACCCACGACCTCTCGGTCCGCCGACGATAGATCGCCGAGCGTTTAACCCATTGCGCCACAAACGCATTTGCAGAGAGCTACACAGACGCGCCTTATATATCTAACACTCCTCCGTGTACCCGCGCTCTTGCTCGGGGCGGTGTCGCCGCCTACGAGCAGAAAAGAGCAGTACTGCATTATGACACTAACGCGCACCGACAGTGAACGCTTCGGTGGTCTCAGCACTACGACGCCTCGATGCCAGCATTCGAAGGGACGCTGGCATAAAGAAGCACTACCAACGCCACCTAGGTGGCGTTCACCGTACTCAGCACAGCAGAGCGTGGCCTCCGCAATTAGCTCTGAAAATGTTTCTGAAGTTGATCGCGGAGGCTGCAATTACTGACGCGCTGTACGCGCTGATTTGACTCGGTGACGATTCAGTTACGTGCTTTGTCTTGCAGCGTTGTATTAGTGTGTCAGTTACGTGCTTCGTCTTTCGCGTTGTGCTAGCGTGTGCAGCGTAGTGCAGCTTCCATATGCACGACGGTTGCTCATGGTCATCGACGTTGGTAGTCGTGATGGAGGAGAAGTGCCACCAGGCGTCAGCGTGGGTGCATCAACGCCTAAGGGCGCTTTAGCCACAAAACACCAATAGACATTATATATCAATGTGCAATAAACATTACACTACTTCTGTGAAGACACGTTTCACTTTCGTGTTCTATACCGATTCCTATATAAGAGGGATCAACCACATTTTTTTTAGTAGCTGCCAAGTTAAAAGTGAGCGTACAATTCATTACACGATGGAATATGACAGTGTCACACAGCACTCGTGTTTGTTCACTCTGTGTTATGTCGTTGTTCCATTGATGAAAAAAGCCGGCGAAGCAGTGCCCCCGGGCCTCGACCAGAATATTTACAAACTCTTAGCTAACCTCGAAGATCAGGCCTTAGAGATGCTTCTAGACCCCTTCAATGACTTTTGGAGCTCACGCAAGCTATCGCAAGAATGAAAAACAGCTGAAGTACGCTTTATCCCCAAACCGGGCAAGTCCCCGCACATTGACAACCTGTGGCTGATATCCCTCACATCATGCATAAGCATAATCATGAAAAGGATAGTACTCAAATGCCTCCAACAACACCTGGACGAAACCCAGCAAATGCCAGACCCCATGTTTGGCTTTATACGACATCTTGAGACCCAGGACGTGCTAATGCAATTGAAGAAGGAGATCGTCATCCCTGCCACACACCACGGGCCATTCTCGCGCTAGACCTGAAGGGAGCATTTGACAATGTGGCACACGAGGCGATCCTTCGGAATCTCAACAACACAGGCTCAACAATACAGTGGCTTATTTAAGCCACTGAAAAGTAAGGATGGATGTTCAGCCTTGCTGATGTGGCATTTCGTAGGTTGTAACCCACCCACCATAACCAAGCAATAAGGAAATTATATGGTCACGCCGTACCATCAGTACAACTGAAGTATTGCTTCCCCAAGGAGTCTCACTGCCACCTTCCCCATTTTGTAAACACTTTGTAAATACAAACTAGCACATGGTATGTAGTCACATTATATGCTGTCTGTATGCTTGGTGAAGTGCACCAAGCATTTTCTCACCCTTAAAACCTGGGCTAATGCTGTCTTTTTTTAATAATAATTATGCAATAACCTTACTCAATACATTGCTGTGAGAACAATAGTTGGCTTAACAGTAGCACTGCACACATACCCTCATACCACATTGCAGACATAATCTATAGAGGCTGGCCACAATAAGTGTAACTGAAAGCCAGTTGAACAGGGTGCGAGTTCATGTGTATCAAATAAATGTCTGTTCCATTGAGAGGTTATATATCTGTCTGTAATATAATTATCAATTCAGAATACATATGGAAGAAGAACAATACACAAGACAACACAATCAAGTTCCCTGTGAGAAGCTGCTTTTTGCCACTATTACATGCAGCAAAAAGAGACTTCATTAAGCACCACTATGGCTTGCGTGCGTCTTTGTGCATTGTACAAGAAGTAAAGGTGGGCGAATGTAAATGTTTTCAAATACGAATTGAATAAAATATTATTTATCATATATTCAATAGTCATACGACGACACACGTACCTGTAGTAACCATATTTATTTTCATATAAAAAAATTAGGTACCACACCCTAACTAGTGCAAAAAGAGAGCTAAATATTGGGCACAAAGGATAAGTTTTAAATGCAAGACTACTAATTGTTACGTAAAAAATCGACATAAACAGTCTATCAACAACTTTGGAGCCTGGCTGCAAAGAAGCTTTTCAAGAAAGAATGGCCTCTGAATGGCTAGCTTTCAAAAACGTGCAATATATTGTTCCCAAGAAAACATCAATGTTCTAGAAAAAAAGAATAGCCGATGAAGGACCTACGTGTCGTAGACATGTAAAACTACTCGTTGCAAGGAAAACAGCACAGACTTGTAGCATAAAAGATCAGTCTGCTAGATCAAGAAATATGTGGTCACCTTTCGCGTGAAAAAAAGTCTATGGGAAAGTTTTGGTGCCAATACGACTGAAGGATACTTTCGTCAACGTGCTTGCCTTTGGGAGGCTACATACACTTGTTCACATGCAAGTACCTGTCGCGTATTCATTGTTAAAGAAGTTCAATTAATATAATGACACGAGAGCCTCCTCTGATTAGGACAAAATAATAGTTGTGTGGTCATATATAGATAACATTCAGAATGTCAAAGTACCCTTTTCCATATTATGCAAGTACTCATGAAAGACAAGACAGCAAGAAACAGCATAAAACTAATGCAAAATCTATAACTGATTATGTCAATGAGATTTCCATTTCATGCGGCAAAGTATTTCACAGGGCAGATAGGATGTGACATCTGTGATTCAGAGATACGTCATTGTATCGGGGCACAAGTATTGTACAACTGATAATTTTGGGAATAAAGAAATAACAAGCATTGATTCCCGGTATGTCACCATGCCACTTGTATCTTAACGTTGCTTTAAGTTATGACCACTGTCATGTCATTCCCGTACATTAATTGTGGTTTTGCACAATACACCTAGAAAACTTTTGAGCGGCATTGCAGTACTTTTTCTTGTATGTGCACACTGGCTTTCTGTCACAACACCCACTTCACATCCATGATAAATGCTGCAGTCAAGCAAAATAAGAGTTTCAGACTAAGGTACCTAAACTGCTTTCATTCCAGAAAACCCCAAACAAGGTTTAGATTCTTGAGGACACAAGTTACTTGCGTCCTTTGATCTAAGGCTGTTTTCTGCATGCAATGAATGTTAGGATTTCTGCTGTGCAAATCAATGTTAACCTGATAAAAGGGATGGCAAGCCAAAATTTGCATTCGTGATACTAGTTCCTACTGGGGCCAGATTAACCTATGGGCTAAGGGGGCTGCAGCTCCAGGCTAGGGGGCCCTGTGAGAAAAATGTTTCCTTGAATTAAACCTTATTTCTTGCGTACAGTACAGAGTAAAGCATAATGTGAACAAATACATTGGGATCCCTAGCTCCAGGCCAGTTGCAATCCATAAAAAATGTAGAGGAAGCAAAGCAATTAATTTAGCACAGACACATGTACCTAAACTCAGCAACAATATGCACTTTACATTAGAAGAAGTAGAGAATACAATACAAAGAATCCTCAAAATGAAAACAGTATCATTGAACATCTACAAGTAAAGGAAAATGCACCAGCAAAAAGAAAAAGGAAGCGGTGAATGTATTAATAAACATACGAAAGAAGATCACGAAAATGCAGTTTTAATTATCTCTGAAAATTAGCTGCATTTCTAACTTATGTGGGCTGAACGTTCCTCTCGACTACTCCAACACTTCAAGTTCTCCGGTTACCACACACATTACAAGCCTTTGGAACCAGAAAATTTTGGTTTAGTGCACTGCGTGTACAGCGTCCTGATTCGGTAAAGTTGGTAGCAGAGAGTGGGTAGTCAGTAACGATGCTACTATTAACCATTACAAGAGTTTAAAAATTTAGTAATGAAGTAAACGGTAAAATGTGTACGTGTTGAAAGAGCGGTGTCGTGTTAGCATTGTATTGTGAGGAAGTCATAAAGTGGACAGCCTTCTTTTGAAGTTTTATAAATTGCTCAATGTAAGAATGGCCCAGAGATGTAACACAGTACCACAGATGGCTGTGGAACAAGCTGAAATAAATTTCTTGAAGGGTTTCTGTATCAAAACAATTTCGGCTCTTGAGCAGAATATAAGAAGCCTTGCCGAGATTTTTGCAAAGCTTGTCAATGTGAGGTTTACATAGAAACAACTCATCTAATTTGTACAACCCATTGATGGGCCCCTCAGAAATTTAAGAGGACCGTTCACCAGGGCCCTGTGGAAAATTTTAGTTATACTATAAAAGTTTCTTCCAAGGAGTATTCTACCACAACAATTCTTTAAAACGGCATAGTAGCAGCCGAAATAGAAGCAAAGAATCTGTAGTACAAGAACGTGACCTGCTCTTCGTGCACAGAGTCATTCTTTCTTTGCCCAACCAGCAACGCAAAGGACCTTTCTCTCTTGCCTACTCTCATATAAGAAATGAGGGTTCACCTCCTTCTCTTTTTTTGCAAAACACCTAATGCACCTTTCTTCATTTTTTTTATTTAGATCACGACAACGGCATAATACATCCATGTTACATTTACAAGTCGAACTGTAATGAGTTTGTTGACATGATGGCAGATAATTAATGTAAGGAGATGGATCGTTGCGAAGGTGCATGAACCTAAACATTGTTCCCTCGTCAATTCCACGCCTTACGTCTCTCATGTTGCCTAGCTTTCTGTTGTCCTTTGGTGCAGGCTACATGGTGACGTTCACAAAAGATTTACAGATGTTAGGCCCTTCTCGCGTGCCCGTCTTGTACGATGAATTACTGCGGCGGTTAGCACTGGTAACATCAGTAGCCACCCTAACCGTGATTACGCAGCAACATGGCACCGCCCATGCAGCCCAGACCACCCGCTTCACTCTCAATTTGCCCTTTTACTAGATGTACGCCCTGACAGCAATAAATAAATGGTAATCCATCACTGCGTAGTCTCATCTCACGCTGAGGACAAAGCATTAGGTATTTTTTGTTGTTCTTATTGAGATCAGCTGTTTGTTTTGACACTGCTAGGACTACACAGGCTGTGTGTAGTCCTAGCAGTCGGTGTACATCAATAACAATACTTCTGAGCCCCTACCCGTAACGTCAGGCGTCCCCCAGGGCTCTGTATTAGGCCCCCTCCTATTTTTAATATACATTAATGATCTACCATTACACGTGTCGTGCAAAATCTGCATGTACGCTGATGATTGTGTCATTTACCGCTCAGTTACTAATAATAATGATCAAATTGCCCTTCAGGAAGACTTAAACAACATTCAAAATTGGTGTCAACGTTGGTTAATGGTCCTAAACCCTACCAAATGTAAAGCAATGTCGTTTTCTCGCCGTTCTAACCCTTTGGTATTTCAATACGAAATCACTAACGAACAAATTGAGTTTGTAAAGAATTATAAGTACCTGGGTGTTACCGTCTCAAATGATCTGGACTGGTGTCTGCATGTGACTAACGTTATCTCTTCAGCTAACAAATCACTTGGGTTCCTACGACGTCACTTAAAAAACGCACCGCAGCATGTTAAATTATTAGCTTATAAGACACTAATACGACCCAAACTGGAGTACGCATCTGCCATTTGGAGCCCTCGCCAGACTTTCCTCATTACCGCTCTTGAGGCACTTCAGAATCGGGCCATCCGGTTCATTCACTCCGCCTTTTCATACGATGTCAGTGTAACTTCGTTAAAAGCGGAATCGGGCATACAAACCCTTTCCCACCGCCGTCTAATTGCTAGCTTATCATTATTTCACAAATTCTACCACAGCGTACTCAATTGTGCACCATATATCTTGCCACCGTCACGCATATCCCATCGCATAGGACATTCCTTAAACGTAGCTCGTCCACGTGCGCGTACTATCACTTTTGCATCTTCTTTTTTTCCTCGAACAGCCAAAGACTGGAACGGCCTTGCGCACAACATAGTCTCTATACCCTGCTCATCTGCCTTCATAGAAGAAATTGCCTCGCATTATGCCTTGTAACATTTTTTTTTATTCTTTGTATCTCATATTTTGTAACCCACCCCTTATGTAATACCCCGAACAGGGGTCTTTAAGGAAATAAAGTGAAAGTGAAAAGTGGTTCGGTTTCTATTTAGCAGGTGGCACCACAGCATTAGCAAGGGTGATGCATTGACGATGCAGAACGCTACGAAGGCGTCATTGTTCACTGCATCATTAATTCCTACTTCGCTCTAGTACGGTACGTGATGACAGCGGTGAGCAAACGTCAAATACACGCTGAGCAGATGGCGCAGTGCATGTGAACATTTATCAGGGTGTTCACTTTTACTAAAACTGGCTCAGGAGGCTGTATTGAACTGATCAGATAGCGTGTCGATGAAGCGAAGCCCAACAGTAGCAATCATGGAAACGCAGCCTTTATTTACAACGTAGGGAATATTTGTTGCGTCACTGCTCCAACAGTGGCTGATGTATCGAAAGGATGGCAAGCAGACGCTGAGCAGCTGACGCAGCGCGGATGAACACATCTTGAGCCTTCCTATTGGCTAAGAAGCCCTGCCGCTGCCCCAGTGCTGCAAGGAACTACTGAGATGGAGTATAATTTGCAAAGCACATTGTTCAGCATGAAAGGTTGGGCAGTGGCAGAGAAGGTGCGTTGCAGTGCCGTCATATCCGCAAAAAATAGCATGCGGCACATTTGCATTGTTTACATTACAGCACATGACACCTAGCACAAAATTAATAATTGCAATACGTGGAGCAGTGATTTAACTTTTAAGCTGTTCCCTAGCCTCCCCTCTTCGTAAAGAGTAGAATGTGCAGTGACAACACTGGAAACAAACAACACGTGTACAAAGGAAGGAAAGCTGGTTTGATATAAAACCCATACTGAGATGCAAAGAGCACAAACGACCAGCAGTGCTTCTGCACTGTTTACTTCAGAGCACTTGCATAAAAAGGACCCTAAAGAGCTTGTAGTGTGTGTTCAACTCAGCAGCTGCTTAGCTGCTTCGGCCAAGGAGAAGGAGGTTTCATTATTTTTCAATGTATGTGTACAAGTACGGTTAGTTTCCGCCTCCTTGAATTTTGGTTTTGGCATCCTTGAATTTTGGGTCTAATGTTCTGTACAAGCCGTTCTGTATGCACGGTTCACTTCAGAGCATATGCATATCGCATAAAACGAATACTTATACGCCTAGCACCACTGCGACACATTGAACGTATACATAAGAGTAGCCTTCACCTCGTACAGTAAGAACCCCAGCACTCAAACGCTCTGTACGTGTTCGCGGTCACCAAGGCGCATCGCAGCCGCCAAAACAGCTCACATGAAGCAAGGCACAAACAGCACATTACGAATGGCTGCGGTGACGCGACAATAAAGCTAATCGCTACAGGTCATATGGTCACTTCTTAAACACAAACCAGCACTGCACAATGCACATACACGTATGAGCTTCGCAGCGATGAAGCGCGCACACACAACACCTAGGTACACCAAACGCTGAGATGGGCGACCGCACTATTTTCGTTCTGGCGCGTACTGAATGCATGTGTCATGCTTAGAATGCGCGTGTATGTGATGGCCTTCGCGTTTGTACTGCTGGTACTGCACAAGCGAAATACGGCCCAACACACACGAAATCGCCGGTTTCATTGCTTCCGACGCTCGCGTAAACACAACACATTTCCATCTGTTGCCGTTGACGATCGCACGCGCTGAAGAGGTCAGGCTGGGTACATCGGATTGCTGCGTTCGACGACTATCTCCGCGAGTGCTCGATAACTCTTGCAATGATCCCACAAAAACACAAAAACGGCAAAAAAAAACTGCCACAGCAGCCTAGGCACCTAGGCCTCGCGCTTTGCTTCGCTTCGAACCAGTGCCATGTTTGTGCGGTCGCCGCATACATGCTGCATACTGGAAAAAGTTCACGACCGCCTCTCGTGACGTCAGAGCGGCCATATTAAGCGGACCGCGCGAGGGCGGTGCGGCTTGCGGCGATGAGCGGCTCGAGCGTGTACAGGCCTTAAGTTCGTATAGCCCGTCGGGGGTCACGAAGGCGGTTTTTTCACGGTCACGCTCGTCCACTTTGATTTGCCAGTACCCTGACTTTAGGTCTAACGACGTAAAGACCTCAGCATGACGCAGACGCTTCAAAGCGTCATCGATCCGTGGCAGTGGTGTAAACGTCGCGTTTGGTGACTCGGTTAAGCCGTCTGTAGTCAACGCAGAAGCGGAGTGTGTTGTCTATCTTTTTATTGCGATAGCAATTATATGGACACTTCAACCGGATTTCTGCCGTCGGCGTCGTCGTCGCCGTAGCCGTCGCCGTCGTCGTCGCCGTCGCCGTGAGGTTCGGTATAGATAAAATCTTCACCGCGCGCCGTATGCCCGAGCGGAAGCGTGCTGGGACGCGCGCTATCACGGAGAGCGAACGCACTCAATCTCCCACGCGCAAGCAAGAAAGCGGGAAGCCAGCGCCGGAGGGAGCGGGGGGGGGGGGGCACTTCTACTGTGCCAACAACCGCGCTCGTCGCTCGAGCGCACGGTCTCTTATCTCTCCCACGCGCAAGCAAGGAAGCGGGAAGCCAGCGCCGGAGGGAGCGGGGGGGGGGGGGGGCGCACTTTTCCTCTGCCAACAACCGCGCTCGTCGCTCGCCGCACCGTCTCTTATCTCCACACGGCTCTGACCTTTATGCACTGTGCGTTCGCCTCTAAGTTTCTGTTGAAGCGATAGACCGCACGTACCTTCGCCCGCTGCGGCGCCGTATATATGCGCTTGCTGCCAGCGTTTTGACAGTCGTTGTCTGCAGTCATTCAGTGTGATCTATTCATGTTTGTTTGTGCGCGCTCACACCACACTTGTTCATTCAGTTAGTAATAGTCAGTAATAGTCGGACCACATTTTCCAACGCACGCTGCACATGCAATGCTGCCCGGATCGGCAGTGCAGCGCTACAGGTGTGTCCCTTCGCACGCGCGCTGCCCACGGGAAGCGCTTCTCATCAACACCACCATTTCACACGCGCCTTCTCGTGGTCATCGAGTCTCTCTTCATGTCGGTCTACTTACGCCGCAGCACACCTGCTTACTTAATCAGCTCATGTTTACTACAATTCATATTGCTACCAAAGCCGCTCACCTTACTTCGTATGACATTGCTGTGTTGCTATCGCATTCATTGCTCCGCCCTTAGGGCGAAACTGTGACATTTTTTACTTGCATGACAGGCGATGCTCACGGACTTGTCGACGGCTGGATGACGTCATCATTTAGCATTTCTTGAACTTGACGCTTAATCGCCTCCCGCTCCATAGGTGACACGCGGTACGGATGCTGACGGACAGGCCGCGCCGACCCCTCGGCAACTATGCGGCGTTGTGTAATGGAGGTGCGCTGGACTATTCTGTGGAAAAAACAGCCAGAGAATTCTGTCACTAGGCCCAGCAGCTGATCCTTCTGTACATCTGCTAAGTCAGCATTAATGCGGACGCGGGTACTCAGGCTGGCGTGAGTTGTTGCATCCGGTGAAATCACTTGTAATGTGCCGACGTCGGAGAAGCCAGCAATGTCGTTCAGGAACGCTACAGCAGTACCTTGAGGGACATGCTGATACTCATGGCTGAAGTTTGTCAACAAAACTTGAGAGCACTTATTCTGTATTCGAATAAGACCCCGGGCGATGCAGATGTGTATTTCGATCAGCAGCGGGATATTTGCCTCGGCAATACCCTCATAGTCGTCGAATGCGTCGCAGGTTACGAGGGTCAATACAATGCTCCTTGGCGGCACCGTGATCTCGTCGACAATCCTCAAGGCGTTGACATACGTGTCGTCAGTGCTGCTCCCTGCTAAGGCCTGCGCCGTTGAAAACGTTACCAGCGACTTTTGTAAGTTAATCCCGCCTCCATTAGCCTGCAGAAAGTCCATTCCCAGAATTAGGTCCCTCGAACAGCTTGGGAGGATAACGAAATCTCCGAGGTACGTAAACCCACGAATGCTAACTCGCGCTGTGCATCTTCCTACCGGGGTTAGCAGATGGCCTCCTGCAGTGCGAATCTGCGTCCCAGTCCACTCGGTAGAAACTTTCTTCAGCTTGCAAGCAAGGTACATGCTCATAACATGAGGTGTCCGCTCCAGTGTCGATTAACGCCGTTATTTCTTCGTCGTCTACGGTGAGGGGAATGGTCGACGTTACTACCTCTCGTACGGTGTTTCACTGCGTCTGTACGTCTGCGTCGTTCTGTTGTCGTCGTTGTCGTCGTATTGGAGGATCTTGCGCACAGTCGATGTCAGCGGCCTCACCTCCGGAGGTCGCTGAACTCAGTTTTTCCCGACCCGCCAGGCTAGGCGAGCAGCGTCTGAGAGCGCCGCGAGAGAATGCTTGGCTTGGTGATGGTGACCTGTAACGAGCAGGAGACGACGAACGGGGCTCGAGCCATCGTTGATCAACATTGCGACGATTCGCGACGATACTATATTTCCGGCGGCCGCTCACCGAGGTCGTGGACGACGTGCATTCAGCGAGAACCCACGGAGCCCCACATGACGATAAGGACACATTCTGTAGATGTGCCCGACTTCGCCACAATCATAACAAAGGGGCTTGTAGTCTGCGGTGTGCCAGATGTCGCTATTCCTAGTTCTTCGGCGATGTGCGGTGGGCTGCGAGGCCTGAAGCTTACGTCCATTTGCTGAGCGGGGTCACGGGTGTACCACGCTGTACGCACTTGAGGGGGGTGGACGGCGTACTGCTTCAGCGTAACTCATTTGCAGCACACGGTCCCTGCTGTGGTGCCTCGCACTGTCCAGGAACATGGACGGCCTGTGGGACCTGGGCGCGCACCATTTCCGCAATGGAAAGTTGTCCCACAGGGGCAGCTGTCGTCTGCATCTTCTGCAGTTCCTCCTTGATGACAGCCCTGATGAGTTCTCGCAAGGCGCCGATGTCGTTTCCAAGGGTAACGGCAGAGAGCTCCCTTGAAACCATGGCGTCGCGGTTGTATTACCTGGCCCGCTGTTGAAGGGCCTTTTCATGGTAGTGGCTTCGTCATGGAACTCTGCAAGTGTCGTCGGCGGATTTCGAATGAGGCCAGCAAAGATTTCCTCTCTGACGCCGCGAATTAGGTAGAGCACCTTCCTTGCTTCAGTCATAAAAGGGTCCGCACGTCTGAAGAGCCGATTCATGTCTTCTACGTACGCCGTCACTCGCTCATTCGGGCCTTGAATTCTCGCCTTTATTGCTAACTTCGCCTCTCCTTCCTGTCCGCCCTAGCGAAGGCATTGAGGAACTGCCAACGAAATTCTTCCTATGACGTCAGTGTCGCCTCGTGATTCTCAAACCATATTTTCGCGGAATCTTCAAGAGCTAAGTACACGTAGCGTAGCTTAGGCTCGTGGGTCCAGTCGTTGAGGTTGGCGACCCGGTCAAAATGGTCAAGCCAGTCGTCGGCGTCTTCTGAAGCACTCCCGTGGAACGGATTCGGCGTCCGGGTCTGATTGACGAACACGTGCGATGCTACACTAGCGGCAAGAGGTGGTTGGTTCGTCACTCTACTTCATTCGGGTAGCAGACCGTGCTGTGGCTGGAGTCCCTGGAGACGTCGGCTGGTACGTACGTGCACAGGGGTAAGCTCGGCCAAACTACTCGTCGGGCTTACGTCCGGGGTACGCTCCAGAGGCCTTAACATCGACCGCACCCAGCACTTCCACCAGAAATGTCACCCAGCTAGTACAGCTAGAATAGTTGACCAGCAACAGATAGACAAAAAACACGTCAGCCTTTAGCAATGGCTGGACCTCGGAGAGCGTGCGCGCAACTACGAACTTCGTCATTCTCGCCTCAAGGGGCCAATGTCCTCACGTGCCAACTTTTTCGCGTCAATATTACTCATTGCACCAAGAAAAATCGTACTGTTATGCACTCTCTCAACATAATTCAACCACTTTCTTTCAGTTTTATTGTGAAAACCAATTATTTTAAATATAACAGGCGCGCAATAACAACACACTCAGTAGCAGACGACGCGCGCTTCGCGACAGACTTCTGACCGCAGCGCCACTCCTGCTGTTATTCGATCGGCAAGGCGGCAGTATTATACTAAGACCTTTCATGAAAGCAAATACTCCCCCATTAACGCATGGTCATCTATTAATGAAGTATTTGGATGAAACACCAACCAACCTCTAGAAGATGTATTCGCAAAACATTTTAGCAACCACAAGTTAGCCGTTCAAGAATTTAATTACTTTTTTACTAAAGCGTCCTCACATCTTCAGCCTTTCGCTCCAGATGTGTCTCGTGCTGTTCCTAATACTGTACGATCGGCATTCCTGCCACCGGTTACTGCAGGAGACTTGCACAGCATCGTGTTTAGCTTTCGACCTAAGAAACCACCTGGTATAGACGCTATCTCCACATGTGATATTCAACGTAATTTTTCTGTGCTTGAATCAGTCCTTCTCTTCATTATTAATGGTCTGTGGATCATTGTGTTATTGCCGATGATTTAAATGTGGCTGTGGTCAAACCGCTTTATAAGAGTGGTTCTCATAGCAAAGTAGAGAACTATAGACCAATTTCCATTCTGCCTGCAATCAGTCAAATAATTGAAAAACACCTTCTCGTAACGATGACCAATTGCCTAAATAAAAATAATGTTCTCTCACAAGCACAGTTTGGTTTCATCCAGGAAAAAGCACTATTTCCCTACTAGAAGAATTTGCGGACACTATCTATTCGGCTTTTGATAATAACAAATTCGTATGCGCTCTTTTTTTAGATGCAAGTAAAACTTTTGATTCTGTTATTCACACATTACTTCTTGATAAGATAGAAAGAATTGGTTTCAGGGGTCCATTTATAAATGTATTGTCTAGTTATTTCAGTAACTGCTCTCACGTAGTGCGCATAGGTGACTATTCCAGTACAAAGAGAATGTTAAAATCGGGTGTTCCCCAGGGGTCTGTTTTATCTCCACTTTTATTTAACCTGTACGGGAGTGATTTGCCTCAATTTGTATCAAAATGCCGGATATTCCAGTACGCCGACGACACTGTCCTTCTGTCAACTGAAGCATCATTTAATAAGTGCGTTTATAACCTTCAAGCAGATGCCACGTCTGTAATGGACTGGTGTAGAAGTAACGGAATTGGAATTAATAGACAGAAGACTAAACTAGTTTACTTTCATAATGCCCATAAAAAAATTGATCGTCTTGTGCCATTTTTTGTTCACGACTCGAGTTGTATAAACTGCAAATGCATACCATTAGAGTTCTCAACTAATGTAAAATATTTAGGCATCATGCTTGATTCTGATATGACTTGGAACACTCATTTTACAGGTATTAGCAAAAAGCTTCGTGCAGTATCTGGTGTTCTGTATAACTCGAGATACCTGTACCCGTTTTCTGTCCGGAAAATCATTGTTCACGCACCTGTGTACAGCTATCTTAGATATACGGAATTACCATATTTTATCACTGTTCATTTACATGGCGCGCAAAATTGAATTCTATTCTGAAATCTGTTTTTCAAATTTTTCATACAATGACACCATTCCCCCTAATAATAATTTATTTTCCTTTTTACAGTTGCCCTGATTTGACGCACTATATTTTCAAACTGTGGTGATAAAGCATTTTTCGAACAGTGATTTTCTTTTTCCTTTGATTCCTGTCAGACCACTGAGACACCATAATAAGTTCACTACCCCGTGGTGTTATACCCGTTTTGGTTGTTATACCAGAAAATATTATGTTCCTAATGTATTTAATTCTTTACCCACTGAACTGTACTCTATTTCATCAAAACGGACACTCAAACTGTACCTCAAAACCAATTTTTCTTCTGTTTAGTTGTCACAGAGCCCGTGTCATAGCTTCGAATAGTTTCGTTTGGTCTAGACTGGTGTGTATCCTTGTCTACCTTACTTTATTTTTTATAGCTTGTTTTTGCTCCTTAGTGGTTTTTTTCCTTTGGTACTCTGCCTTTGTGTTGTAGCCTCCTTTTTGTGTTGTAATTTGCTTTTTGTTTTGTAGCTTGCTTCAGTTTATAGCTTGCTAACCTTGCTTTATTTTCTAGTACTTGTCGCTGACTGCCGGGTACAGCCCGACAAGGCTTCATGGCTTGGGCTGACCGGTTATTGAATTTGTATTATTTTCATAAAATAAATGATGCTACTTATTACCATGATGCGGTAAAGCAGTTAACTACTCCGGTCGGCACACCTACCCATCTAGCCACCGTAGCGAGCGCGTCTTGTTAGGCCTACAGGCGCCGGAATAGCAGAATTATCTGAGAAATTGGATGTGTTATGCACTTACAACTAACGTTCCAGATAAGCTTAGAGAAAGCGAAAGCTCATTTCAATAGTTACTGGCGATCAACGTCGGTGAGAACGTAGCCATCACGAGAATTCAGAACGACAGAAAGCTGAGCTAGTTGGTAAGGATTCATAATGCAAAAAAGGTAAGGCGTCCAAAGTAGCAAAAAAAAACAGAATTGCCATGTCGTGCCTTAAGTCTTCTCTCACCTGATCGTATATGCACAAAATGAGCGCCAGATTTAATGCACAAATCCGGCGTCTAATAGAAGCAGGTTATCCAAGCGTCGCAGTGGCCACTGTAGCTGAACGCCTAAAGAAGTCGATTTCGCGGCGGATGGACGTGATTATCGAAAGCAGTAATAGCAAGAAAAGAGTCGTGGCTATTCCTTATATTCATTCAATATCGCACAGGCTTAAGAAAGTTGCGAGTAGATACGGTGTTAATGTTGTTTTTACTGCTCTCAATAAGCTAGGTAAGATATGCGCTACCATGCAGAGAAAGAAGGAGCACGTGAAAGGCAAAAAACAACAGATATTTGTCGAGTGAGGCACACCCAGAACAACAGTTTTACGGACTGTCGTATGGGTGTGGTATATAAAGTTCCCTTTAGCTGTGGCCATTTCTACGTAGGGCAAACAGGGCGGTATAACAATCAGAGGCTCATCATCATCACCATCAGCCTATATTTAAGTCCACTGCAGGACGAAGGCCTCTCCCTGCGATCTCCAATTACCCCTGTCTTGCGCTAGCGTACTCCAACTTGCGCCTGCAAATTTCCTAACTTCATCGTCCCACCTGGTTTTCTGCCGTCCTCGACTGCGCTTCCCTTCTCTTGGTATCCATTCTGTAACCCTAATGGTTACATGTAACCCTAATGGTTACATGGCCTGCCCAGCTCCATTTCTTCCGCTTAATGTCAACTAGAATATCGGCTATCCCCGTTTGTTCTCTGATCCACACCGCTCTCTTCCTGTCTCTTAATGTTAGTCCTAAGATTTTTCGATCCATCGCTCTTTCTGCTGTCCTTAACTTGTTCTCGAGCTTCTTTTTAACCTCCAAGTTTCTGCCCCATATGTTAGCACCGGTAGAATGCAATGATTGTACACTTTTCTTTTCAAGGACAGTGGTAAGCGCCCAGTCAGGATTTGGTAATGCCTGCCGTATGCATTCCAACTCAATTTTATTTTGTAAATTTTTTTCTCATGATCAGGGTCCCCTGTGAGTAATTAACCTAGATAAACGTACTCCTTTACAGACTCTAGAGGCTGACTGGCGATCCTGAATTCTTGTTCCCTTGCCAGGCTATTGAACATTATCTTTGTCTTCTGCATATTCATCGTCAACCTAATTCTTACACTTTCTCGATTGAGGTCCTCAATCATTTGTTGTTAATCATCTCCATTGTTGCTGAATAGGACAATGTCATCTGCAAGCCAAAGGTTGCGTAGATATTCGCCGTTGATCCTCACTCCTAAGCCTTGCCAGTCTAAGAGCTTGAATACTTCTTCTAAGCATGCAGTGAATAGCATTGGAGAGATTGTGTCTCCTTGCCTCACCCCTTTCTTGATAGGTATCTTTCTGCTTTTCTTGTGGAGAACCAAGGTAGCTGTGGAATCCTTGTAGATATTTGCTAAGATATTCACGTATGCCTCCTGTACCCCTTGATTACGCAATGCCTCTGTTACTGCTGGTATCTCTACTGAATCAAATGCCTTTTGATAATCTATGAAAGCCATACAGAGAGGTTGATTTCACTCCGCAGATTTCTCAATTACCTGATTGATGACATGGATATGATCCATTGTAGAATATCCCTTCCTGAAGCCAGCCTGTTCTCTTGGTTGGCTGAACTCAAGTGTTGCCCTGATTCTATTGGAAATTATCTTGGTGAATATTTTATACAATACTGAAAGCAAGCTAATGGGTCTGTAATTCTTTAATTCTTTAACGTCTTCCTTCTTTTGGATATGTATAATGTTGGCGTTCTTCCAGCTCTCTGGTACACTTGAAATTGTGAGGCATTGCGTATAAAGGGCCGCAAGCATTTCAAGCATAATATCTACTCCATCTTTGATTAAAACTACTGTTATTCCATCTTATCCAGCAGCTTTTCCCCTGTTCATGTCTTTCAAGGCCCTTCTAACTTCATCGCTAGTTATAGAAGGAGCCTCTCTATCCGGTTCATCACTATTTCGAATGAAAGTAGCTTGGCTGTTTTGGGCACTGTACAGGTCAGTATAGAATTTTTCCGCTGCTTTTCCTATGCCATCGAAATTGTTGATGATATTATCATTCTTATCTTTCAGTGCAAACATCCTGCCTTGTCCTATGCCAAGCTTTCTTCTTACTGATTCCATGCTGTGTCCATATTTTACGGCTTCCCCAATCTTTCCCACGTTATAATTTCGAATATCCCTTATTTTCTTCTTGTTGATAAGTTTTCACAGTTCAGCGAATTCTATCTGATCTCTTGAGTTGGACACTTTCATGTTTTGTCGTTTCTTTATTAGGTCCTTTGTTTCTTGGGAGAGCTTACCTACTGGTTGCCTTGGTGCCTTACCTCCCACCTTAAATGCTGCTTCTGAGACCAACCTAGTTACGGTTTCATTCATTACCTCTATGTTATCTTGTTCCTGTTATAAAGCTGCATATTTTTTGCGAGCGCCAGCCTGAATTGGTCTGCTTTTACCCTTACTGCGTCTAGGTTGGCCTGTTTCCTCTTGACTAATTTCACTCTTTCTCTCTTCAAATTGAGAGAAATGCTAGACCTCACTAACCTCTGGGCACTGCACTTTACCTTCACTATTCTGCACTATGCTTGGATCGGCAGAGAGTATAAAATCTATTTCATTCCTTTTTTCTCCATTAGGGCTTTTCCAGGTGCACTTTCTGTTGCTGCGCTTCCTGAAGAATGTATTCATTATTCGGAGCTTATTCCTTTCCGCGAATTCTACCAACATCTCTCCTCTTGCATTCCTAGAATCGATGCCATAGTTGCGAATCGCTTGCTCACCAACCTGCTTTTTCCCTACTTTTGCATTGAAGTCGCCCATGACTATAGTATACTGAGTTTGCACCTTTCTCAATGCTAATTCGACATCTTCATAAAGCTGTTCTATTTCTTCATCTTCGTGACTGGAGGTTGGGGCGTAGGCTTGTACCACCTCCATTTTGTACCTCCTAAACAGCTTTATTACGACGACCGCTACCCTCTCATTAATGCTGTAGAATTCATCAATGTTGCCCGCTATGTTGTTATGGACTAGAAATACTACCCCGGATTCTCTCTTATCTGGAAGACCTTTGTAGCAGAAGACATGGCCGTTAGTCAGCACTGTGTAAGCCTCACCAGTTCTTATAACCTCACTAAGGCCAATAATATCCCAGGCAATGCCTGATAATTCCTCAAATAGTCCTGCTAAGCTAGCCTCACTCGAGAGGGTGCGCGTGTTGTACGTTGCCAGGTTCAGTTTCCATTGGCGGCCTGGCCGGACCCAGAGATTCTTAGCACCCTCTGCCACGTCGCAGATCTGACCACCGCCTTGGTCAGGTGCTCCGCAGCCACTGGGGACTGAGGGCCATGGGTTAATTGTCGGAGTCACGAGGGAGGTAGTGGCCGAATACTGCACCAGGGAGGCCAATTCCTGTTCTGGTGAGGGAGTGACTTTGATGAAGCTTAGTGGGCCTGCTTGTTTGGTTGCACCTGAACTAGTATAGTCCCACTAGCTCTCGACAATGTTTTTTTTTCGCCGGTGTCAGGCACCACTCCATGCCTGAAAATGTAGTGGACTGGAGTAGGATTCGAACTTACCACCTTCAGATTTGAGGTCGGGTGTTCTACCTCTGCTCCACGCCACCACCCTTCTGAAACATAATACTACATAATAAAGGACCCAACTGACCAGCATGGCAACATAGGTCGGTAGTACTCCCAACAGCTTGCCAATATCAGCAGCAGCGAACAGCAGAGAGAGACAAGTATTCAGAAATGGCACCAACTCATTGGCAAATGACCTACAGAAGCGGGACAGTGTCTCTGCCTCCGTCAATGTGGCTTCTTCTGCCATGTGTTGTTGTGGATGTTGTTGATCAGAGGCTAATGGAACATAAAAGGTCGTTAACCGGTGGATCGCCTTCCAATCTTTCCTTACATTGCCAAGATTGCCAAGATTGTAACAGCACGCCCGAATTAGATGAATGCGCGATACTGTAGAATGAAGATACGCGTCTAATGGTCGAGGCTTGGCATATCGATAATGGTGGACGTGCTTGCGTGAGTCAGCCTTCGATTACCTTACATATGGAAGAGATCAAATGCCTCAACAGTTATCTATTACGTAGACGGGCACGTGTACCGGATTGACACGTGGTGCTACCATTCCAGAGCATGCACAGATGAGTTTTGTGTCTTCTTCGTTTTTTCGCCTCAGTGTCTGCACACCTTACCTTTTATTGCGATAGCAATTATATGGACACTTTCACCGGATTTCTGCCGTCGCCGTGAGGTTCCGTATACATAAAATCTTCGCTGCGCGCCGTATGCCCGAGCGGAAGCGTGCGGGGACGCACGCTGTCACGGAGAGCGAACGCACTCAATCTTCCACGCGCAAGCAAGGAAGCCGGAAGCGAGCGCCGGAGGGAGCGGGGGGGGGGGGGGGGGGGGGCGCATTTCTTCTCTGCCAACAAGCGCGCTCGTCGCTCGCTCGCACAAGCGATAGACCGCACGTACCTTCGCCCGCTGCGACGTATATGTGCTTACTGCCAGCGTTTTGACAGTCGTTGTCTGCAGTCATTCAGTGTGATCTCTTCATGTTTGTTTGTGCGCGCTCACACCACAGTTAGTAATAGTCGGGCCACATTTTCCAACGCACGCTACACATGCAATGCTGCCCGGGTCGGCAGTGCAGCGCTACAGGTGTGTCCCTTCGCACGCGCTGCCCACGGGAAGCGCTTCTCATCAACACCACCGTTTCACACGCGCCTTCTCGTGGTCATCGAGTCTCTCTTCATGTCGGTCTACTTACGCCGCAGCATACCTGCTTACTTAATCAGCTCATGTTTACTACAATTCATATTGCTACCAAAGCCGCTCACCTTACTTCGTATGCCATTGCTGTGTTGCTATCGCATTCATTGCTTCGCCCTTAGGGCGAAACTGTGACATTTTTTTTTGTCTGCACACCTTACCTTTTTTTTTGCATTACGAGAATTCACGCTGAAGCGCGAGCCATGGGCGCCGCCTTGCTGCACAACGCTATGTTTTAGTACGGTGACTAAAATTCCACCGTAGTCTTAAGGCCCAACCGCTGGCACGCTTCGGCACGCGTCGGCACGCGCCAATGCGTCAAATGCGTCAAAAGCGTAAGTACCGAACAGGCTGACGCGTCCCGACGCGTGGAGATTTTGCCGGCTGCCGAAGCTAGAAGATCGGCGACGCGAAGCGACGCTACTCCAGCGTCCACCAATCAGAGGCCTGATGATGGCCGCCGATGCGAAGGCGCCGACACCAACGATAGTCCGAGTTCTTTGGACGCACGACACGCGCGACAGTGTTCCTTAAAGACAGTGTTGTGATACTAGGCCGACAACGACACGACCGACGACCGTGGGTGGTGGAAGTGCGACAAAAATTCGTGCCGAGTTCGAACGACGCTGCCGAATTCAACCTCCGGCCCGCTGGGTTCCGCCGATCTCAATGGGATCGTCCGCTAAAACATCCCAACCGAATCACGACTGCCGCAAGGCCTGTGCTTGTTGTATGTATATTTCCTTGTGCTCAAAACGAATGGAAACATGCTTTCGAAGTCCGAAGTCTGGATAATCAGCACTCGTCTGCCACCGATGTTGTTTACATTACGCGTAGGCCTAGCGCGTCCGCCGAGTTTGTAAACGGCGGTGAACGAACTCAGCTCTGCCGAAGGAAATAAATTTTCAGTTCCGTGTTGCGCTGCTGTGATTTGAAATATCGCACTCCTGACCTCGTGTGGTGTGGTGAATGAACCGTGTGGAACTTCGGGTGGTAAACCGCGGCGTGTTTCGTGTGTGAATTATGTGGTCTCAGGTGACTAAAGCTTAACGGGCGAGCTCTGCGCTGTTTCCAGTGGCAAAGATAACTCGCGAAAGCGAGACTACTAGCCGAACAATTGGAAGTACGTCTTCAGCCATGCCGTACGTTTCAGCTGAGAGCGCGCTCTTCGATTCGGCATGTGAAATCTAGTTAACTTAAATTCTGGGGTTTTACGTGCCAAAACGACGATATGATTATAAGGCATCCCGTAAAGGGGGTTAATTTAGACCACCTGGGGTTCTTAAACGTGCACCTGATGCACGGTACACGGGTGTTTTTGCATTTCGCCCCGATCAAAATGCGGCCGCCGCGACCGGTACTCGATCCCGAAACATTGGACTTAGCAGCGCAACACTAAAGCCCCTACGCCACCGCGGCGGGTAATGTTTTGGAGTCCCTGGAGTGGCCAACCTCAGCTCTCGTTGAGCTCAAGAAATCTGGAGTACCCGGTCTTGCAACCTTATCTCCTCTCCCAAACATTGGCTCATACCCAGACCCGGAGTGTAGATAAGGGCACCCGGAGTACAGATAACGTCGCGATGACGGGAGTCGTAGCGGTGCTTCTGGTGGCCTTGCGATGCAGTAAGGCGATGGCGAGCAATTTGGCTTGCCTCATCAGCTCGGGAAATGGCATCGCGAGCGTACTCAGTCGGCAAATGGACGGCATCGGGGATGATAGTGTCAAAAGGTAAGGTTGGGTCGCGGCCAAACAGAAGATAAAAGGGTGAAAAACCAGCAGGTATCATTACGGGAGGAATTGTTAGCGAATGTAACGAAGGGCAACGCAACATCCCAACACCCCATACATAGAAAACATGTCAGTTAGCGTCCGGTTGAAGCGCCCAGTGAAGCCGTTGGTTTGCGGGTGGTAAGCCGTCGTAAACTTGTGTTTTGTCGCGCAGGAGCGAAGCAAGTCATCGATAACTCTGGAGAGGAAGTAGCGGCCACGGTCGGTGAGAAGTTGGCAAGGGGCTCCGTGATGCAAGATGACATCGTGGACCAGGAAATCAGCGACGTCCGTAGCACAACTGGTAGGGAGAGCGCGTGTAATTGCGTAGCGGGTGGTGTGGTCCGTAGCAACGGCAATCCATTTGTTTCCAGAAGTAGAGGTTGGGAAATAACCGAGGAGGTCAAAGCCAACTAGGAAGAAGGGGTCAGATGGGACGTCAAGGGGCTGAAGGAGGCCAGCAGGAGGCTTAGGTGGTTTCTTTCGGCGTTTTCAGGATTCACAAGCAGCTACGTAGCGACGAACGGAGCGGTAATGACCGGGCCAAAAGAAGCGACGCCGAACGCGGTCCTAGGTCCGGGAAACTCCAAGGTGACCAGTGGTCGGGGCGTCATGTAGCTGGCCGAGAACGCTCAAGCGCAAATGCGTAGGAACGACGAGCAACAGTTGGCGTCCGTCCGGGTGGACGTTTTAGCGATATAATGTGTCATCTTTAAGCACGAAGAGGCGAAGGGAAGGATCGGGCACTGCGGAATCCAGCTTCTGAATAAGCTCACTTAAAATGGGACCATGGCGCTGTTCATCACGGATGTGCCTTAAAGCGGAGAGCGAGAGTACACATGCAGGTGTGTCATCGGAGGTTTCAGGCGGATCCACGGGATTGCGGGAAAGTCAGCATCCCGGTGCAATCGGCCAGATTTATAAGAAACAGAGTAGCTGCATTCTTGGAGCCGGAGTTCCCAGCGACGAAGACGCCCAGTGGGATCCTTAAGCGATGAAAGCCAGGAAAGTGCGTGGTGATCGGTTCTCACGGTAAAATGCTGGCCATGTAAATAGAGGCAGAATTTGCTCACCGCCCAAACGAGAGCAAGACACTCCCGTTCCGTAATAGAATAGTTCGTTTCGGCTAAGGAAAGGAGACGGCTGGCATAGAAGATAACACGGGCATGTCCATTCTGATGCTGGACTAAAACAGCGCTGATTCCGTAGCCGCTGGCATCGGTGCGGAGTTCTGTTGGAGCGGAGCTGTCGAAATGAGCCGGGAAGGTGGTGTAGTGAGCGACGTGATGAGGGTAGAGAAGCCGGCAGCCTGTGCAGCACCCCAAAAAAACGAGACGCCTTTCTTCAGTAAGTTTGTGAGAGGGCGCGCTATTTCCGCGAAATTCATCACTGAACGACGGAAGTAGGAGCATAGTCCCAGAAAGCTACGAACTTCCTTTGTGCAAGTCGGAACGGGGAACTGCTGCACAGCTCGAACTTTGTTAGGGTCGGCGCGAACACCGGTTGAGTCGACGAGATGACCGAGCATGATAAGTTGCTGACGTCCGAAGTGGCACTTAGATGAACTAGGCTGCAGGCCGGCTTCGCGAAAAACAGAAAGGATAGAAGAAAGTCGGTCGAGATGCGTTTCAAAGTTCGGTGAAAATGCAATGACGTCATCAAGATAACACAGGCAAGTGGACCATTTAAAGCCGTGTAAGAGGGTGTCCATCATGCGTTTGAAGGTGGCCGGGGCATTGCATAAACCGAAAGGCATGACTTTAAACTGATAAAGGCCGTGAGGGGTAACAAAAGCGGTCTTCTCACGGTCCATGTTATCAACGGCGATCTGCCAGTACCCTGTTTGACCGAAGGTCGATTGAAGAAAAATACTTGGTGCCGTGAAGGCAATCCAGGGCGTCGTCTATGCGTGGAAGCGGGTACACGTCTTTTTTGGTGATCTTGTTGAGATACCGGTAGTCCACGCAAAATCGCCAACTGTCGTCTTTCTCATTAACAAGAAGCACAGGAGAAGCCCAAGCGCTGCAGGACGGCTCGATTATACCTATGGCAAGCATCTGGTCGACCTCCTTTTGAATTATGCGGCGCTCAGCTGGAGAGACGCGGTATGGCCGTCGGTAGATCACATGGGCATCGCCAATGCTTATGCGGTGCTTGACAGCGCACGTTTGACCCAGAGGACGGTCGCAAAGGTGAAAGACGTCCCTGTAAGAGAAGAGGAGGCGAAGGAGATCGTCAGCGTGATGGGGTGAAAGGTCTAGAGCGATCATTTTGTTCAGGTCGGGAGGAGACAGATCTGGTGAAGAAGACGGGATATCGGTAGTGTGCGAGCGACCAGCATCAGGAGGAGACAAGGTCCAGATAACGTAATCGCAGGAGGCTGTCAGCATAGCGAGTGCAATGCCTTGTGGGAGCACTTGTGCACACAGTCCGAAATTGATCACAGGAAGACAAGTAAGATTGTTCCGTATAGATATAACAGTGCGAGGCAAACCAACACTGTGCGTCAACAGAACGGCGGGGTGGAAGCGAGCACATAGTCACCGTCGGGGACTGGTGGGGAGGGCGTCACAGCAACACAAGTCACGACTTGCGACGGCAAACGGACGTGCTCAGCAGAACAGAGCCGACTCTTGATTGGTCCGGGTTGATCAATTACACTTGGTAGGTCAAGTTGTACAGTACCAGCGGAACAATCGATGAAGGCGGAGTGGGCGGACAAAAAGTCAAGACCGAGGATGACGTCATTAGAACAGCAGGCGAGGACGGTGAACAAAACAGAAGTTTGACCGCCGGCAACACTGACACGTGTGGTACAAAGGCCAGCTACGGGAGACGCACCACCGTCGGCCACACGTACAACACGTGATGGGGCAGGGGTCATAACTTTCTTTAACTGCTGGCGGAGGTGAGAACTCATAACAGAAATATGGGCGCCGGTGTCAATCAAAGAAGTAACAGGTAGGCCATCCACTTCAACGTCGATCAGGTTCTGATTGGTAGGGAGCGTCAACAGAGGAATTGGAGAGCAGGTCGGAATAGCAACGTCACCTCCGCTTCGTTGTTATCGAACTAGGCCTTCGCCGTTCTCTTTAGATAAAATATGACATTCGCCAACATCATGGTCGGGTCCCACCTGTAATGTGCGCTTACGCATTCATAGAGTCGAATCCATTTGTCGACGTCGTCACCGGCAGTGCCGGAAAAGGTCCCAGGGTCACGGGGTGGAGCCAGTACCACGGTTGGCATGGCAGCCGCCGCTGACGCAGTTTCACCGCCGGTAGAAATGCCTAGAGGGGCGACTTGGCGGCCGCTACGGAGCTCCGTCTTGGGTTATACCCCAGCACCTCCACCAATGTGTTACGGGGAGGTAAACACAACAGGAAAACGTATTTACAGTATATTTACAAGAAGATCAAGCGTTCAATCATATGGCCGAGAGCGCGCGCCAAATCATCAGCGTATTCTTCATCGATGCTCCTATACAGGAACCATACAGTGACAATATATATAATTAACTTAGTAACCGAATTGAGGCCAAGCCGGATTCACTCGAAATCAGAATCAATGGCAGTCATGCGCAGCACAGCTTCTACTAGGACTCAGAGAAAAAAAAAGAGGCTGGAGTTTTGCCGGAAAGGCGAAGCACTATTAATGATAGCGAAGCATAAGAGAATTACATGAAAAAGATTCTTCCCGTATAAATCCGTGTAAGAGCCCCACCCCCAACTTGAAATCAAATATTTTTTTTATATCCAACCGAGAAGCAATCGCGTTCAGCGCTATTCCGATCGCGCTCGACTGCGAACTTTCTCGCGCAGCGTACTTTTGCGCGTCGCAACGATAAAAAAAATGTCGCAGTTTCGCCCGAAAGGCGAAGCATTGATTGCGATAGGAAATTAGTAGAGAGCTATTCGGAGTGGGGATAGTAGTTTTATCAGCTGCATAAACTTGGACACATTGGCTTACTAACTGAATTAACTATCTTGGTGTCAGCGCGCACAAGCAAACATCAATAGATCCCACTGAATGACCGCAGCCAACGACTGTCAATACGCTGGCAGCAAGCGCATGTTCGCGCGGTCTATCCCTTCAACGGAAACTGAGCGGCGAACGCACAGCACATACAAAGGTCATAGCCGTGTGGAGATAAGAGACGGTGCGGGTGACCGGCACCACGGGCAAAGTGCGAGGAGAAGTTGTTGGCAGAGGAGAAGCTGCCCCCCCCCTCCCCCCTCTTCCCGTTTCTTGCTTTCGCGTGGTAGATTGAGTGGCAAGATACGCCTTTGGTGCCGGAGCACAGCGCCGCCCCCCTCCCTCCCTGCCATACCCCCACGGCCTTTCGCGCGACGGTCGCGTTTGCTTTCCGCCGTGCGTTCGCTCTCCGTGATAGCGCGCGGGGGCTTTTGCTCGCGCATACGGCGCGCGGCGACGATTTTATCGCCCTTGGAATCTATACGGAACCTCACGGCAACGGCGACGACGACGGTGACGGCATAAATCCGGTTGAAGTGTCCATATAATTGCTATCGCAATAAAAAGTCGGTTATAACTTAAGAAGACAGGAGAGGCGCCCCGCCCTGACCACTGAAGCGCAGCAGCCGATTTCCACCGCGACTAAAGAAATAGACCCGCTGACGCGACTCGGTCCAGCTCGAAGCGCGGGCTGCAATGGCCTCCGTCGTCGGGGTCACCGGCCGTCAGACTCATGACGTCAGTCTAGAGTGCGCGCCAATTTGTGGATG
Source organism: Dermacentor silvarum (assembly GCF_013339745.2). Classification (NCBI taxonomy): domain Eukaryota; kingdom Metazoa; phylum Arthropoda; class Arachnida; order Ixodida; family Ixodidae; genus Dermacentor; species Dermacentor silvarum. The sequence continues at coordinate 231,069,003 of NC_051157.2, forward strand.
CTCGTGTGCACCCGCCTTTGAGGGGCACATGCCACGGCCTTCTAAAGTTGTACACGACTATACATGGCGAGAGGAGGCGATCGCGGAGGTTTACAGTAGATTTCATTCACGCAGTTGTAAAAATTAGATAAAATGGCCCGGTCCCTTGTAAGGCTCGTCAAAATTGCGGGAAAAAGTGTGGCCCTCACACGGGTCTGTACGTTGGTTATATTACCTATATGAATTGTAGTAACATTTACTCACTAATTCAAATAAGAAACATCGTCCAATGCACGGACCATGCAAACCTGTAAATATCCCTCTGGATGACCACGAGGAGTCGCTATCACAACGCTGGCATTATGATGAATGCCGGCAGCGGGGGCGAACAGTTCGTACAGCCATGCGATTCGCCGAGGCTCCGAAAATTAAATTCAACATCATCTGCATATTTTTATGTCCACTGCAGGAGGGCTTCTGTCACCGATCTCCAATTACCTCTTTCTCTTAACTTAGGCTATGAAATCTGCAACACTTGGGGCGTGGAAAAACAGCCTAAGAAGGAAGACAAGCGCGCATGAAGTTAGCAGCCATCTCTGCTCGCCCTTGATCATTGCACCCCCCAATGATTACCAACAATTGGATACGGCACGCGGGCCGCGTAAGCGTGAACCGCACACAGTAATTGGCAGCTGTGGCAGGGCTAGATGAGAAAACGCGTGCTCTCCTCCCCATGCACGCATTTGATCACGTGACCTCCAACTAACCCGAATATTGAGCGCATGGGAAGATAATGTTCATCAAGTGTTACGGTTCCGCGTTACAGGCTTTTTCTCGTACCCGTAGCGTATGGGTCGCTCACTCATACGACATTTGGACTTTCAGTTCAGTTCAGTTTCAGTTTATTATCCATTCAATACAATGATTATGTAAACGATACTATACAGACGAGGGTCCCGAAGTCAAAGACTGAAACGGGACCCTCGGTTCAAATTAAAAAAAATGCATACAAGGCATGGGTTAAAGCAGCAAAATTAGCAACGTTGAAAGAAGACAAAAGAACGCGCAAAATACAATACAATGGTAAGATACAAAAAACAAAGAAATGCCTGTATCAACAGGCGTAATTATACAGAAAAAAATATTATCGGGCATGAAACTATTTACAAAGAATAAAACACTTCAATTCATGTTTGAATGTATTCAATGATGATGTTTGTTTAAGAGAATGTGTCAGGTCATTCCATATTTTTATCGCTGAAAACGAGGACGTCATTTTTCCATAGTTGGTGCTACATTTCGGTAGGAGAAGGTTGTTATTATGCGCAAACCTAGTGGAATTGGTATTAGTAAGTAAGTTGAAGTCTACAAATTCGTAAGCAAGCTGTTTGTTAAGCAGTTTAAAGAAGAGAATACTTAAATGATACTTAAACAAGCCAGATACAGGTAGAATGGAGTTAGCCTTAAGAAGCGGGAGAGCATCTGAATAAAAGGAACTGTTGGCGATTATGGAATGGTGATTATGCGAATGGATTATGCGGGATATCACGGCGACGACGACAGCGAAACTTTGCTTCGAGTGTCGATACAATTGCTGTCGCAATAAAAGGAGAAATAGAAAACAGGCGTCGAGCTTGCTTCTATCGCGGCTGTGGACGTTGCAATGTGTACCGGCTAAAACACAGCATGAGCACCAACGACAAAACCAATAGTGGCCACCTCGCTTATCGGTATTTCGCCAGAAACCGTCTGACGCTGAAAAGGAAGCGTATTTTCCACCGTATATAAGCACCAGCGGAAACATAACACTAGGTGCGAGGGGAGACAGCGCACGCGATGGGAACAGCCATCTCGGATGGCCCAAGCTTGAACTCGGCGCAGATCAACTCCAAAATAAAGCGCGTGAACCGCGTATGTAGGGTATAGGCAGGAAAAGTAGAAGTTGAGGACTCGTGTGTTCTAGCCGATAGGCGAAAGACTCCATGCCGCTATCAAGAAGGTTCCTCCGCTCATGTGTTTCCATCAGCGAGTGACATGTACCGCCAGAGGTTCTATGAAGTACTTGACACAGTGCTGTCTTCGTTAAAGAACAGGTTTCCACCTGATATGTGGCAGCATATGTCCCACATTGAACAGCTTGCCATAGGGAAGGAAGACGAAGCATATATAGCATAGTTCTACGGTGACGACCTTGAACCAGGACGCCTGATTTTGCACAGAGATATGCTGATTGACATTTTAAGCCAGCAAAATTCGGCATCATTGCACACATTTCGGGATGTCGTGCACATGTTTACGGTGGGAAGGGCGAACATCTGCGAAACCTTTTGCCGGAAATGGCCAAGGTAAAAAAAACTGCGTTGGCCATACCGGTCTTGTCGACCACATCCGAGAGGTCCTTTTCTTGCCTTCGGCGACTGAAAATGTACGTGCGGTCGACGACTGGACAAGCCCGTTTGAACCATCTGGCAATTTTGCACGCCCACAAAGGCCTCTCCCGCAAAATCAATTTAAAGAAGATTGTCGACGACTTCATTTCCAGATCAAGTGCCCGAACGAACACTTTTTTAATGATGGTGAAATCATCGCATCAGATAACGAACTGATGTCTTTAATAGGATAAGAAAGGCACCAACTTACAAGTCAAAGCAAACCACCTGGCTTAGAAAACAACGCAAAAAGTTATACAAAGAAACAAAAATGGGGTCCATGACAGCGCAAGCAGAGTGAGGGCATTTGGGTAAGAAAAGACGCGTGGTTGCGCTATGTGTCTCCCTAGTCTATCTGTGCATTTTACTTATTAATTTTTATTCGTTGTATGCTGCATTTTCCTCTCAATAACACAATCCACGCTGTTCCTATATTTGCTATCGAGTCCTTTCGCGCTTTTGAGATATCGCTGTCTTATTTATTTGTTAATATATATGTTTATCTATTTGGGCACCTGATAATTTTTACTCTATAATCCTTTGTTCTGCCCCCGGAAAATAAACGAAACCAGTGGCATAAGGCATGCTTTGACATGTAATGAAACAATGGCGTTATGGAATGACATTATACTTATGGTAATAATTCTAGTCATAAGTTGTGTTCAGAAATTATTAGATATCGTTTAATGTTTCTATATATTATGTATTATCTTCTGAATAACTGACCTTTCATTAGGGAACGATTTATTGTTTGTATCTTTTGTATTAAATGTTTTACAAGGCGTTACATTGCTTTTTCATAGATGTGTATAAATTGTGCGACTGTCACAAAGCGCGTAATCGAAGCGCGCGCCGCGTGTCATGCAATCCAGCGAACGAACACGCCGGCCCCACGACAACTTCAACTGAGGGGGAGAGCGCATATGCCTCAAACAGCCGACGCGACAAACGGAGTCTAGACGTCTAAAACTTCGACGAAGCGACGGTAACCGGAGAGAGGGAAAGAGCACATGCGCGCGCCGAGACAGCTTCTTACCCGGCGAGTCGAGAAAGAGATTGCTGCTGCGTGAGCGTGCGCCAACGGGATTTGTCATCACACCCTCCCCCCCCCCTTCCCCCAACGACGCACCGACGGCGGCGGTCGAAGGCGCGAGAAAAGCCTAGAAGGTTCCCAGGTTTTGGCCACGCTACGGATCACGACTCCGATAGGAAGGTTCGAGAACCCCGACGGAGAGTATAAAAACACCCTGCAGGAATCAGAAGGGAGTTCAGTCCGCACCGGTGAAGTGATGTAACGTGAAGACGGAGCGTCTGCGGAAGAAGGGTATTCCCCCGGCAAGCTAGTCAACGAGTTCATCGAGCGTCTGCATTTCCGGAATCTTCGAGATTTGCCCCGAGCTACGCTGAGATCGTCTGACAAGACCAACACGGGTGAATACGATTGACACTTAGTGTTCCCCTTCATTTTGTAATTTACGTGTTGGACTCTTAGTGCTTGTCGTGAATTATTTTTCTTGTGTTTGTTAATACCCATCTGAATTGTACTGTGTTGTCTAGCCTAAGTGTGCACGTGTGTGTGTAACTGCCTTGTGTGAAGAATATATTTTGTTGTGTTTTGACAACTCTGGGCTCTGACTTGGTCTTTGGACAGCAACCGGCGTTCGCTGGCGCACCAGAGGGCCCATTCTTAATTGTCCTTGCGTTTGCGTTCGTGGGATTATTTTCGGAAGCTGATAAGTCGGCTTTGGAATTTGGTCCGGCGTCTGCGCCTCGTTCACGGGGTCGGTGACAGCGACTTAATAAGCACAAAACACGTGTATCTCCCTAACGTGTTGAACTGAATCCGCTTGTCGCATGGCTCATCCAAGAGACGCCAGTCTCTTTATATATATATATATATATATATATATATATATATATAGTGAACATTATATTACCCCTTCATCTTCTTCATCTGTATATATTCATCATCATGGCCAGCGTCATTCTCCTCAGCGCGCGGCCTGCTTAATAAACAGTCGAGGTTGAACAGCTGTCTCGCAAGTCGTGGAGGCTGCTCTCGATCCCTTGGTACTCTACGACTTCGAGTTTCCCTGGAACTTCATTCAGGTCGTCACTTGCTCCGCCTTTCTGCCACCATGTCACACGATCCTCCAGGAGCCTCCGGCGTCACCGTCTTTGCCCCACCGGCCATTCCTTCATGGACTGTCAGGACGCGGCAGCGCCATCCCACCATGTTCGCAGGCCTTCGTAGTGACGACGTTGACGACTGGCTGGACAATTATGACCGCATGTAACCGGTAGCTTGATTTTCACAAGCTTCGCAACGTCGCATTCTACCTCACTGACGTTGCCAGGACTTGGTTTCTTAACCATGAGAGCTCCTTGCCTGACTGGGCAGCATTCAAACACCAGCTTCGGAAGATTTTCGGTTCCCCAAACGTCCGCTCTGAGGTCAAGAAAAATCTTGATAGACGCATGGAAATTCCTGGAGAAACATATACCTCTTACATCGAGGACGTCCTCGCCCTTTGTCGCCGCGTTGACGCCACCATGACGGAATGTGATCGTGTTTGTCACATCCTAAAGGGCATTGGCCACGTCGCGTTGAATGCACTGGCAATCAAGAATCCCAATACCGTTAACGATGTTATCGCGACTTGCCAGCATCTGGACGCCCTGCAGGCCACCTGTTTACAACCTGTCGCCTGTGACACGCCTCCTTCCTCGGATACGGACCTGCGTGTCCTGATTCAGACTCTCATACGCGAATAGCTCCAAGTGTATGGCCTGCTCAGTCCTCCCGTTCTTAAGCCGCAACCTTCGGTTCCTGGCCTGCGCGACATCATCAAAGAGGAGCTGTCCTCCATGACCTGCACTGTGGGCTGTGCACCTCCTTCGCCATCGACTTCGTATGCTCAGGTTGTGGCTATGCAACCAGCGTTCGTTCAGACAACGCCTCCTGCTCCTGCTCCTCCCAACCATCTGGCGACTCTCGCACCTCGTGCACCTGCCACAGCATTTTACCCTACCCGACCTACGCCCCGCCCCATTTGTTATTGCGGTATTCGCGGGCACATATCGCGCTTTTGTCGAAGACGACAACAGGACGAACGCTGTGGTTACGATGTTTACGAGATAGACCCGTTGCTTCCTCCGAGTCCCTACCAGCGCCTGCTTTCCCCACGCTCACTTTCTCCGCCTCTCCGTTCCGAAGCGCCTCGCAACAACCGTCCAGGGCGCCGCCGGGCTATTATTCCAGTCCAGCCGGTCCAAGGCTATTATTCACGCTGACTTGTGCTCTCGTCTATGCAAAGTTACTACACCTTACAACGGAGCTCTTCTACGTGGTGCAAATAATGTTGTGATTTGGCCATCAGCGCAATGCACCGTTCGAGTTTCGAACTGCATATGCGGGATACACCCGCATATGCAATTCGCAGTGTTGACTTCCTGTGCTCGCATGCTTTTACTAGGGTGGGACTTTCTCTATTCGGCGTCGGCTTTGATCTCGTGTCGTCAACGCCTCGTTAACTTGACAGAGACCCGACAATTCCGATGACGTGTACGATCGGCGCCTTCACTTACGAACTGCTGACGATTGTGTGGTGCCACCTGGCCGCGAACAACTTCTTGTAGTTAACTATGACATCACCGATGGTGACGTTTTAGTTGTACCGTCAGCCCGTTGCTTATCCAAAGGGATTGCTCTGGCACTTGCCTCACAAACGGCACGGCCACTTTGACTGTACTCAACACAACCACTGATCCAGTACTGCTTCCAAGAGCGCTGTTGTCATTTGCGTCTTGGACACTCAGCCTGTCTCTGTGCTTACCTCGACTACAGCTGTTTCACAACCACACACAGCTATAGATGCGGTCCCTGCTTCTGTTCTCGCCAGTGCAATCAGCACCGATCTAACGCCACAGCAGATGGAGGAGTCACTAGCGTTGTTATCCAAGCATAAAGACTCCTCCGACATGCACTCTCCTCTGCTGGGACAGACTGCTGCGACGGCTCATCGCATACAAACAGATGGAACTTCCATCGTGCGCCGGCAGCCATATCACGTTTCTTCCGCCGAACGCCGGATCATGGATACCCACGTTGCCGACATGCTGAAACGAAGCATAATCTGCCCTTCCTCCAGCCTTTAGTCATCACCTGTCGTTTTGGTGCGTAAGAAAGACGGTTCAGTGCGATTTTGCGTAGACTACCGTGCCTTGAACAAAATAACCCGCAAAGATGTATACCCGCTGCCCCGAATCGATGATGCGTTAGATTCATTACAAGGCGCGGAGTATTTCTCCAGCCTTGATCTACGCTCCGGATACTGGCAGATCCCCATGCACGAAGCAGACAAGGAAAAAACTGCGTTTGCCACACCCGATGGACTTTACGAATTTAACATAATGCCTTTCGGCCTGTGTAATGCTCCCGCCACATTTGAGCGGATGATTGACACCGTACTACGAGGCCTAAAGTGGAAGACTTGCTTATGCTACCTTGACGACATCGTCATATTTTCGTCGACTTTCCATCAGCACTTGCAGCGCCTCGACGAAGTCTTGACATGCCTCTCTGCTGCTGGCCTTCAACTGAATACAAAAAAGTGCCACTTCGCCCGCAAAACCATTAAAGTGCTCGGACACCTTGTCAGCAAGGAGGGCATTCGACCTGACTCCGATAAGATTACCGCTGTCCTGCGCTTCCCCAGGCCTGAAAGCGCCAAAGACTTGCGTAGCTTCCTTGGCCTAGCTTCGTATTTCCGGCGCTTCATACGTAACTTTGCCACCATTGCGGCGCCGCTCCATCAACTACTTCCTTCTGGAGCTCCCTATAGGTATGGTCGGACGAATGCCAAACTGCTTTTGACGCCCTCAAGCGTGCCCTCACGTCCGACCCTGTGCTTTGTCATTTCGGCAACACCGCACTCACTGTTCTACATACTGACGCCAGCGGCCATGGCATTGGCGCTGTTCTTATTCAACGTCAGAAAACTTCCGAAGAACGTGTGGTCGCATACGCAAGTCGCAGGCTAACAGCTGCAGAGAAAAATTATACGATTATAGAGCAAGAGTGTCTTGCCGTTGTTTGGTCCGTCCAAATATTCCGGCCTTATCTGCACGGCAGCCACTTTACGGTCGTTACTGATCACCACGCCTTGTGCTGGTTGGCGACGCTAAAAAATTTAACGGGACGTCTCGGCCGTTGGATACTTCGTTTACAAGAATACGACTTCAACGTCACCAACAAGTCTGGAAAGAAACACCACGATGCCGATGCTCTCTCTCGTTGTCCCCTACCACCGTCTTCAAACACTGCCTGCTTACCACCTTCCATGAGCAACCAGCCGGACGTGTCTCCTGCATTTCCTTCACTCGCAGCTCTCGAATGGCTCCCACCCAGCCATTCTCATACGTTTGCAACTTGCCAACGTAGTGACTCCTACTGCCCCTCAGTTATGGAACGCATTCGGGGATCCTCTGGAACACCTAACGCTTGACTCCGTCGGCAGTTGAAGAACTTCAAGATCGAAAACTTGGTGCTAACCGGTACGTGCTTCATCCCGAAGGACACCGTTGGGTTCCTGAAGTTCCCCGATCACTTCGGGCCCAGATACTGGAGACCTTTCACTACGATCCCACTGCCGGTCACGTTGGTTTCCATAAAACCTATGAGCGAATTCGCAGCCGCTTCTCTTGGCCTGGACTTGCAACCAGCGTAGCATAATACGTGGCTTCCTGTTCGATCTTCCAACGCCGCAAACGACTGACCTCACCTCTGACTGGACTGCTACAACCTGTCCCGTGTCCTGAAGCTCCTTTCGCAGTCGTTGGTATCGACCTGTATGGACCACTCCCCTTATCGGCTAGTGGTGAATGATAGATTGTCACAGCTGTAGACCACTTGACACGGTACGCTGAAACAGCCGCACTACCTGCCGGTTCCGCAGCGGAGGTTGCATCCTTTTTCTTGGAAGCCATCTTTTTACGACACGGAGCCCCACGTATCCTTTTGAGTGACCGCGGCAGGACCTTTCTGTCTAAACTTCTCGACGATGTTCTCCGTGCGTCCAATACCATACATAAAACGACTTCCAGCTCGACATACATAAAACGACTTCCAGATAGGGTTCTCGAGAATCCTATCTAATTCATGAATTTAAAGCGGTTACTTGTGGAATCAATGAAAGTCCTGGCAAACTTTCTTTTTTACCTGTTTAGGCTGCTAACACCTTGCAAGGTTCGTGGCCCCTTATCATTTCACATATACTTTTATACCTATCACTTTTGGTTGAAAGAGCGTAAGATTGGGCGAGTTGGTATTCCATGTCTTATGCTTAATAGCGCATGAAAAGGGACGAGGCACGGATGGTCGACGCGGACACAGCGCTAACTTCCAACAATTTTTATTCTACGAAGCCCTTCACGCATATATAGTTAACAGATAGCAGCGCACGCAAGCGCATAAGTACTGGGTTTGAACACATGACGGCAACGTGACATGTGTAATGGAAAAGATGAGATCGAAGATGAAAAAGATGAAAAAAGCTTGAAAAATTTTTTTGTTGTAGCGACAGATTAGGATGCTATCTTCATCACGCCACCCTCTGTACCTTGGTAAAAAATCTAATTCTTTTTTTTTGAAATATCAACTGAAGGCGCGCTAACACAAGCATTCCCCAAGCTAGCGATCTTCGCCGCTTCAATGATCTCACGTGTTGTTTGCATTGGGCTTGTTCCTATCGCAGTGCACTGCTTATAAATGGGACTGCACCCATGCTTTCTACAGTGGAAGGCCAGATGGCCCACTCCTCCAGTTTGCACGTTATTTGCGTGTTCACGCAGCCTATCATTTATACGCCTTCCCGTTCGGCCGATGTATTTTTTGCCACACGACAAGGGCAGTTCGTACACGATATTGTTCTCACACTGAACATGGCTAACCTTGTGCTTTGTCTGGCAACTGGGTTTTCCAGAACCACAATAGCTGGCCTTGCACAAGTTGGACAGCTTGTTTGGCGCTGAAAAGATGACGCTTACATTTGCGTTGTTTCCAATCTTTTTCAGCCTGTGTGAGATATCGTGCATGTACGGTATTATTCAGCGTTTCTGCTTCCTTTGAACGATTTTCGGTGAAGCGAACTGCTCATCATTTTGCCCGCGCTTCACGGTCTTAAGGAGGCCTTCGGCCACAGTTGTGATAAAAATGTTACGCGAACGAAGAATTAAGTACAGGAGACTATTTACAAGTATATTTACAAAAGATAGCTGCAGCACTGGCCAGATCAGCCGATAGCTCGAAAGCCCAGAGCAGTTCGTCTTCTTCGTCTAGGCGCCCGCGCGCCTCGTTCAAACAACCAAATACCACACGCGTGTATCATAATTCCCCGGCGGCAGAAGCGACGTCCCGGAGCGTCTAAATGTCATCACTGGGAGGGTGATACTGCTTCAGTCGTGTAACGTGCACGATATCAGTGGACTGGGAAGCAGATGTGGCGTCAGGGGCGATCTCGTAGGTGACGGGAGTCACGGCACGAATAACTCGGTAGGGGCCTGTCTAACTAGACAGCAGTTTTTCTGACAGGCCGACCTGACGCGACGGAGACCATAGAAGCACCAAAGAACCAGACGGGAAGTGCACGTCGCGGTGTCGCTGGTCGTACAAACGCCGTTGACTCTCTTGTGAGTGCAGAAGGCGGCCACGGGCAATTTCCCTTGCGTGGGCTGCGCGGGTGACGGCGTCAAGTGCATATTCACTGGCATATTCACAGAAGGAAAAATGGCGAATAACCGGCTGTGTCGTGGCGCGAGGAATTATACGCAAAGGTGACAAACGGCAGAGCGAGGTCCCAGTCGGTGTGGTCGGAAGACACATACTTCGCGAGCATGTCTGTGAGAGTGCGATTAAGACGCTCCGTGAGGCCACACGATTGCGGATGGTATGACGTGGATAGCTTGTGCGTCGTGGCACAGGACTGCAGGATGTCCGCGATAGGAAAGCAAAAGGCAATATAGGGCGGCTGCTTGGCCAGGGGCGAGGTCCGGAGCAACCATGGGACGTAATGGGCCGTCGAGGTTCAAGGCATCCGGCGGGTAATCAGGAGGATCTGGAGACGCGTCGGCTGCAAAAGCAGTGACGTGGTCGTCTGTCACTGACCGGAGCGTGGCCACCGCTATGCCTTCAGGTAACACTTGCTTCGTCAAGCCAAAATTGACAACGGGGAGACACATCTGATTAGCGGCAAGGGTAACGACGGAGTGTGGCACAGAGATGTCGCGCGCCAGGAGGACATCATGAATAGGGGCGACGACATAGTCGCTATCAGGCACGGTTGCCGTTGAGGCCAATTCGACGAAGGTTAGGGCTTTTGGAGGTAACCTAACAAGCGCTGTAGTGCATACATGGGTGTGCGGTTGTTCGGGGCGAACGTCGGAAACAAGAGGAAGCTCGAGGCACAGCGTACCGGTGGAACAGTCGATGAGGGCAGAATGCGTCGTCAGAAAGTCGAGCCCGAAGATTAGGTCATGAGGGCAACTGGTCAGCACGGAGAACAGGACGGGAACTTGGCGGCCAGCAAGTTCGGAGAATTGCAAGTTCGCACGGAGAACATCGTCGAGAAGTTTAGACAGAAAGGTCCTGCCGCGGTCACTCAAAAGGATACGTGGGGCTCTGTGTCGTAAAAAGATGGCTTCCAAGAAAAAGGATGCAATCTCCACTGCGGAACCGGCAGGTAGTGCGGCTGTTTCAGCGTACCGTGTCAAGTGGTCTACAGCTGTTAAGCAATTAAGGATTAATGAAAACCTGTACGTCTGGAATAACGATCAGAACAAAATGGAGCCATTACACGGCTCGAAACCCCACGTGACAGCGAATGCTAGCACTTCCAATGAATGACAAATACAAAGTACTGCAGGGCTGACATTACTGTGCTTTAATGCGAGAAGCATTGTCAATAAACTTGAAAAAATTTGAGCAGATGTAATCATAATTACAGAGACATGGTTGAACTCAGATATTCATGATTCTGAGGTGGTTCCTCCCTCCTATACATTTATACGCACAGATCGGCACGGTCGGGGTGGAGGCGTTGCCATTGCTGTTAAGCGGCACTTGTTTTTTCACCCAGAAACCGGTATCGCTGATCATGAAAGCGCATGGTGTACAATAAAGGTTAACGATGTTACTTTACTAATAGGCGGTGTCTACAGACGACCAGGCGCTCCAGACAGTTACCTTGTAGAACTATACGACTTCTTATATAACCACATCAACCAAAGAACCAAATTAATTATAGCTGGAGACTTTAACTTGGGAGGCATTGATTGGGATAACTTGTTAATTGGCAATAAAGAAGTCAAAAGTTGTGACCTTTTTGATATTATGCAGAGTTTCTCGCTAGCTCAACTTGTGCATGAACCAACACGCGTTCAAGAGCAAGTGTGTTCAGTGATAGACCTTGTCTTTGTGTCCACATCTTTAACCACTGAAGTTAGCATAGAACCGGGTATATCCGACCATAAAATGATTTTATTGACGGTTGACGATCTCGGCACAGGTGCAAGGCACCCTAGTACTGACACCAGAATTTTGGTTAAGGATTACACAAGGGCAAATGATGAACGCATAATTGATTTTTTAGGAATTATGGAAGATGATTTTACACGGTAATACGTTGGACGGCAACGACCTATGGTTAAAATTAAAAGGTGGGATTGTACTTTGTGAAAATAATTTTATTCCTACCAAGTTCAGAAAAATAAAGCGGAGAACGCCGTGGATTACAAGAACTATCATACACCTAAAAACAAGGGTGCAAAGGATGCGCAAGAAAAAACATAATTCCACTATAGTTAGTCAGCTTTCACGAGAACTGAAAGAAATGTTAAGAAGCGCGAGAGACAACTTTTTTTCTAATACTTTACTTGAGTTCATGACAAATCAGCCGCATAAATTCTGGCGGTATCTTTCAAAACCGGAAAGTGCTCCAATCAAATTGGACATTGCCGGTGTAGTGGTTGAGGATGCGCGGACTATCGCTAACTCATTCAATACATACTTTCAGTCGGTCTTCTCCCGTGCCCACGCCCCTAATATGCCCTTGTCCGAGTACGAATCGGCAATGCCTGATATCCTGATAACAGAGTCCGGCATTTTGAATTTGCTGCTACAAATAGACGTTAAAAAATCCCCTGGCCCTGATAATTTATCATGCACCTTCCTCAAGCGATACGCGGGTCAGTTGTCCCCTTTCCTGCATAAAATTCTCAATGCATCACTTGAAACGGCAGTGCTTCCCGCGGACTGGTTGTGCGCAAAGGTCGTGCCAATTCACAAAGGTGGAAACAAGCAGCTTCTAGACACATACAGGCCAATATCTCTAACCAGCACATGTTGTAAACTAATGGAACATATAATAAATAAGGCTATCGTAACTTATCTAGAAGAAAATAATCTATTATACTTCAGACGACACGGCTTCAGGCAAGGGCTTTCAACTGTTACGCAACTTTTAGAAATTATACATGACTTTGCTGTAATAATCGATTCAAGACTGCAAACTGACGCAATTTTTGTCGATTTTTCGAAGGCTTTCGACCGCGTTCTACACACTTTACTAATCTTCAAACTCAAATCAATTGGTATTAATCCCAAGATTGTTGCATGGATTGAAGCCTACCTCTCGAATCGGTCCCAGTTTGTTTCCGTAAATAATGCTGAATCAGATTATCTTGATGTTATTTCTGGTGTGCCGCAGGGATCGGTTCTGGGGCCAACTCTGTTTCTTGTATATATTAAGGACTTGTATACATGTATGGAACCAGGGGTTACAATAAGGCTTTTGAGGACGACTGCGTGATATACACACCTGTTAAAACAGTCGATGAACAGACAAAGCTTAACAAGTCTCTACAAAACATCGTTACCTGGTGCAAAAAATGGGGCATGCAAATTAACACACAGAAAACTATGTGTATGACTGTAACACGTAAAAAAGAGCCCTTAAATTTCACATATAAATTAATTAATACTTCGTTGGAACGAGTAGACTCAGTCAAATATCTAGGTGTCACAATAACAAGATCGTTGAAATGGGACGTACATATCAATAACGTTTGCGCACGCGCGTTCAAACAACTCGGATTTTTACGAAGAAAGCTAGCGACAGCCCCCACCTCGGTGAAATTAACTGCTTATAAAACCCTGGTTAGACCGATATTAGAATACGGCAGCATAGTATGGAACCCGCATCAAAAATATTTAAACTTAGCATTAGAAAAGATTCAAAGCAGGGCGCTCCGCTTCATAAACGCAAAGTATTCAAGGTATGACAGCGTAACTGCGCTTCGCACACAAGCAGGCATACCAACACTTGCTGGTCGGAGGAGGTTGGCCTGTTTGAAGTTCCTTTATCTTCTTTACCATGACCTGATAAACATAACAAAATCCGACTACTTGGTGCCCCCCGGACGTCACTCTAGTCGAACTAACCATGATAAATGTTGACCAACTAATAAATAACTAATAAATGTAAACCATGACCATTCTTTTCGCGTTGTAGCACACTAAAATACTCTTTTTTTCCTTCAACAATAGATCTGTGGAATTCCCTTCCAAGTGACATTATTTGCTCACAATCTGTGCACTCGTTCGTGTCGGCACTCGAATTGCACCTCGAGTCATTATCGGAATGATGAACGCATTGTGGTCGTCTTGGCTGAGCGTTCCTCAAAAATTTATCAATGACGTATTGCCCCCAACTTCTTCCACACGCGCCGGTGTCCGTACGTTCTTTCGTACTTTTCTGCACTCGGTTCTTGCGCACGTTTGTCCATTGGATGATATGTTAATACACATTACACTTGATACTGTTTGTACACTACACGGCACACCCTATGTGCAATTTTTTATGTATTAACTGCTTCTTACACCTTTGAAGGCGTAAGCACTGTACAGTTTGTTTTTGTTTCCTTGTATTTATTTCTTGCTTACATGGCACGGCGATTGTAACCATTGCCTTTTTGTTTTGAGCTTGCTGCAAACCACAGTATGACAAAACGCTATGCCTGTACTGTTTGTATGTCCACTCCTGTATGAGCCTTTCAAGGCTTACAGTATTGATAAATAAATAAATAAATAAATAAATAAATAAATAAATAAACAAATACATAAATAAATAAATAAATAAATTCCTACGCGAGCAGTGCACATACCCCAGACGGCAACAGTGGCGCCATTGGCGACGCGTACGGCTCGAGTGACGGCAGGCGTAAGAACTTTTTTGAGGCGACGACATAGGTTAGCGCTCATTACGGACACTTGGGCTCAAGTATCAATCAATGCCGTCATCGGGACACCATCTACATCTACTTCAATTAGGTTCGTGTTCGTGAGGAGCGTCAACGGAGGATTTGAACAGGACGAACATGATGCAGCACTACCTCCAAGAGCTGCATGGCCTAGTTTTCCGTCCGGGAATGTCCATAATTGGTCGGCGACGAATAGCGGCGTGGGTGGGGCGACGGGGACCGACGGCGCTGAGGTGACGGCGAGCGAGTGGGACGATTGTCATCGACGGATACGTGAGAGCTAGAAGGCATACGGCGAGGCGAGTAGGGGCGAGGGTCGGAAAATGGGCGAGGAGACGGGGAAAAGTAGCTCGAATACGGCGATGTCCAGGAGGTGCGGCAGTGGCGAGCGACGTGGCCAATGCGGTGGCAACGAAAGCAAATGGGCTTGTCGTCCGGAGTCCGCCACTCCGTAGGGTTGCGGTATCTGGGACGGGAATACAGATCGCTGCGAGGCGCAGCTGTCGGCACCAGTCGGGCGTCAGCTCGGGAGATGGAGCTGGCAGCAGGAAAACCGAGGTTGGCAAACTCTTGCCGCACAACCTCCTGAATGAGGGAGATCGCTGGGGCTGGTTGGTCAATGGTGGGGTCAAGTGGGCGCGGAAGGAACGTGGCAGGACTGGCAGCCTTGAGCTCGCGGCGAACAATACGCGTGACGGTCTCATTGGAGGGGCGTGAAGCGGTAAGGGTGACGCAGGACGACGTCGCAGCCGTGTTAGGGAGCCGGGAGAACTGTGGAATGACGCGGCGGCTTTTGGCGAGCTCAAAGCGGCGGCATTCCTTGACAATGACGTCGATGGTAGACACATTGTTGAAGATCAACAAGTTGAACGCGTCGTCCGCGATCCCCTTGAGAACGTGGCCAACCTTGTCAACTTCGACCATGTTCTCGTCGACTTTCCGGCAAAGAGCTAGCGCGTCTCGTATGTACGAGACATACGATTCAGTGGAAGACTGTACTCGTGTAGCAAGCTCTTTTCTTGCAGCCTGCTGCCGACCGGTCGGATTTCCAAAGAGGTCGCGGTGCTTCTCCTTGAAAGCGTCCCAGCTAGAGATCTCCTCCTCGTGTGTCCAGAACCAGACACGAGGTGTTCCGCCCAAGTAGAAGAGGACATTAGCTAGCATTATGGTAGGGTCCCAGTGGTTGTTGCGGCTAACAAGCTCATACATGCGTAGCCGGTCATCAACGTCAACATTATCTTGGCCGGAGAATATGCCAGGATCGCGGGGAGTGGCAACCGTGATGTACGTGGTGGTTTGAGTTGCAGTAGTAGCAGCAGACGAGTTGTCGTCACCGGGAGCCATGGCGGAAAGCTGGACGGTGCGGCCGCTGCGGAGCTCCGTGGTGAGGACGGGGAACGGCACACGTCACCAAAGATGTTACGCGAACGAAGAATTAAGTACAGGAGACTATTTACAAGTATATTTACAAAAGATAGCTGCAGCGCTGGCCAGATCAGCCGATAGCTCGATAGCCCAGAGCAGTTCGTCTTCTTCGTCTAGGCGCCCGCGCGCCTCGTTCAAACAACCAAATACCACACGCGTGTAGCAATATACTGCGGAAAACCAGCCTGTTTGAGGCGTTCCTCTTGCGCAAGGAAACTGGAAAAACACTTATGTGACATGAGCGGCGAAGCGCATTCATTAGCGTTGACTTCGCGATGCCTCTTCTAACCAACTTAGAGAGGCCTGACGAAAATGGCAGTAGCGGCTTGTTCGCCCTTGGTTCATATGCCCAGCACACTTGGTCTCCATCAAAAAACATTCTTATGTCGAGGAATCCTAAAGTACCATTTCGAGGCATATCATGCGTGATAGTGAGCGGGTGCAAACACTTATTAAAAAGATCTAGCACTTGCATAACATCAGGAAAAGCCCTCCCGCTTGAACTTGAATCGAGAAGTACAAAGTAGTCGTCAACATGCCTATATACCTTCTTTACATTTGAGTTTTCTAATCTGGCATCCAGTGTCCTGTTTACACGAGCAAGATAAAGGTCACTTAAAATTGGCGCAATACAGAAACCAACGCTGTCTCTATAGATGTAAAAGATCTATATTATTCACTGCCACATGATGAGTTAATATGTGTTCAAGCGGCTATTGATGCTTACGATGAACTCAAGTTTTAAACACCATCTGCATATCTACACATGATTTTCTTGAACTACTGTCCGTGTATCTGCGCTCGACGTTCTCCAAATGGGATGGAAATGTTTATCTCTAAAAACAAGGAATTTGCATTGGTTACTGCATTGCGCCAACATACGGAGTGTCTGGGTTCTTCCGCAAGCTACACTGAAGTGATTCATTGCAGAATCTGGTTTCGCTGCTGTCCCATTTGATCATGGTCGCTGTGTTACGTTTCTCGGATGTTTCGGCCTAGTCAGTTGCATTGGAAAGCAGTCTCTTGAGATAATCCCCTGCTCCTGCACTCTGCCCAGCGACAGACTCCCAATTTACACGCACCTTCATTGGTGCTCACTATTTCGTCCTTTCCTGCTGCATCCGTGTGCAAATTTTGCTTGTGGCCTTCGTTGGCCGCGATTTGGCGTGAACAGAGACCAGCATACATGTTTACATGGTCAGAAGTGCATGAAGTTGACAGTCACATGGGTGGAAAGGCCCACAAGAGTGGCGGCCGAAGGTGAACAATAATAAGAAGAAGAAGACTGTTTTAATGCACTAAAATATTGTCACGTAGTAGTGACGATGAAGCAAACAGTCGTAAAACTGGGAATGACGAAACTGATTCTTTATTGGGCGAACCTGTGCCCACAAAAGCAAGTTACACTTGAAGCACAACGATAGCGGCGAACACAGTCGGCGATCGTCGAAATCTGATCAGCGGCGAAACGCGTCGGCTTTTATACCTGAGTCATCGAAGGTTCCAGATTAATCCCTGATGCCCGCGTGTCTTCCAGAAAGTTCTAGACAATTCGCGTCGCTCATACAATCAGATTACATGGGCGTCGGTGACCACAGACGACGGATAGAAGCATTGATAACGTCCGAGAAGCTTCCAATGCAGGCGCGTCCTGCGCCGAGCGATAACGTTTAACATTTGTCAGCCAATGTTGAAAGCGGCCACCGGTGAAAGATAAACATGTGTACGTGTCAATACCCTCCCCTTAAAAAGCATCGTCCCGATGCTACAAACAAACACGAAAGCTAAAACAAAACCATGTGTAATAAACAAAATAACAAAAAAAATCAATAACAAAGTAACAAAGTACCTAAGTTTGTCAGCGGGCGTAGAAAGGCTTAAGACGCACCACGTGGATGACTTCAGGTCGTGCCCGGCGCCGCTGTGATTGCGAAATGCCGTCTGGCACGACCTCATAGTCCAGTGCGCCAATACGTCGGGTGATCTTATATGGTCCGAAATAGCGACGTAACAGCTTCTCGCTAAGTCCTCGTCGGCGTATCGGAGTCCAGACCCAAACACGGTCACCGGGCTGGTACTCGACGTAGCGTCGTCGAAGGTTGTAGTGTCGGCTGTCGGTCCTCTGCTGGTTCTTGATGCGCAGTCGGGCGAGCTGTCGACCTTCTTTGGCACGCTGCAAATAGGTGGCAACGTCGAGATTTTCTTTGTCGGTGACGTCCGGTAGCATGGCGTCAAGCGTCGTTGCCGGGTTCCTTCTGTAGACCAGGTTGAACGGCGCCATGTGCGTCGTTTCTTGCACGGCCGTGTTGTATGCGAAGGTCACGTACGGAAGGATGGCATCCCACGTCTTGTGTTCGACGTCGACGTACATTGCCAGCATGTCGGCGATGGTCTTATTTAGGCGCTCGGTGAGGCCATTCGTCTGCGGGTGGTAGGCGGTGGTCCGGCGATGGCTTGTGTGATTGTATCGCAGGATGGCTTGAGTTAGTTCTGCCGTAAAGGCAGTACCTCTGTCGGTGATGAGGACTTCTGGGGCACCGTGACATAGGAGGATGTTCTCAACGAAGAATCGGGCTACCTCGGCAGCACTGCCTTTGGGCAAGGCTTTTGTTTCGGCGTAGCGGATGAGGTAGTCCGTAGCTACGACGATCCATTTATTCCCGGACGTCGACGTCGGAAAAGGCCCCAGTAAGTCCATCCCAATCTGCTGGAAGGGTCGGCGAGGTGGCTCGATCGGTTGTAGAAGTCCGGCTGGCCTTGTCGGCGGTGTTTTGCGTCGCTGACAGTCTCGACATGTCCTTACGTAATGGGCGACGTCGGCAGAGAGGCGAGGCCAGTAGTATTTTTCTTGTATCCTCGCGAGCGCGCGGGAAAAACCGAGGTGTCCAGCCGTTGGGTCGTCATGGAGAGCTTGCAGAACCTCTGGACGCAATGCTGAGGGTACCACGAGGAGGTAGTTGGCTCGGAGAGGCGAGAAGTTCTTCTTTAGGAGAATGTCGTTTTGCAGGAAAAACGACGCCAATCCTCGCCTGAACACCTTTGGCACAGTGACGGTCTTGCCTTCCAGGTAATCTACAAGGTTCCTTAGTTCCGGGTCGGCTCGCTGTTGTTCGGCGAATTCGTCGGCACTGATGGGTCCCAAGAAAGTGTCGTCATCCTGGTCATCCTGTGGCGGCGGTTCGACGGGGGCGCGAGACAAGCAGTCGGCGTCAGAGTGCTTTCGCCCGGACTTGTAAACGACGGTGATGTCGAATGCTTGAAGTCTCAGACTCCATCGTGCGAGGCGACCTGAAGGATCCTTCAAGTTAGCTAGCCAACACAAGGCGTGGTGGTCGCTCACAACTTTGAAGGGCCTGCCATAGAGGTAGGGGCGAAACTTTGATGTAGCCCAGATGATGGCGAGGCACTCCTTTTCTGTTGTGGAATAATTTGATTCCGCCTTCGATAGCGACCGGCTAGCGTAACTTACAACTCTTTCTAGTCCGTCAGTCCTCTGCACAAGCACGGCGCCGAGTCCTACGCTGCTTGCGTCGGTGTGGACTTCGGTATCGGCGTTTTCGTCGAAATGCGCAAGGATGGGCGGCGATTGTAGGCGTCGCTTCAGTTCTTCAAATGCTTCGATTTGCGGCGTCTCCCACTTGAACTCGACGTCGGCCTTCGTGAGCTACGTCAGTGGCTCGGCGATCCGTGAAAAATCCTTGACAAAGCGCCTGTAATAGGCGCACAGGCCAAGAAATCTACGCACTGCCTTCTTGTCGGCGGGCGGAGGAAAGTCAGTGATGGCCGCCGTTTTCTGTGGAACAGGGCACACTCCAGACTTGTTGATGACATGGCCCAAAAACAAGAGCTCCTCGTATGCGAAGCGGCACTTTTCTGGCTTCAACGTGAGTCCGGAGGTCTTGATAGCTTGAAGAACTGTTTCAAGGCGCCGTAGGTGTTCTTCGAAGCTTGAGGCAAACACAACGACGTCGTCCAAATACACGAGGCAAGTCTGCCACTTCAAGCCTGCCAGTACTGTATCCATGACGCGTTGGAAAGTCGCAGGTGCCGAGCAAAGACCAAACGGCATGACCTTGAACTCGAACAGTCCGTCTGGTGTTATAAAGGCAGTCTTCTCCCGGTCCCTCTCGTCGACTTCGATTTGCCAGTAGCCGGTTTTGAGGTCCATCGACGAAAAATACTTTGCGTTGTAGAGTCGATCCAAGGCGTCGTCAATCCGTGGGAGGGGGTATACGTCCTTCTTCGTGATCTTGTTGAGGCGACGATAATCGACGCAGAAACGTAGGATTCCATCCTTCTTCTTCACTAACACCACGGGGGACGCCCACGGACTCTTGGACGGCTGGATTATGTCGTCGCATAGCATTTCGTCGACTTGTTGCCTTATGGCTTCGCGTTCGCTTGCCGAAACTCGGTACGGGCTCTGACGGAGTGGGCGGACATTTTCGTCGGTTATGATGCGGTGCTTGGCGACAGGGGTTTGTCGAACTTTTGACGACGACGAGAAACAGTCCTTGTATTGCAGGAGCAGAGCTTTTAGTTGTTCTTTCCTATGCCTGGGAAGGTTCTGATTGACGTCGAAAGTTGGTTCAGGTACTATAGTCGTCGTTGCAGGTGCACTGGAATCCGTGAAGGCGAAAGCACTGCTGGCTTGTACTATTTCGTCGATGTAGGCGACCGTGGTGCCTTTGTTAATGTGCTTGTATTCGGGGCTGAAGTTCGTGAGCATCACCCTTGCTTTCCCTGCACGTAGCTCAGCTATGCCTCTAGCGACGCAAATTTCACGGTCGAGCAGTAAGTGATGATCGCCCTCGATGACGCCCTCCATGTCTGCAGGCACTTCGGTACCGACGGAAATCAATACGCTGGAGCGAGGCGGAACGGTGACTTGTTCTTCTAGCACATTCAAGGCATGGTAACTGATGTCTGTATCCGGTGGTATCGCGTTGTGCGTTGAAAGCGTTACCGACTTGGACCTTAAGTCGATGACTGCACCGTGTTGGTTTAGAAAGTCCATGCCTAGGATGACATCCCTGGAGCAGTGCTGCAGGATTACGAAGCTCGCCGGGTAAGTGCAGTTGTTCACAGTGACTCGTGCTGTGCAGATTCCAGCCGGCGTTATTAGGTGGCCTCCCGCTGTACGGATATCGGGTCCTTGCCAGGCAGTCTTCACCTTCTACAACTTGGCGGCGAACGGGCCACTGAAGACGGAATAGTCGGCTCCAGTGTCGACGAGAGCAGTGACGTGATGACCATCGATTAGCACGTCTAAGTCGGTAGACCGTCGTCTGGCGTTGCGGTTAAGTCGTGGCGTCGGATCACGGCTGCGTCGGCTTGCTCCGCTGCTGCTACGTCGCGTCGGTAGGTCTTCTTTCGGCGGCGAAGTGTTGTCGTTAGGGCTCTTGCCAGGCGGTGTGCTGATACCTCGTCGTGGTGATTCGCGAATATTCTTCGTCGGCGGCGGAGGATCTTCGGTATTGCGTCGTACAGCAACCGCACCTCCATCGGTTGCTGCCTTTAGTTTCCCGGGTAAGGACTGGGAGATCGGCCCCGAGTGGGACCGGTGTACTGACGGCGATGGGGCGAGATGTAGCGGCCTGGTGACGGCGAGCGTGAGGGTCGTCGTGGTTGCCACTGAGCTCCGGCGAGGTAGTCGGCGATGTCACGTGGTCGCTCGCCAAGCTGTGGACGTGGCGCGTTGACGGCGAACCCTCGTAGGCCCATCTCGCGGTATGGGCATCGGCGGTAGACATGGCCGGCTTCCCCGCAGTGATAGCAGAGCGGGCGGTGGTCGGGGGCGCGCCAAATGTCCGTTTTTCTCGGGTAGCTGCGCTGGGCGACGGGCGGGCGTGCTGGCTGCGGCGGCGGCGCTGGGCGACGGAATTGCGGCGTTACGGGGCCCTGGCGCGAGCGCGGAGGGGGGCCTTGACGACGGGCGACGGCGGCGTATGTCATCGCTTCCGGCTGGGGTTGCGGCGATTCGGGAAGTCCTAGCGATTGCTGGATTTCCTCCCGCACGATATCGGCGATGGAAGCAACTTGAGGCTGCGACGACAGTAGCAACTTCCGCAGCTCTTCGCGTACTATCGCCCTGATGGTGTCTCGTAGGTCGTCGGAAAGTCCTTGGACTTCAGCGTAGTGTGGCGTCGAACGGCGATTGTATTGCCGGTTGCGCATGTCCAGTGCTTTCTCGATCGTCGTAGCCTCCGAGAGAAAGTCTTGGACTGTTGTTGGTGGATTCCGTACCAGTCCGGCGAATAGCTCCTGCTTAACTCCCCGCATGAGCAAGCGAACTTTCTTGTCTTCGGGCATAGCTGGATCGGCGTGCCGGAACAATCGAGTCATTTCTTCAGTGTACATACCGATGCCCTCATTCGGGAGCTGTACACGGTTTTCCAGCAAGGCTGCAGCTCTTTCTTTACGGACGACGCTCGTGAAGGTGTCCAGGAAGGCGGCTCGGAAGAGGTCCCAGGTTGTTAGTGAACGTTCCCTATTCTCGAACCAAGTTCTGGCGCCATCTTCAAGAGAGAAGTAAACATGGCGCAGCTTTTCGTCGCAGTCCCACTTGTTGAACGTAGCGACCCGGTCGTATGCCTCCAGCCAGCTTTCGGCGTCTTCACATGGCGAACCGCGGAAAGTCGGCGGCTCCCTGGATTGTTGCATCACGACCGCAGATGTTGGCACAGGGGCTGTCATGGTAGCTGCTGCCGAGGTCATGACTTTTGCCCTCTTGGTCTTCTCAGGTAGGGGTTCGTACTCCGGTGGCAGGTTCAGTAGCCTGCGACTAGCTCGCTGGTCAGGGTAGGCGTCGACGTCTTCTAGACGGTGTGGGCTTGGCTCACGGCTGGACGGGGGGGTCCGGTACAAGGACATAAAAGCACCTCCACCAGATGTCACGTAGCAGTGACGATGAAGCAAACAGTCGTAAAACTGGGAATGATGAAACTGATTCTTTATTGGGCGAACCTGTGCCCACAAAAGCAAGTTACACTTGAAGCACAACGATAGCGGCGAACACAGTCGGCGATCGTCGAAATCTGATCAGCGGCGAAACGCGTCGGCTTTTATACCTGAGTCATCGAAGGTTCCAGATTAATCCCTGATGCCCGCGTGTCTTCCAGAAAGTTCTAGACAATTCGCGTCGCTCATACAATCAGATTACATGGGCGTCGGTGACCACAGACGACGGATAGAAGCATTGATAACGTCCGAGAAGCTTCCAATGCAGGCGCGTCCTGCGCCGAGCGATAACGTTTAACATTTGTCAGCCAATGTTGAAAGCGGCCACCGGTGAAAGATAAACATGTGTACGTGTCAATATTATATAAATATGATTGTGACAGCATCTGGATCCATAGCCGATATGGATAGTTAGGATCCATTACAAAAGGTTGTGTAAGTACAGCATCAATTAGCGAGTACAATATTAACATGAAAATTACAGCATCAATGTAGCATGTATACAATATCAGCAGTAGTTTGCGAGTACAATATTAATATGGTGACTGGTAGCTCCCTGAAAGAAAGAGTCTCTTGAGCGAAGGCGCTATATTTGGCATGCATTTTATCAAGCTAGGTATGCGGTTCCCAATTTTGGCGCCAACAAATGACATTGTTCGACGGCCGTAAACATTGCGGAGTACACCGGCTGATTAAGAATTTTTTGTTCCGCCTGTCGAGTGTTACACCAGAGTTTTAATACAACTGATGAATGATATGGTACGTTCTTGTAAATTATTTTGAGTACTAATGTAGCACATTTATATTGCCTAACGACATTAAATGGTATTATGTCGAGGTTTCTGAAAAGTTCTGTGGACGGTGCGTTCTTGGGCGCACATGCAATGATTCGTGCAGCTCTTTTTTGCAGGATGCTAAATTGATAACCACCGAACAATATGAAGCATACGCGTAGCCCCATGATTCAATGCAGTATGTTAAGTGAGAGCGAAATACGTTAAAATATAATACGGAGTGTCTGTAATAGAAAATAATACGGAGTAAATAATACGGAGTGTCTGTAAATAGAAAAAAATCACAGCATATCCACGAGGTGAATGATGGTGAGGTGGGTGAAGCTCCGGAGGTTATGGGTGATACCGTTAATCCTCCGAGAAGTTCGCCCGATAAAATCATCATGCAAACACGTGAGGTACGGTGAAGAAAACTTTTATTGAGATTTCAAGTTACCTTTATATATTACGCACTTGTGGTCGGAGAAGTGCACAGCTAGGGGTTCGAGTACCGGTTTAAGGGGAATGTGCGCCTTCTCGCCACCGGGAAACTCGCGGCGGAGCACGGCGATGGCGGCGGCCCGATTCTGCTCCTTCCTGATGCCAGAAACCGCGGTGAGGTTATTTTTGAACCAAAGTCCGGAAATTCGAGCGAGAAATTCCCGCTCCAACCGCGCGTCGGCTCCTTGAATGTGAGACCGCTGCCGCCGCTTGGTCACCACTTCCCGCGCACGAGCACCATCCGGGTCTGCCCGGCGCCGCGCTCGCTTAGCCGCCGCTTCCCGCTCTCGCCTTTCGGGGTCCGCTGATCGCAGTGCACGTTTCGCCGCGGCGTCATTGGCGCGCACCGTCTCGGGATCTGCCAGGCGCCGCGGTCGCTTGGCGGCAGCTTCTCGAGCTCGCACCGCGAGATCCTGCCGACGAGCACGAGCCGCAGCGGCCATCCGCGCCCGCCGCTGCGCATCGTCCATGCTCCACCAACGATCCGACACGGACGGCGACCATCCAAGAAATGAGAGAGGGGCTCGCTCCCCGCGCATCCCCGCGCAGCCCGCGCCGCAGCCAATCGGAGAGCAGCGGCACTTCCAGCGCCATGTATTCGATTCACACAAGCGCCATATTGCACACAATTCTATTGGACCAACGCCATCTAGGAAATGAGACGGGAAATGGTGATGACGACGCAGATTGTGTACAGCGCCATCTAGAATATCGTCCCTGAACTGCAGTTTGTATGTGATGATGATGATTTATTGGCATCCCCTTTGAAACGGGGCGGCGACAAATAGTCACCTAGCCTGCTTGATTTAATCAGGTATACTATACATGTTCTTTATCTAGCATTTTTGTATACCTCTCATTATTTTTCTTTTTCAAAAATTTACATTCTACCGCTGCCTATGATTTTAAGAGATCAGGTCGTATACATCTTTTCCCTGCTTTTTTCCACCAGTACTCTAATCGTCTCTTGCTGATCTGTATGGCTGATCTGTTTATCTTTCCTTCCACTTTAAACCCAAGCGCTTCTGGGAGTTGCACGTTACCTACGGTTCTCGCTGGGTGGATCTCGTCGCATTCCATTAGGATGTGCTGAGTGGTCTCTGCATCTTTACTGCAGCATACACATGTCTCATCTAGTTCCGAATATTTGTTCCGATATGTTTTCGTCCTTAGGCAACCGGCTCGAGCCTCAAATATCAAGGCACTGCCCTTTGTGTTATCGTACAGATTTTCCCTTCTAATTTCTTTCTTCTCATTCTTGTAAATCTCCATTGTCCTTTTTGTTTCCATTCTTTGCATCCAATTCACGGTCTCTGTTTCTCTCACTTTCTTTCTGATGACTCCTGGTTGTCTATTTGCAGTTTCGATTATCCTGTACTTAGTTGCCAACTTCCTTGACCTCTTCCTCCATTCTGTGTCTACGCTTTTATGAAGAGATACTTGTGCACTTTAGCCGCCCATTTATTTTCATCCATGTTCCTGAGCCTTTCTTCAAAACTAATTTTGCTTTGTGCTTCTCTGACTTCAAAAGAGGCCCATCCCATGTCACCATGCACTGCCTCATTTGTCGTAATACCGTGTGCTCCCAAAGCCAACCAGCCTACTGATCTTTGGTTAACTTCCAAACCCGCCAATATGTCCGATTTTAAGCATATAATGGCATTTGCGAATGTTAGCGCTGGCACCATTACTCCTTTCCAGATTCCACGCACCACCTCATACTTATTGTGGCCCCACAGTGCTCTGTGTTTCATTATTGCTGCATTCCGCTTCCCCTTTATTTTCAGATTATCTTGGTGGTTGCTTGAGTAATTCTTTCCTTCGTTTATGTGTACGCCGAGGTACTTATATTGCTTCACTATGGGTATTACTTGCTGTTGAATTGACACCACGAAGTTACTCGTGTGTTCATTAAAGATCATAATCCCTGATTTCTCTGTGCTAAACTTAAGGCCTAGATTTGTCGCTGCGTTCCCACAGATATTCGCAAGTATCTGTAAATCTTTTTTATTGTCCGCTAGTAGCACAATGTCGTCTGCGTACATCAGTCCAGGGACCTTCTGTTGCACCATTTGTCCATTACGCATGTAGGATAAATCAAAACCTAATTCGCTGTTTTCCAGTCGTCTTTCTATGCCCTTGACCTAAAGCGTGAACAACAATGGTGACAGAGGGCATCCTTGCTTCAATCCTTGGTGAATTCCCACCATTTCATTTCCTTTTCGGCCTTCCCATGACACTTATACTTGGTTGTCTCGATATATCTCCCTCAGCACCTCCACGAAATCATCATCTATGCCTTCGTATTGAAGAATATCCCACAATTCCCTGTCTACGTTGTCATAAGCTCCTTTAATATCTAGAAATGCTATCCATAAAGGTCTTTTTGAGCTACTGAAATCTCTATGCACTGAGTTAGTATAAACATATTGTCTTCTAAGCGTCTGCCTGGCCTGAACCCATTCTGTAGTTCGCCCAATACACCGTTTTCCTCCACCCACTTCGACAGTTCTAATTTTATGGCTTGCATTTCCATTCTATATATCACCGACGTTACTGTAACTGGCCTGTACGAGCTCGTCTTATCCTTATCTCCTTTGCCTTTGTAGATGAGATTCATCTTGCTTTCACGCCATCCAACGGGAATATTCTTTGTTCTAATCACTTGCTCTATGGCATTAGTCAGCAGTGCCTTGCTTCTATGAGACAGCGCCATCTATTGCATTATACGGGAGATACTGCCGTTTACTGCCGGGAGATACGCCGGACAACGGAGACGTGACAAGGTTAGACTAAGAGGAGCTACGCCCCTAATATTTTCGAGCCTTAAATAACGAGAAGCATCCAAAGCTGAGTTTCTTGCATAAATGATCAATATGAGTTGCCAATATGAGTTAAATACGGCAATATGAAGTGATGCCCAAGACGCCGACTTGTCCATATTGAGACAAAGTGGGGCACCAAGTGTGAGCCACATATAAGCGGCCCCTGAAAGAAAAGAAACGCGCAGGTTGGAAAGGAGTTAACGCTAAAATGCCGGGTAATACATGTCGCTGTGTTGGCCGCGGCAGCAGGTGCCTGCGTCACCCGATTGCTTCGCAATGCAAGTTGCACATCTTCAACGGCGACTGCCGGTGCAAACAGGTGGGACACTCTGTCCAATCTGCTTGCGCTGCTGGTTGTCGCTCGTTACCAGACCGCCATATGCGACGACGAAAGTGAGCAGTTTACGAGCTCGCGTTTATGGTTTCAGCGTATGTTGACATGAAAAGTTTATTGCTGCTCTTGTACGAGAAGGTGCACCGCATGTCTTCTGCTAATAAAGTCGCACGTCCTGTTCACTCACTTGTGGCTTGTTTGTATGGGCGTCAGTAGAGGCTCTTTGATCTCGTATCAATTGGAACGCACCAGCTAAGCGCCAGTCAAGGCACTCAGGCATGTGGCAAAGCCAGCAGGGTGAGCGCGGCGCGTACCAACCAGCGTATACGCTATTGGTAAAAAGCGGCCATAGTGGATTTCGAATCTCAAATAGAAGTAAATAAATAAATAAAATAAAAGATATGCATTTCTGTGGATGGATGGATGCATGCTTGAGCGTCCCCTTTGAAACGGGGTGGGGGGTTGCGCTACCAAGCTCTTGTTATTTTGCCTAATGTCGTACCTTTATTTTTGAGAAAACCCACAAAATTCAAAGAATTCCAAGCATATAACTTTTGAACCATTACTGGGAATTCAGTTTCTGTACGTCTCCGTTGTTTGTGGTCTCCCTACTTTTCTGCCACCAAACCTCCAACCGCCTCTTACTAATCTCTATAGCGGACATATTTACTTTCCCCCTGCTATCCCTGAACCCAAGGGCTTCAAGGAGGTCAGAGGAGCCTAGAGTGGCAGCAGGGTTGATTTCTTCAGATTCCAATAAAACACGTTCCATCGTTTCCCTAGCTTTACAGCAGCAAGCAGGATGTCTACCAAGGCGAAAATGTTAACCAAGTGGGCGCGCCTCTTGTAGGTACAAACCGACATTACTCGCGAGGCGCGGCAAACGCATGGCGCGTAGGCGCGAGCATTCGCGCGCCGGCATGCGTACGTGTAGTTTGGCCTTAACTGAGCAACATGTAATGCACGGAACGGTGCTTCACTCTATCCATGCTTTCGTTGGTCGACCGTACCTCCCAGATGCAGGCTTGTACAAGCTCTCGGCGTCAGTGACTAGCTCTTCCTCGATGAGGCGCATCAGCGCCACCAGCGACAGCGGAGTGGCCACGTCCTCCGGCTCGTCCACGCCAGCGGCCTGGAACGCCGCCGTTCGGAAAGCAGCCGCGGCACGGCGCTCCAGTGCTTCGTCCTCGGGCGCCCGACCGCTCGACGAGCGGGTTGACTGGCGGGTGTTCTCGGCCGACATGGCGTCCAGGATGGCGTTCTTCACGAAGTCCAGCACTTCCTCTACGCTGTCCTCGGGCACCGTGAGGCTCATCAGCTGCCGCACTACGGCACTGCAGCATAGCGAGAACCCCACGGTGTCCTCTACGTCACCAAGTATTTTATTCACTGTTTTTTTTTCACTGCAATAGATATACTAATTTCGGGTACCATTTTCGATTCATTGTTCCTCTTGCTTTTCTAGCACAATTAGAGGAAATATACTATGAAAGATGAAATGCTGGCTGAACCACTCGTGTTCAAAAGAGAATAGTTAAACAGAGTAGCACCGCATCTTACAGAAAAACGGAATAAACGAACTGAGCGCTGACTGTCAACCAAATTTTATTGCTCACAAGGTAATATATAACGGCGGCGGAAGGAGTGAGATTACAGAAGTATGTGAAATACTAAGCATAAAAAGCAAATAAAAAAAATTGAAGGACGCTTGAGCTTCGCCTTTACGAGTGGAATTCCTGATTGCTTCTCACGCTTCTCGGCAACTGTGCAGCTTATGTAACCGTAATGTTTACCGGGAAACGCTGGCGGCGAACGCTACGCGCGAAGACGAGCTTCCTAGTTGTTTTTGTTTTCTTTCCACCGCGCCGCGGACGCCGCCGCTGCCGCGGATGGGCAGAGGCTAGCGCAAAACCGAGCGCCGCTCTGTGATTGGTAGAAACGCGGCATCTTGCGTGGGCCGATCCCGGACGGCATACACAGCCACGACAAAAACAAAAAAAGGCATCCTTTTCAGGTTTCTGTTATTTCGCAGTTTTAACTCTGTGAAGTTTTAACATAACAGCCATGCGCTGTCGGTCTTTTGTTTCATGACATTTGTGTGTGGGCTGTCATTCTCAACATGCCGAGGAATAACTTTGTCAAGAATGTAAGACAAGGTATGACAAATTTTAGTGTGTGGCAATATATCCCGCATATGCCGCATGCCATATAGCAAGACGTGGCATATACATATACCTACATATATACAGCAATTTTCGCTCACAGGACGTCAACGCCGGCAATGACGCCGACATCGCAAGGTCGATCCAAATGGTCGCGAAGCTTCGGGCGAAAAGCGGTTCAGAACGAATTGTCACCAACATCAGCAAGGATGGTTATGGGAGCAGCGATTGAAGCGCGACTATGTTTGAAGGGAACAAACACTGGGAAAGAAAAAAGCGTTTTTTTTTAAATTAAAGCGAGACAAGTTAGATTCATTCAACAAAAATAAAATTCCTAATCTATTTTATGTACGCATGGCGAAAAAAGCACAACTCTATTTTACTTGATCATTATCAATAAATACCTTTTTTCAGCGCCCGCCGTAACAGCGCCCACCGATATAGTGGCGGGCGTTGACGCCGCTATCACTTGCAATGCAATGGAGCTCTTGAAGGGGACAGAAAGGCGTGCTCGTAAAGTTCACGCCCCCCTCACATGTTGTGTTGCTTTGCTTGTCGAAGTTTCTCTGAATTTGATGACGCGGGTAGTTTCAATGTTTCTTAACCTGTTCTGTCAAAAGTAGTGAGTTGCGACCGCCAGATAGTTGCTTACTTTAGTTGTTTTCGTGGGACAGCGCTGGCCGACGGGCTTGGCATCCGACGAAAAAAAAAAAAAAAAAGACGAGTACGCTATGCCCAAAGCGTTCGTCGGCCTCCAAAGAAAGTATGTTCCGTGCAGCGATGCGATTTTGACACCCGTACGACTGAACTTTTCCTGCATCACTTTCCGCGCTGAAAGCTCGAAACGCCCATGAAGTCGAATGGCGGGGCATTTGAATATACAGCTCTAAAGGCAGGCCTTCGAAAACAGATTTCGCGACTTTCAGAATAAAATGACGTCACTTCTGTTTTAACGGATATGACGTCAAATTATTTTTTCCGCCGGAAGTGTTCCCCCCTCACGCAGATGGCGCTAAGTCCCATGAACCGCAGATGAACCGCCATGTTCTGAACGCATGGGCTTCTATGGAAGCTTCGCTACCAGGCATATTTACCTTAGACATCGTTCGGCGACACGGGGCCCTTAACGCCTTTGTGTTTAAAAAATGCGTGGGCGCCTATTGCACACGTGAAAGACGCGCGATCTCTTTCGAAAGTACACGACAGCGACGGCATGATCATGCATTTCTAACATTTCTTGTCAATGTAAATACCTTCGTATATTTCGCGTGCAGATTAGTCCCGACAACACCTTAGTATGCTGCACTGATTTAACAATGTCTTACATGCCTAAGAAGACCCCCTCCTGCCCAATAGCTCAGCACATTGTAAGTTAACTAAACTGCATTGACACTTTATATTTGAGAGCTGCCCTGTCGGGGTGTTGCCATCCCATTATGCGCAGGAGCTTTGAGTCCCAAATGATTAGGCTGCAGATGGCCGATTTTCCGGACAACATCTTTTCTGCTGTTCCCGCATGTCCCGTAGCCGACGTAAAATGGTCAAAATAGGCGAAGCGCATCGAAGAGAACAGTTGGCTGTCGCACACAGTTATCATTCCGTAAGGGCACAGCGTGTTACATCACATAAAAAGCTAGCACAGAGGGCCACCATGAGGCTTGGTTTTTGGGCACAAAATGAGTTGTTTGTTTATATTGTCTAACCCCATACAGACCCACTGAGGAGAGTTATTGTGCAGGTGCCCCGAAATCAACAGACATAACACCGGCCAACGCAAGGGTAATAAACGCGCTAAAAATGTTGTTTAATGCTACCTCAACGTAGTGTACAAAATCTCCCTTTTATGTAGTTGTTGCTACATCGGCGATACTGGCCAGTGTATCGATGATCACGTGAACGCAAATTGCAATTTAATTAAGGAATGTGTAGAAAGCCACCTTGCAACGCGTAGCTCCCGATGCGGTTGGGATCAAGTAGTTCAGGATACTAAGGTGCTATGCAGGGCAATGTGCACGGGAAATACATGAGGCTTTTTCATTAATAGGCAAGAAGACTGTGATGACTGGTTCTGGTTTAGTGTTGCACACTCAAGGGCAACCTTGGTGCGAGTAATAGACAGAGCCGTTTGTACACTTATAACACATTATCACTTGTATGGCACATATAAAGGAATAAAGAAAAAAATGCGTTGAAAGGTTTACAGTCACTAAGTAATATAATGTTCCGCCTGTCAATGACGCGGTAAATAGTAGAGTCACGATGATTGTGACACACAGATCTACCCGGGCAGTTGCGTCGGCTCAGACGATGGGGTGGTAGCCGAGGGCGCGGCGGAGGATGAATCGCAAAGGCCCTTGTCGACGCTGCCTGCCACGTCAAGCTCGGTTGTGGTGACCAGCACGGTCGATGAGTGGGCTGGAGCTATGTTCTCCTGGAGACGTCGGTGAGACCGGGTGCGGAACTGCGTCAACACCGGTCAACGGAGCCCGGGTCGTGGGCCAAGGTCGTGTCCTCTCGCCTGACCGGCCAGTCCTCTCCGTGACGTCAACACCGCTCGACCGTTGACCGTCGTCCGTGAACGTCCACGGAACAGTCTGGTCCGTGGGCCGTGAACGTCCCCGGGACAGTCTAGCGAGTCGTCCGTGAACGTCCCCGGGACAGTCTGGTCCGTTGTCCGTGAACTTCCCCGGGACAGTCTGGCTCCTTCGGACAGCAGGGCTGCCTCCTGGCTCCGTCTCGAGACTCGCTGCGGCCGCTCCTCCAACCGGCACCGCCTCCTTGCCGCCAGCCTCTTCGAGCCCCGCAGCTCACGCTCTCCTTCGCCCTTGCCTCGTGCTTTCCTCTTCCTTTTCTCTTCTCAGTTTTGCCTCTCTTTTGTCTCCTCTTGCGTCGGTCCCACAACACCACAAGTGCATGGTCGCGCGTATATTACAATGACAAACACGTGGGAACGCCGTCAGGGATGAAACGCGTGAGCTGCTCTTAGCTCCTCAAAGATTTTGCAGGCAACCAAGTCGGTGATCATCTATACAATCTAACGGCCATATGGAGCGGGTCAATCGAGTGACATCCTCACCGTGTACGTGAAGTCTTCTGAGATCCTTTTCTATTCGCTGTCAACACAGCCAAACACGAAACCACGCCAGTGACGCTGTTCTCTCGTATATTGTGCGCACACCTTCAATTGCTCTTGAATCGGAGCTTGGCGTACCCCACCTTCGATCCCCCCGTCGATTCCTCAAACGTCGTAGCACAGCGCGGTCGTGACACCAGGCAAGACTTACCGAATGACCACGCTCAGAAGCTTATGGGACCACCTCCTGCCCTGTCCTTCGTACAATTCAAGCGACCTTTATCATGTTCGACACTTGCTTGGCCCCTACCAGGGCGTTCTACAGCGTTTACACCACGATTTCGGGGACTTTGTTGTCTCTCGTCTAGGCCACGTCAAGTACCGCCTGGACAACTTGGCCGAGAACTGCTCGGAAGGCTCACTGAGGACGTCTTGCACATGAAGCGATACGTACACTGAAGCATTTCAATGCCCAAATAACCTGACGTCACGGTGCCCTGGGTCGTCGTAACGCACCTGTGCTTCGTCGATTGAACAATATTATCGTGCACAGCTTCACAAAAAAATATCTTTTGAGGTTTCTGTTTTCTTTGCACTTTGAATATTTCAGTCTGCGAAGACTTAACATAAAAGGCATGCTCTGTGGGTGTTTTGTTTCATGACATTTGTTTGTGGGCTTTCATTCAGAATTTCCAGGAATAACTTTGTCAAGAATGTAAGACAAGCTATGAGCAACTTTAGTGATATTAGTGTGGCAATATGACCCGCATATACTGCATGTCATATAGCAAGGCGTGGCATATACACATACGGGAGTCAGGTATGCCATAAAAAATTAGATTGTTACTTATAGTCAAGCCATTAGATTGATTGACTATGGGTATACGACTCGCTGTTGAATGGCACCACGTAATTACTCGTCCCTTCATTAAAGATTATAATTCTCGATTTATGTGTGCTAAATTAAGGCCCAGATTCCTCGCTGCGTTGTAATACATCCGCAAGTGTCGGTGATTCTCTTGGATTGTCCGCTATATAGTAGCACTATGTCGTCCGCATACATCAGTTCGGGGACTTTCCTTTAGCACTATTGCGCATTACGCACGTAGGATAAATCAAACCCTAATTAACTGTTTACCAGTCGTCCTCTCTATACTCATAACATAAATAAAACGTGAACACAAAACATCCTTGCTTCAGTCCTTGGTGAATTTCCACCACTTCATTACATTTTCGGCCTTCCTATACAACTTGTACTCGGTTGTCTCCATATATCTCCTCAGCAGCTCCACAAGATTGTCATATATGCCTTCGCGCTTGAGGATATCCCATAAATGCTCTATCGACGTTGTCGAAGGTGCCTTAATATCTAGGAATGCTATCCCTAAGTTCTATTATAAGCTACTGAACTCTTGATGCGCTCCGTTATACAAACATCATCATCATGTAAGTGTCTGCCTAGTTTCAACCCCTTCTGTAGTTCCCCCGGTACATAGTTTTTCTCAACTCACTTCGGCAGTTGCAATTCTACGGCTTGCATTGTGAGTATATCACATACATTACTGTAACTCGCATGTACGAGCTCGTCTTATCACATTTGCCTTTTCGAATTTGCTTTGCCGGATAACCTTCGCCACAATGATAGCAGTGTGAACACCTCCTTCTTAAATGGGTGCTGTAAAAGAGCCATTTATTGTTAATGATAAAGTAGTAGATAGCTGTCTTCTTTCTTCGCCATACGTATAACATTGATTAGGAATTCTATTTTCCCTGAAAGAAGTCAAACAGTATCTCGTTTTACATTAAAAAAAACTTTTTTTTTCCTTCTGAGTGTTTGTTCCCTCCTCACAAGTCACACTTCTATCACAGCTCCCATAACCACCCTTGTTGACATCGGTGACAGTTGGTCCTCGACCGCTTTTTACCTCAAGCTTCGCGACCCATTTGGAGCGACCCATTTGGATAGTTATCGCCACCTCTGTAACAGCGTCCCATCGCGTCAGCTGAGGCCAAATTGTGTCGAAAACGCGAAGTCACCCGTAAATTTGTGCTTTTAAAGAGCACGAAATAAGGCCCACCAATCTGGGAACGCTTGGAAAGCATTAGATGTCTTTGTCGTACTGCATGTATGGTATTGTTTAAGGTTCAGGTGTTTCCTGCGCCATGTTTGTAAAAGCAAACTTCCTTTGTTCGTAATCTCGCACACTAACCACTTTCGCACATTTCGCTTCTACACGCAGTTTTCCATAAGGTCTAAAATGCAGAATGACGGTACTTGTAGTTTACGTTGTTCAGCTGATGCCGTCTGGTGGAGCTTCGTACGGGAACTACTGCTGTAAACCTTCGTGCCACGGCAATCGAAGGACGCACAAAAACCAAAAAACGTGCATTTTATATAGCAAAATAAACATTTTCTCCTTTCACAAGGCGTTCTGCGTCTATTTATGCAATTTCACGTGCACAGGTGGCAGCTTCCATGAAGGCTTATAAAGAGGACTGGCAATCGCATACATATATTTTGCTAAATAAAACATTCCGCGCCTAGACAGCATGCGGTTGAGCAGTAAAAGCAAAAACAAATGCTGCGCCGTTTGAGCACCGATCAGTGCAGCCGGCGCAATACGTACCAACGTTACTAGAACGTTGATACGTACTAGCTAGCGTTCAAAGTGGAGGCGTCAAACCGAAAACGGAAGCGTGGTTCGGCTATTCACATCAGCCGCTTGTGGCGCAACAGTCAAATTGGCCGGTGAGATCTAGGGGAGTATCATAAAGTTTATATGAACAACTCTAGAGGAAAAGATATTCAAGCGCCCATGCGTTCAAATCGGAAACCGCGAGATGTTGCTGCTCTGTGCAGGCGCGCAGGCGCAGACGACGGATGCGATTCAGAAGAGACGAGCAATCACGGAGGAAGGAAAAAAGCTGAGGAGCCGTCCTACCTCCTCCGCGCGTTAGGAGAAAAGTGTGGAGGAAGTCAAGTGGTATTTTTCCGCTGTGGCGGCCATGTTGTCAGGGCACAAAGGCGGTTTGGCCAAGGTGGTGTGGGCTCATGCGGTGCTGCTCCCTAGGTGCCGTACCCTGGAAAAGCGTCGACTGTGCAAGACTGCGTTAGTCTCCTGCGATGTGTTAGATAGACCGTGCTCTCCCGGCTGTTGTTGTGGCCAGGTCGGACTGGAAGAAGTAAAAAGCGTGAAACGAGCGCGCATGCAACGCCGTACACCACGTGCCCCGCCACAGACAAAGGACGATCTGAGAAATATTTTCGGTGGATTCATGCTAACATGTCATCACAGTCTGAAACCGCTGTGCTTCAGAATATGTACGATAAGCGCCTTGCAGCTAGGTCAGTGACAGCTGGGCAGTGTTCCTGCTTTTGACAGCGGACGATGAACTTGTGGCATGCACATAAAACAGGTTCATCCCTTAATTATTCACAGCAGCCCCTTCTTTTCCATCCTTCCACATGGAAGGATGGAAAAGAAGCAGCTGCTGTGAATAATTAGGGACGAACCCTCCGTAACGCAGATATATTAATAGATATAACGACGACCAGCCGACGTGGGCACGTCGGCTGGTCGTCGGTCAAGTTCATCACGAATCCCTTGCTACTTTTCATGCAGATGCCTCTGTTTGCGACGGCATGGACGGCCGGTGCAACGGATGAAACCCAGTGTCTAATCGTCCCTGTGCGTCATGACGGAGGCTGCGCAGACGAACGTTCGTACCAGATTGACACCTCCATCTCGACACCGCCCTCTTCTACGTCATCATCTGCTCCATATAAAAGAAGCCCGCGCTTGAATTTCTTTAGTGGGCACGTCGGCTGGTCGTCGGTCAAGTCCATCATGAATCCTTTGCTACTTTTCATGCAGGTTAGTAATAATCACTCTTCTATTAGATCTAGTGACCGTTGCTTAATCCATCTGGCGTGCGCTCACAGCCTAAGTTCATTGCATTCGTATGTGCTGAATGTTGTACTATCCTTACTAGCACTTTGCGGTGACGTAGAACTTAACCCGGGACCCGGTACTGAGGAATTGCTTCGACAGCTTCTCGAGGGCGAAAAGACCATGCAGAAAAGGTTGGATGCAATCGAATCAAAGCTTAAAAAGGTTGAACCATCCGCATCAACCATTAAGGATTTGGTACTAAAATCACTGAATTAGAGAAGACTGTTCTTAGCTTCGAAAGAAAACTGACTGATCTGGAAGACAGAAGTCGGCGTAACAATCTGCTGATATTTGGCCTTCCTGAAAATGTTGATGAATCCCCGGCATCACTTTCCGACAGTGTTGTTCAAGACTTATTTGAAATCGCGCTAGGTGTGCATATCACTTCCGTAGAAAGAATTCACAGATTTGGAAGGAAACATGCAAACAAACCACGTCCAGTAGTCTTGAAAATGATTGACTATCACGAGAAAATCACTATACTAAAAAACTGTTATAAATTGAAAGGGCAAAATGTTTCTATATCGGAGGACTTCTCAGCTATGACTAGATCGATTAGAAAGAAGCTGTGGGAGAGTACCGCTAACGAAAGAAGAGAGGGTCTTCACGACAAAGCAAAAATTGACAGCGACATGTTTCAGTGGGATAGCAGTCAAAATAAAATAGTTCCACTTAGCGAGCACAACCGCGGGCCCAAGCGCGCACGCTGAAATCGTGATGGTCCCAAAAAGACATTTCGGCGCCTCAGTATCAATGCTCGTAGCCTTGTACATAAACTAACCGAATTGGAAAGAGTTGCTATTGCCCATAAGCCACATTATAGTGGTAACTGAAACCTGGCTACATCGAGATATAAACGATTCGGAAATAACACCCCAAGGCTACAGCATCTTTCGTCATGATAGAGATCGTAGGGGAGGCGGCGTTGTAATACTAATCAACGAATCATTACCCGCATCCACATTACCAGATATACCGGGCATAGAAAGTATTACAGTTAAAGTATTTCTCGATGAATTTCATTTAGTTGTCGTGGGATTTTACCGCCCCACGAATTGCGACAATGCATTTGTAGAAAAGCTCAATGAATTTTTGTGTTCAAAACATTTTCCTTCTTGTAATTTATTACTAACAGGTGACTAACTTTCCATCAATAAATTGGTCTGATTTTCCTGAGGCTCTGGCTAGCAATTCCCAATTGTTTGTTGATGTGCTGCTCTTGCACAATCTAACACAACTCGTTAAGGAACCTACCCATATTCATAATGATGGTCAATCTATTTTGGATCTTTTTATCGTTAGTAACAACTTGCTTTGTCGAAATCCTTCTGTGCAGGTGTTTGAAGGTATATCAGATCATAAGATAGTAAGTTTAACAATGGAAGTGTGTTTCAATTCAAAACTAGACAAAAAGGAAACATTAATTCGTATGTTTGCGAGCGCTAACGATATTGAAATATTAGATGATCTAGACAGATCATTTTCCACTTTCATAACTCTGTGCGACACCGGCAATACCTCCGTTGAACAGTTATGGTGTTTAAAAAAAACTTGGTGTTGCGATGCATAAATAACTTTGTTCCGAAAAAACAGAGGATAGTGCGGAACTTGAAGCCACGGATGACAAAAGATATCGCGCGTATTGGACGTAAACTTAAGAAAGCTCGTCAAAATCAGAAGCAGCACCCTTCGCGGACAAATGCAGACAAGATTTACGAGTTGAGAGTTTTTCTAAAAAAACGTATAAAAGAAGCAAAAGACCACTTTCAAAATGTGCGCATGAAAAACTTCTTGATGTCATCACCAAGCAAATTTTGGCGTTATGTAACACCATAGCAAAAATCAGTGCCTCGTCTTTGCATAAATGATTCACTCATTGATGACAACGTCGAAGTTGCGCAGGCGCTAAACGAGTATTTCAGCTCGGTATTTACACAAGATGACGGCACCACCCCTGGTTTTCCCTCTTTCGAAGAATTGCCGCCCATTGACGATATACGTGTTCATGAATAATGTGTACTAGCACTTCTTTTAAACCTTGATGTAAAGAAGTCACCGGGAATTTATAAAATACCAAATGTTTTTTAGTACGGTACGCATTATGGTGTGCAAAATATCTGAGTTTACTATTTACTAAGTCACTGTCTCGCGCCGAGCTCCCGAGCGATTGGAAATATGCAATAATTACACCAATACCTAAAGCTGATAACCGTTCAGCTCCATCGTCTTACAGACCGATATCAATTCTCAGTGGATCCGTAAAAATGCTAGAGCACATCGTATCCAAGCATATCACGAAGTTCGTGGAAAAACACAGTTTAATTAACAACCTGCAACACGGTTTCCGTCACGGTAAATCTACAGTAACGCAACTCCTTCTAACAATGCATGATCTCGCCGCAGCCTTAGACAGAAATAATCAAGTTTATATTATTTTCTTGACTTCGAAAAAGCTTTCGACCGGGTATCTCACAAAAAAGTATTGATTAAACTACGTCCAATACTACAAAATGAGTCCTTGCTTGCATGGATTGAATCATACCTTTCGTGCAGATCCACGGCACTAGCTCCACTTCCACTCCGGTGAAGTCGGGTATTCCTCAAGGGTCTGTTTTGGGTCCTTTTTTTTGCTTTTCTTAAACGACATTGCCGAGAACATCCCTGTTACAATTCGACTTTTCGCAGATGACTGCGTACTGTATCACGAAAGTTCTTGCGAAAAAGATCCGGCTTTATTGAACGATACACTGACAAAACTAGACGAGTGGTGCACCACGTGGCAAATGTCTCTGAATAACCAAAAGACTGTGGCGATTACGTTAACCCGAAAAAAAAACAACCCTTACATTTCACATAGCCGGGCCCCTTGAGTATCCTCCATAGCTATAAATACTTAGGAGTAATCATTACGTCTCACCTGCGGTGGAATGAGCATGTAGCGTATGTAGAAAAAAGTTGTCGCAGTTTCACCTGAAAGGCGAAGCATCAATTGCGATAGCAAATTTGTAGAGAGCTATACGGAGTAATGATAGTGGCTTTATCAACTGAATAAACTTGGACATGGAGCAGCACCGGCAGCACGCAGAACTGTTGTCGACGCCGTCGGCGTTTTGCCCGCATTCGCACAAAATGTGTGCGGCGTTGGGGACTGTTGCCGGAGCCTCTGATATAAATAGGCACTTGGTGCCGCAGCTAAACATCGCCTCCCTTCCCTCCCCCTCCCCCACGGCATTTCGCGCGTCGGAAGAAGGCGCGTTTGCTCTACATATATGGTGATTGTAAAGGAGGAAAGAGACGCCTACTTCTGCAGCCCTTAAGGGAGCACGGCGCAGAGCGCGCGTTTGTTCTCCGCCGTGGGTTCAGTCCCCGTGAAAGCGCGTGTCCCTCGCGCCCTTTCACTCGCACATACAGCGCTCGGCGGCGCGCGGCGACGATTTCATCTCCATTGACGTCATACGGAACCTCACGGCGACGGCGACGGCGACGACGACGGCGACGCCGACGGCATAAATCTGCTTTGGAGTGTCCATATAATTGCTAACGCAATAAAAAGGGCACTGAAACAGTTGGGCTTTCTTAGACAATCATTGGGCAATTCTACGCCTGAGATACGACTTATAGCATACAAAGCATTTATCCGACCAATATTAGAAAATGCGGCATCTGTATGGGACCCTTGGACAGACACTAACATTGTGCAGTTGGAGAGTGTACAAAGGAAGTCAGCCAGGTTTATTTTCAATCGCTACAGTTGGCAAATATCACCATCCGCGCTTCTGCAAGATGCCCATCTAGAGCAACTCAAAACGCGGCGGTATCACGAGAGGCTCAAACTTCTCTACCTATTATACAATGACATTTTACATTGACCAAAACACGCTCATCGAACGTCTAACCTTTCGCACTACACGTTCTCACCACCCCAGAAAAATCGCTGAATATCATGCAAACAAAAACCTTTAAAAACTCATTCTTTCCTCGCACTATCTCCGACTGGAATTCACTGCCTGCAGGTGTGGTCACGAGTCCAACAATTGATGTATTTTGAGTGCACTTAGAGGTTTTGAAATGTCAACTTCTCTAATACTGCTTCACAGGGTATTCAGTAAATCTATTACTAAATAGCCTCGTGTTCTTGCACATGTTCTTGCGTTACTCCATTTGATCATTCCTATATGTAATACTCGTGTTGTTCATACCTGCATTTTTTTTACCTACATGGTTTATTCAATCGTAAACCGCAATTGGCGTGTTTTTTGTTTTTGTGAGGGTTTGTGCTGTAGAACTTATATACTCAAATGTGTCATTAGTGTTTTTCAAAGATTGGTTTCAAAACTTGTGCTGCTCTTTCTTTCTTGTATTTAACGTGTATATTCCTCAAAGTGTACGTGACAGCAAATTCTTGTGTTCTTATGCTTGTATTGGATTTCACGTATGTTCTGTTACGCAATATTTTTTCTTTCTTTTGTTACACTACTTTGAAATGTATTTGATACCCACTCTGCCGAAGGCCTGAACTACAGGCCGGCAGTACTTAAATAAATAAAGAAATATATCTGCGTGCAAAAGTGAGCAAGCCTGCCTGCGCGCATCAAACGGCGGATGGTCGCACGTAGGCCCGGTCAACGCGCTAGCCGCACGCATATGCGCTTATTGCTCGGCACCGCATAACTTTGTTTCCATGAAGCTTCTCTTACCGTGACAACAATATACCTGAGGCCGCCGTCGGTGTATTTAAACGCGTTATGGCATTCTCCTCTGCTGGCATCTTCGTCGGTCGGCGCGACTCGACCTTCGCCCCTCGAACAGGCCGGACGTGTTTCGAGCGAGCTCCTCAACAACGACCACCACCAAGGCAAGGAGTAGGGAAAGCAGCGTCCGTCTCGGCTCCCTTTTTTCCTCGACCTGGCGGCCGGCCAATGACTCCGAGTTCGTCGCCGTGTTTTAGCTTTGCGGGGCCTGAGGAGACGCCCTAAAGATGGAGGACAGCGACGCTCATTCTTCTAACACCATGTACGCCGATGTTGCCTCAGGTCCGGACGATGACAGCAACTGGTTTCTTGTGGCTCGCAAGAAAAAACGCTCAACTCAAGCTGCTATGATCCCATCACCTGCCCCGGTACTCCGCAAGACGAATGCGCACCTCCCTCCACTGCCATTTGACCACTACAAGGTAGTGTTCCATCCGAGAGATGGGCTGAACCTCGGTGCGTGGCCTCAACCTTCTGTTGCCCAAGTCATTGGTGTAGCAGCTGGGCTTGATGCTGCTGAGCTCATTATCCGAATCCGCACTGAACAAAACCTTGCGGTGATTAGCACATCAGATGAGAAGCTCACGGCCGAACTTCAGAAAGTCCAATCTATAAGTTTGGGCCTCAACCAGCACGCCGTCCAAGCCTACGTAGCTGCACCTGACAACTCTTGCAAAGGAGTAGTGCCAGGCATTGAACCGAACACCACTGTGAAGACGCTACTAATAAACTTGCGCTGCTCAGAGGCTCCCATCCTTCACGCCCGCATGATGGGATTTACAAATCAGGCCCTCGTCACTTTCTCCGCATCCAGGTACCCCGTCACGTTCGCTTGTACGGAGCAGAACTCCGCTGTTACATATACCGAACCCGCCAACAGATATGCAGTGCGTGCCTGTCCATGGGTCATCGAGCGGACGTGTGCCCCACGCCCGACAAACCCCGCTGTGTAGCCTGCGGTACCGCCAGCCCTACCAGAACATGAGTGCACACCTAAATGCATACATTGGGGAGGCGATCATCTCGCCACAGACCCTCGGTGTCCATCGCGTCAACAACGGCCGTTCAATAAGTCGTATGTGCTCCAGGAACGTCTCAAACGCGAAAGGTGTGTCCCCCACCTGGGTCAGCACGTAGTCAGCCTAGGACGACTGCGGGCTCTCTGCGGAATCCGGACCAACCGACAAAGACACCAGTGAACTCCGCTGAGCAACCCCCAATTAGTGGACGCAGCAGTACTCATGGCCACCTGGACATGATCGACAGGTAGACCGGGGCCGTCCAGGCAACCGCTCCAAGGAGCGCGCTGCTGGCAGTGGCCATCCGAAGGAACATGGCCAGCAAAAGGTGCCCACAACAAAGAACAACGGTAAGCTGGGCAGAGCAGTTCTCCCCTCTACCCCCCTCTCCACTCCTTTCCCACACTCTCACGCAAACAACGCGACAACCCACTCCGCAACCCATGTCAGTCGACACACAGCATCGCCTTCACAACCCACCACCTACGGTCCGCACAGACTGCTGCACACGGAAGGCGTTAAACGAAATGGCAATTTCACTAAGGAAAGAATTCGCCGCTGTGATGCAGGTAGAAATGCAGAAAATGGAGTATGGCATTACGGCCGAACTAACAGCTCACTCCAACAGCTAATCCAACAGGCCCTGCAACCTGCTTCCAGCAGATAGTAACAGACGTTAAACAACAGATAGCGGCTGCCCTTAGCTAACTCCCTATTGCTCCACCTGCCCCCAAACGTGCGTTGTCTCCCACACGCGACACACAACGAACACATCCTTACACCCGCCCATCCCGTTTGCTGTCACCGTCTC
Organism: Dermacentor silvarum; assembly: GCF_013339745.2. Taxonomy (NCBI): domain Eukaryota; kingdom Metazoa; phylum Arthropoda; class Arachnida; order Ixodida; family Ixodidae; genus Dermacentor; species Dermacentor silvarum. The sequence continues at coordinate 231,112,313 of NC_051157.2, forward strand.
GAAAAACCGCCCCACCAACTACAGCTACGGCAATCCCACTTCCCGCCACCCTCCACCAAGATTTAGAGCCGTCAGAAGAGCCTCCGTGTAGCAACGAGGCCCCGTATTGGATGATCATGGCCAGAAACAATAAGTCAACGCGTGCATCCCCCCAATCCTACGCGTATGGCAGTGGAATTGCAGGGGCTACCGCAGGAAAAGTGGAGCTCTAACGCAATCCATTGCTACACAGCCGAATTTACCTGATGTAATAGCGTTACAGAAGTGCAATGTACTCCTACACTTCCCGCCTACCATAATACACGACGTAACAAACAACACACGCATCGTACAGCTACATTAGTTTCTAACATCACCGTCATCGAACACACCTCCAAAGCTCCTCCATCTCGCATGTACTTCTCGAGTTGGTCCCGTGCTCTCGCTCCAATAGCAGCCTGTACGTGCTTAACATCTACAGTGCACCGAACGCAAGGCAGGACGACTTTGGTTATCTATTCACCAACTATGCAACAGGGTAAACATATATTGATTGTAGGCGACTTCAATGCCTCCCATACGGCCTGGGATATGCAACGGAAACACCCAAAGGCCACCGACTTGCTAAAGCTCTCGCAGTTCATCGCATGACATGCTGACGGAACCTGATCAACCCACTCGATTAGGTAATAGCGTCAGTAGGGACACATGCCCGATCTCACGTTAGTCAGAGGGGTTAGTCACCACTCTTGGTGCAACCTCATGGTGAATCTGGGCAGCGATCATCATATACTAGCTACAGAGCTTCAGGTAGCAGCCACGCGCCCCAGACGGTATCATAAAGATAACAAATTGGATGCATTTAGGCGTAACCGAACATCCACTACCCTTCAGGACTCTCCCTCCCTTGAGGCTTGGATGAAGCAGCTCCAGTCCGATTTGAAAACAGCAACGAAATGCAATTGCGACGACGGGGAGCCGGATGTGAATCGGCATCTGCTCCACCTCTGGGACGCCCACAGGGGCTTGACACGGCGGTGGCGGCGGCAGAAGCATAACCGAAAACTTCGTCTCCGCATCGCCAAACTAGCCGCGGAGGCAAATGACTACGCGAACACCCTCACTAGTAACAATTGGCATAACTTCTGCGATCGCCTCAACGGCACACTAAGCACACCTCGAACGTGGCGTATACTCCTCGCATTGTTAAATCCCACGCAAACAAAAACACACACTGCTAACACAATCCGTACCATCCTCCACAAATCAAGGCTCGACGATACCACCCTACAGCGCACCTTACAGCAACGCTACATAACCACGGACGCCTGTCCCGCCTACCGCAATTATGCACAAGTACGCAATACACCCCTAGATGTCAACATTACAGAAGCAGAGGTTAGGGCGGCAGACCAGGACCAGCCATCCAGATTTAACTTTTTTGCAACGAACACTGGAATAACGGCACGCTACTACAGGCTGCGACACGCGGAGATCATTATTCCTAAGCCTGGTATAGCCGCTATCCCTCCAGAATCTCCGACCTATATCTTTGACTTCATATGTAGCTAAACTCTTCGAACACGTTGTACTCTCCCGACTCCAGCCATTTCTCGAAGACAGTCACTTTTTTCCGGATACACTCTTCGGCTACCGTCCCGGTATTTCTACACAAGACGTTCTCATACAACTTAAGGAGGACGTGTTGGATAGCCACACTCAAATCAGGTAAGGGCAATCCTGACCCTGGATCTCAAGGGGTTTTTGACAACGTCTCACGACTTAATTCTCGACAATCTCGCTTCCTCCCTGTGCGGCGCACGTATCTACAATTACGTCAGGGCCTTTCTTTCTGACCGCACGGCCACTATCGGGATTAGAGACCTCCGGTCGGACGTTATAAGTCTCGCAGGCAGAGGAACGCCACAGGGCTCGTCCTCTCTCCCACCCTGTTTAATGTGGCTATGGCAAACTCCCCCCATTATTACCAAGATACCCAACATCTAGCATGCAATTTACGAAGATGACATTACAATCTGGGCAACCAAGGATCAGACGGAACCATTCGGATGCTCTCCAGGAAGCTGCATCTGTTGTACAAGAATATGCTGCCACCGGGAGCCTTACGTGCTCAAGTCGAAAAGTCAAATTGTTAGTGGTACACAATCGGCGCCGCAGAAGCGACGATTCTTGATATTTCACTGGTCCTGGAGGCCGTCCTAGCCCTCAGTCTCGACTCCTCGCATTTAGGCTTCCACATTCAGCCTGGAGCTGACTCACACACTACGCACTCTGACTCGCAGATAACACAAATTACACACATGATCCACCGCATCACCAATCGCAGGAGAGCCCGCGAGAAGGATGTCCTCCGCATAGTACAAGCTCTCATAGTTAGTCGGCTCACCTATCACCTTCCCATCAAATCTCACGCTTACTCAAAGCGAAAAGAGACGTCCTTCTACGGACGGCGGTGAGGCGGCTCTCGGCTTGCCTCCACGCTTCTACACGACGCCTTCTTCAGCTTGGTGTCCACAACACCATAACCAAACTGCTCGAGGCCAGCACAACAGTCAGCTCCAGCGTCTTAGGCAAACCCGTCAGGGTTGCGCCATCCTCTCTCGTCTTGGCTACCCCATTCCTGAAAAACCCACACAGGTACCGCAACATAAACTCGCTCCTAATATTCGCGCTCTCATTAATGTGGCTCCGATTCCACGCAACATCAATCCCCACTGCCACGCCGGCCGTCGACGTGCCCGAGTTCAGGCCATGACACCGTCTTTGGCGATGACACTACAGACTTACAAGTTCTTTACACTGATGCGGCACGCTACCCAGAAAAGCCCGCCATGTGTCTAGCGGTGATCGACAACACAGACGCGATCGTGGCGTCTGCCACACTTCGCACTACGGACAGTGGTTCGGCAGAGGAGGCAGCTATTGCTCTGGCCATTGTCCACGCCTCGACATTACCGTCACAGGACGCCCCTGTCACCATAGTGACAGACTCACAGGCGGCTTTCCATGCCTTTGCGCAGGGACTTGTGGCTGCGCCATACTCACAATATCCTGTTTTCTGTCTCGCCGTCCTTTGCGTGCGGTGCGCATCGTCTGGACTCCTGGACACCTTGGACACTCCTGGACACTCCTGGACACTCCTGGACACTTTCCTCTCCATGGAAATGAACGTGTTCATGCGGTTGCCCGAGGTCTGACCAGCGGGCTCCATCGGAAGAGCTGTCCAATTCAGACGACGCACCGACAGCACCACTAAACTACAACGCAATGCTGGAGTACTACCGACAGAGACGTTATACGTATCCTCCTCCCCATCCTTCACTTAACAGAGCAGATGCCATCGCTTGGCGGCAACTGCAGACTGATTCATTCCCTTGCCTCTATATGCTTCATCTCTTTCATCCCACTCTATACCCTTCCTACTGCCCCTACTGTGGATCCAAACCAACAGTCTATCATTCCACGTGGGAATGTTCTAGTCCACGGGGCGTTCCTCCTATCCCCAACCTCACAGTTTCCTCTTGGGAGTCTCCACTGCTCAGCTTAGGCCGGCAGGAACAGCAATAGATGGTCCAGCGGGCTCGCAGGGTCGTGCAAGGCAATGGAGCCCTGGACTGAGGGCCCCACCCAACGAGGAAGAATTACCTTGCCTTTGTGAATAAAAGTTTATTCTCTCTCTCTCTCGGTCGGCGCGCTGTGGCTCGTCACATCTCCGCGGGGCGCGGCCGCACGAAACTTCTTCAATAAAGCAAAATTATTCCTATAGAGCCACGGCCAACATATTTGTTCACATAAACTGCAAATGGGCTAGCCATGTATCGTGATGTACGTAGAGTGCGCTGCGGGTTATCGCCTGTGCAGTCTTGTAGTGCAGTCAGAATGCACAGATTTATTTTCAGAATAGTCGGCAAAAGTAGCGGAGGACCGGTCTCACAGTCTAACTTGCGGAGTTCATTTTGAACTGCTTTCAATGATAGAGCAAAATGAACTTTTTTCCAATTCAGCTATGCGTATGCGCTTACTCTCGCCCCAGCTGCATTCCAAGCTGCGCTGCCATTGGCTCCGTACAGTCAACAGGCGGCACTGCTGCGCAGCAGCGGTGCCGCCTGTAAACCCAAGAGCTGGTGGGATGAGAAGGTTAAGAAGGCCATAGAGAAACGTCAGGAAGCATCCAGGGAACACACATATTCAAAACGGAGGGGTGAACCAGAAGCTGATGTAGGCAGAAAAAGGAATACCTTCTTAAACTGTAGAAGGGAAGCATCCCATTTGATCAATGAGAAGATTAGAAGAAAGGGGAGCCAATGGTTGTCAGAAGTAAACAAAAAAGGATAGAAAAGTAGCGAAGAAATTTTGGAAACATCTCAACTCCTTGAGTAATAAGACTAGCCTAGAGCAGAGGTTTATAGTTACAGCTCAAGGTGTTCGGCTAGAGGGAGATGAGGCAATGGAACATATAAGAACAATAATGACAGAAAAATTTAAAGAACAAAACATAGCATGTTCTCAATCAGGTGAGGATAGACTAGTTAGTGCAGTGGCCCCACTTGCACAAAGCGAGTGGGAAAGGGCAGAGAACAGGGTTCCTAGTAGCACGTCGACAGGTCCTGATGGCATCCCAATTATGTTGATAAAGACATTGGGCCCAAAATCTAAGAAAGCATTAAGAGAGGCAGTGAGCAAAATGATAATGGACGGTAAAACCCCCGACGGGTGGAGACTGAGCAGGATGAGCATGATATATAGGGAAAGGGGGACAAAGCCGACATAAACAACTACCGTCCCATAACAGTGACGTCGGTGGTTTACAGGGTGGTGATGCAGATTAGAGCACTGCACAGGCTCGGGCTTACCCGAAAGCCCGGGCCCGGCCCGGCCCACGGGCCGGGCCGAGCCGGGTAGAACAGTTTTTTCACGGGCTCGGGCCGGGCTCGGGCCGGGCTCGGGCCGGGCTCGGGCACGGCGTGTGCTTTTTGACCCGGGCCCGGGCCGAGCTCGGGCTTTCTGGTGGTGTGCATGTGACGTGCAGCGAGTTATTCTCGGGATTCTAAACTCTGAAAAACATTATTTTTCGGTCTCGGGCCGGGTTCGGGCCGGTTTCGAGTCGGGCTCGGGCCGGGCTTGGGCCTAAGGTAAAGGGGTGGCGGGCCGGGCCGGGCGGGTCACGTAGATTATTTGCGGGCCCGGGCCGGGCCTGGGTCTCGACATAAATGTTTTGATCGGGCTCGGGCGGCCCGTGCAGTGCTCTAATGCAGATTATAAATGACAGACTGCAGGCATGGGTGGAGAGCGAGGAGGTGCTGGGGGAACTACAAAATGGGTTCCGGATACAAGAAGGTTAGAAGATAATCTGTTCTCATTGACGCAGTGTATTGAAATAGCAGAAAAGGAACACAGGCCCCTATGGCTCGCATTTCTGGATATCAAGGTAGCCTATGACAGTCTAATCCAAAAGGATTTGTGGGACATACTGGGCACTCTAGATGTGGAAGATGGAGTAAGTAATCTTTTAAAGGATATCTATAAAAGTAACAAGGTGCTTATAAAATAAGAAAACAAGGTATCTGGCCCTATAGAGATACAGCAGGGGCTTAGGCAGGGGTGCCCTCTGTCACCTCTGTTGTTCATGCTGTAACAAGGATTAGAGAAAAATTAGAGAGGAACAGACTTGGCTTCAACCTTTCCTTTTTCAAGCAAGGAGAATGGATTAAAGAGTCATTACCAGGACTGATGTACGCGGATGACAATGTGATTATGGCTGACAGCAAGGAAGACTCGCAGAGATTAATGGACATCTGTGGTAAAGAGGGAGATAGCTTAGGTTAGAAGTTTAGTAAAGAAAATCGGCAGTCATGATTTTTAATGATAATCAGGGCAGCGAGCATAGGATAGAAGAGGTTACGCTGGAGGTGGTGGATAAGTACAAATATCTTGGAGTGTGGATAAACAATGGGGCTGAGTACCTAACGGAACATGAAAAATATGTAACGGCTAAAGGTAGCAGCAATGCAGCTGTGATGAAAAATAGGGCACTGTGAAATTACAATAGGTACGAAGTGGTGAGAGGGATTTGGAAAGGGGTGATGGTCCCTAGTTTGACTTTCGGCAACGCTGTCCTGTGCATGAGATCAGAGGTTCGAGCAAGGTTGGAAGTTAAGCAGCGAGGGGTAGGTAGACTGGCTCTTGGAGCACACGGAAATACACCAAATCAGAGGGTACAGGGTGACATGGGATGGACGTCATTCGAGGGCAGGGAAGCCAGCAGCAAGATAGAATTTGAGGAGCGATTGAGAGAAATGGCAGAAAAGCAGTGGGCAAGGAGAGTTTTCAGTTATTTGTACATGAGGAATGTTGACACAAAATGGAAGAAGCTGACCAGAAAATTGTCAATCAAATATTTGGACTGCAGGAGGGGTGCAAACCAGGAAACAGCGGTTAAGAAAAAGGTTAAAGAAACAGAGCGGGGTCTGTGGAAAACAGGGATGCAGACGAAATCAGCACTGGGAACATACAGAACTTTCAAGCAAGGAATTGCCAAAGAAACTATCTATGATAATTCTAGGGGAAGCTCTTTGTTGTTTGAAGCCAGGACGGGAGTATTGCGTACCGAGTCAAGCACCAAGGTATAGACACGTTGTGCTGTGCGTGTGGAGAAGAGGAAACGACTGAACACCTCATGCTTTTCTGTAAAAGCCTTAACCCTACAGTGCAAAGTAACGGGGCTGATTTTTTCAAAGCAGTGGGGTTTAGGGACAGCGAAGGCAAAATAGACTTTAAGCGGGTAGAAATAACCAAACGGAGGTTATCTGATTGGTGGCTAAAATCAAGGCAGGGGTGAAATTTCACCCACCACAAAGTACAAAATATGTTAATAGTCATGGCTAGGTGGCGTATGCCACCGCCCGTGTTCAAGGGTTCAGCCTCATCCATCCATCCATCCATCCATCCATCCATCCATAGGTGGCGCGATGCTCAGCGTCGCATGTGGCGGGCGGCGCGAAACTGGGAAGGGGGAAAGACCGCGAGATTTCGGAACTACGTATACACGCCTCCGAAAGCCGCACGTATATCCACGATCCGCCGTCTTTTTTATTGCGATAGCAATTATATGGACACTTCAACCGGATTTCTGCCGTCGGCGTCGCCGTCGCCGTCGCCGTGAGGTTCCGTATAGATAAAATCTTCGCCGCGCGCCGTATGCCCCAGAGGCAGCGTGCGGGGACGCGCGCTATCACGGAGAGCGAACGCACTCAATCTCCCACGCGCAAGCAAGGAAGCGGAAAGCCAGCGCCGGAGGGAGCAGGGGGGGGGGGGGGGCACTTCTCTGCCAACAACCGTGCTCGTCGCTCGTCCGCACAGTCTCTTATCTCTCCCACGCGCAAGCAAGGAAGCGGGAAGCCAGCGCCGGAAGGAGCGGGGGGGGGGGGGGGGGGCGCACTTCTACGCTGCCAACAACCGCGCTCGTCGTTCGTTCGACCGCACCGTCTCTTATCTCCACACGGCTCTGACCTTTATGCGCATTCGCCGCTCAGTTTCCGTTGAAGCGATAGACCGCACGTACCTTCGCCCGCTGCTGCGGCGTATATATCCGCTCGCTGCCAGCGTTTTGACGGTCCTTGTCTGCAGTCATTCAGTGTGATCTATTCATGTTTGTGCGCGCTCACACCACGCTTCTTCAATCAGTTAGTAATAGTCGGGCCACATTTTCCAACGCACGCTACACATGCCATGCTGCCCGGGTCGGCAGTGCAGCGCTACAGGTGTGTCCCTTCGCACGCGCTGCCCACGGGAAGCGCTTCTCATCAACACCACCGTTTCACACGCGCCTTCTCGTGGTCATCGAGTCTCTCTTCATGTCGGTCTACTTACGCCGCAGCACACCTGCTTACTTAATCAGCTCATGTTTACTACAATTCATATTGCTACCAAAGCCGCTCACCTTACTTCGTATGACATTGCTGTGTTGCTATCGCATTCATCGCTTCGCCCTTAGGGCGATACTGTGACATTTTTTTGGGCGTGTATGTACGTGAAAGTACAAGCGTGATGTCACAAATAGTTTTTGCGGGGATCAGGCCTATTAAAGGAATAGACGATTACTTTCACGGTGCAGCGTTAATCAGCGGAGACAAGCTCTACGCTGCTTCGCATGTTGCTTGCGTGAAAGAAGTGGACGGCGTGGACGCTCACGCGAAGTGCCGTTCTCAACAGGGAAAGAAAGTATACGACGTCATCCTTCACGTGAGTAAAGCTTCCCAGGCAGCACGACAGCACTGGGCAAAGCATGGTCCAATGCTCGCAGAAATTGGTACAAACTTTGGCCCAATCCTGGCATCATGGCAAAGTGCAACCCGATCCAAGGTCCACCCACTGTTCGAGCTAAGATTGGCCGTACAGTTTGCCATTGTAGTATCCAATGTAGTTCGAGCATAGAGCCAGTGTTCAACCATTCTGTATCCAGAGTGTTTTAAGAATCCAGTGCTCAGCCATTTTGTATCCAACGCGTTTCCAGCATATCCAGTGCTCAGCCATTTTGTATCCAACGCGTTTCCAGAATATCCAGTGCTCAGCCATCTTGTATCCAACGTGTTTCCAGCATATCCAGTGCTCAGCCATTTTGTATTCAACGCGTTTCCAGAATAGCCAGTGCTCAGCCATCTTGTATCCAACGCGTTTCCAGAATATCCAGTGCTCAGCCATTCTGAATCCAACGCGTTTCCAGATTATCCAGTGCTCAGACATTTTGCATCCAATGTGTTTCAAGCATAGCCTGTACTCGGCCATTCTGTTGCTTGTATGCTAGCTTACTGCGTATACAATTAGTAGCGAAGAAAACGTGATGGAAATAAGTGCGGGAAGGAAACATCCTGCAGACACACGCAAAGCATAAATGAAAATATAATTTATTTAGAATACAATTCTTGAACTGATGCAGGCACCAGTAGGGGTGCTCAGCTCCAGGGGTAGCAGCAGGAGGAGGGGCAGGGGCGGCAGGGACTGCAGGAGCAGGGGCTGCAGCAGGGGAAGGGGCAGGGGCAGCAGCAGCCGGACAGGAGGGGCCGACAGTGGAATGGCCAGGGACCTGAGGGCTAGGGTGGGGCAGGGAGAGGGCAGCAGTGGGCCGGCAATGATTCCTGCCCCAAAGGGAGTCCTGTGCTTCTGTCAGGTCGTCCCCCCCCCCCTTTCGCACAGATGACATCTGCACACAACCATACAAAGACCACAATTAGTCCATACAACATGCACCGTAAAGGTCATCCACAATAGAGCAGGCAAACACATTCAACAAAAGAAAACCTTAACATGAACTCAAGACACTTAGTGAAATAAGTTGGTAAGTCTTTAGCACACAGTTTATGACAGAATTTGCAACCGCAGCCAACGTTATTGAATCGAGGTTCACAGCATGCTCAACGGCGAAATGCAGGATACGCAAAGCATTCCTGTGATTAATTAAATGCTGCTATCGCCTTCCCCACCATGAAAATTCTTGATCCATTTACAGGATCTTCATCCCTGTTGCCTTCGTTGACATTCTGTTTTTCCACCGTAACATAGCGTTAACGTCATCAGTGATGATCACACCATGTCTTTACTAACCGAGACATATTCAACTGTCTCACCCGCTGATACTAAACGTGTAAGCTGCTTGGTATGATGCAATTCATCGGCATGCTCGTCAAGCAATTCACCTAAGCTGCCATTGGTGCTAGTGTAGAGCACACTTTCGCAATTTCTGCAAGGGCGGTGGTGGCTGAGTATGTGGCTTTCATAGTAAAAAAAGAAATCAGCCAACAGGGACGCGTAAATTTCTTCGTTGTAGAAGTTGACAATTCATATGAAAGACAGGATTTTGGCAAGGACAATCTCTTGTTATGCAAGCCATTTCGCTGTAGCGGAGTTCGGCTTTATACAAAATACTTCAGCAATGCAAAAGGATGACTAAGGAAGCTATACCTGTGACTATCCGGCATAACTTCAAATTGATGAATGCCCTCTTCCCCTTCCTGCTATGAAAGCTGCAAAGCACTTGGACGGGGTGCGCCATTACAGCCTTCATGGCATTCGATGCCACCTCGCGCAATGACTTCCCTCCTATTTGCAGGAGGTGCTTGCGCTGCAAAAGACAAAAATTGCCAGAGATTTGGAAATGAGCATTGTATGTGGCAATGTTTTCAAGTTGAAAGATCTACCCAATACTACCAGAATATAATTTATTGCCAAGTGAAGTGAATTTTTAGCTGAGTGCAAAGCAAAACATTTTTGCTGGAAGAGGTTTGTGATGCAATGCCCTTTAATTGTAAATGTGCTCCACAACACCTAAGCGTTACTGGAAGAAAGATAAACACGAAGTGCATCAGGTCTTGTCTGTTCTGTGCATTTCATGTTTGTGTTTTATATACCTTAGCACAGTAACTATGTTTCATAGTAACTACCTCTCCAAGCTTTCACTATCATTTGTAAGCGCACCAATTCTACTCCCATGCAAATTCCCAATGCATAATTAGGGGATGTGACATTAGAGTGCAGGAAAGTCAGATCTACGTATGTGTGGCACAAAACAGCTTAAAGGCATACCGACATGGTATTTTCAGACCTTCACATTTTGCGTTAAAGGGACTGACAACCAGTTTTCAAAGACCTAGTTTTGTGGTAACCAAAAGCTAACCCTACGCAATGTTTGCACCTGCAGCTTCGCAAATTGTGAAAGCAGCCCATCATTCTGCTTTCACAGGATGAGGGGAACTGCAGTTAACTGCTCTCATTTTGGCCTTTTCAACCACTTTTGAAATAAAGCTGGTACAACGAGCTTGCAATGTCGTACAGACCTTCTTACATTTGTACAGCATTTTTCCCCCAAGTATACGCCTACATCATGGCTGCCTGGCACCCGTTATTATTCTGTCGATATACTTACCAAGCCAACTCATCAAAAACAAAGGCAGTGCCACTTTCACCACAAACGAAGGCTTATCAGCATATTGCAAGGTAAAAAAAATAACAGAAAATGTGGACTGCATTTCAATACTAATAAGAATACCATCAACCCCATACAACAATAGAAAGCCATGTGATAGGCCTCTTATTCATGGTAAATAAGGAACAGTGTCCTGTAAGTGTAGGGAGACGTAGACACACCACAAGTGCGGACTTTCAACTGGTAAGTTTATTGAATTAACGAATTTATGAACAGTTGAACTGCACATACACCTGGAAGGCAGTGAACAATTTATGACATGCACTCGTGGTTAGATCAGCTGATACTAAAAAATAATGAATTAACAAAAATAAAAACCATCGCGCTGCTCCGCTGTCAACGATTTGCGTGGTCTAAAAAGGAAATTTTTTCTTGGAAGACTATTGCAGGCTGACTAATGCAACCTGGTCCTGCTTTCTGTATTCTATAGGCCTCGCAAGTTTCATGCGTCAATTGGTCTGTGTGGCGAAAAAGTATCTCGGTCCGAGAGAATTCTGCAGTGCACCCACAGTCATGGCAATGCATTGTGAAATGCGAGGCACAAACAGTGCATTTTGGTGCTCCCTGAAGCCCACATTTGCACACCGCCTCGATTGTCCCACGTACACTCAGCCACAGGTGAGGGGGATGCTGTACACGATTGCAGTGGCGCAAGGCACACACATGTTAGTGTGCCTTACAGGGCAGACGCTACCTACTTTCTTTCTGGCTGAAAAGAACAAAACAAATCTATGCCATGCCACGACCCCCCCCCCCCCTTCAACCTGTGCAAACGCTAATGGATGTATGGCTAACGGCTTGCTTCTTGGTGCCGCATCTTTACTCTCCAAACTTTACTCTTCACACAAGCTTTCCACAAGATGCCAATAGCATGCTGTCCTGTGGAAAGTTCGTGTAAGAACTGAAGCATGCTATGGACACTAGTGTTCGCACAGGTTGAAACAAAAGAAGGGGTGGAGGGAGGGGGGCGATCGTGGCATGGCAGATTTGTTTTTTTTCAGCCAGAAAGTGGGTAGCATCTGCGCAGCAGTTACAAAATGTGTGGAGAAAGGTGCAAATGCAAAAAATGTCTGCCCTGTAAGGCACACTAATATGCGTGTGCCTTGCGCCACTGCAATCGTGTACAGCATCCCCCTCACCTGTTGCCGAGTGTACGTGGGACAATCAGGGTGGTGTGTAAACGTGCGTATCATAGAGCACCAAAATGCACTGTTTGCGCCACGCATTTGGCAATTCGGCTGCACTGCAGAATTCTCTCAGACCGAGATTCTTTTTCGCCACACAGACCAATTGACTCATGAAATTTGCGAGGCCTATAGAATACAAAAAGCAGGACCAGGTTGCATTAGTCAGCCTACAATAGCTTTCCAAGAAAGAGAAATTTTCTTTTTAGACCAGCAAATCGTTGACAGTCGAGCAGTGTGATGTTTTTTTTTTAATTCATTCGTGTTTAGTATCACCACGATTGCATGTCATGAATTGTTCACTGCCTTGCAAGTGCCTGCACAGTTCAAGTGTTCATAAACTCATTCATTCAATAGGTTTTCCAGTTGAAAGTCAGCACTTGAGGTGTGTCAAGTCTCCCTTCGTCTATGTTTTCAGTGCGCTGTTCCTTATTTACCATGAATCAATACCAAATTGTTCCAGTTTTCCCTCCTCTTCGGGCCACTTATGCATCTTCATGTTTTTGCCATGTGGGGCGCCAAGGGTCATTTTTCGCAACTTTTGGGGAAGAATTAAAAATATAAATCCACATTTATTGAGAAAAACATGGCTTATTTTAATCAGTAGGATAGGTCATTTTTCCACAAGCGGTTTTCTCAATTCATGTTCTGAGCAGTTGTCTGTCCCTTTACGTCAAGGTGCCGGACTCTAAAATCCCAGAAATATACTGGCAAACCCCAGAGTGCACTAAATACATAATTTAGACTAGTTTTTCTACAGCCAGGTTTCGTTCAGCTTTCTCCCTCTCATAACATCACGGCACAGAAGGCAACCACGTAAGACATCGGAAGGTTTGACACTTGCTTCGACTTGCTTGTCGAAAGGATGTTTCGGCTTCTACACAGAAGCCTTGTTCACTGACTATTATTGATTTCATTCAGCTACAACAGACATATGGCCAACGACTATGTCAGTGAACAAGGCTTCATGGGGAAGGCAGAACATATAGCCCCTTCAACAACACTATTTTGGTGTGCATTAATTATTGTGGGTTTAAACTGCGTGGGAAAAAGCATGTCAAAAAACAAAACAGATGGCAACCAATGTGAAAAAACATTAAACAATGCTATTTCCCCTTCACGGGGGCCGTGTTCTCTCAATGGCCAGCATCTGTTTTTGCAATGAATGTTCAATGCAATGGTTCGAGCTGTTCGCAATTTGACCGACTTTCCCAATCCTTGTCGTTAAGGCATGGAAAATGGGGTACTCCCATTACAATACCGTATTTACTCGCATAATGAACGCCCTTTTTTTCTAGAAAATATGCGAAAGTTGGGGGGGGGTGCGTTTATTATGCAGGGTAAAAGTTTGAACGATTTGTTTTTCCGCGACCACCTCTAAAGAAAGCCGCAGTTTCGTCCGAAAGGCGAACCATCAATTGCGATAGCAAATGCGCAGAGAGCTATACAAAGTAAGGATAGTAGTTCTATTGCCCGTATCAACTTCCAAAGTAATTTAACCAGCATGGTGTCAGCGCACAAAGGCAAACATGAACCAATCGCACTCGATGACCGCGGACACTCCCTGTCGAAATGCTGGTGTGAGGAAGCACTGCAGCAACAGCGAGCGAAGTGACCTTCATGCCATGTATCGCTTCAACGCAAACTGAGCGCGATAACGGAGTACGCTCAAAAGTATAAGCCGCCGTCGCACCTAGACTCAGCCTACGACACAGATCGTTTTCAAGATAGGGCGCGCACGGCCGTGCAATGTGCAGTTGCTGTGCCGCTTCCTACCCCTCCCAGCGGCGCCATGCACACGACGAAATACGGCGCGTTTGCTACCCACTTTCTTCCCCCCAACGCGGGATAAAGCCACGATCCTTGGCGCCGACTTAAAAAATGCACCTGGAGTGTCCATATGAGTGCTGCCGCAATAAAAGTAGGAGACACGTACAATTCGGCATCTGATACAGTCGTACCCACTGAATGCCATATTGGACGCCGAATCGTACTGTGTCTCTTCTACTTCACGGCAGCAAGTTCAGGGTGCGTTTATTACGCGGGAGAAAAAAAATGAAATTTTGACGACGAAAGTTGGGGGTGCGTTCATTATGCGAGCGCGTCCATTACATAATTAAATAGGGTATTTCACTTATTCAATCTGAAGAGCATAAATTCTCTTACATAATGTAGCATAGTAGCAGATAAAACAAAGCACAGAAAAGTCAAAGTAGTGGATTAAAAGTAACAGGGGCCACAGGGTATGTGGGTTTACATTCTTAAGTAATTGCTAGTGCTCTAGAGTCTAGAAAATGCTTTCAACCATTGCATGAAACTGGATAGTTTAGGAGTTTGTTTCATGGGCTTGTAGCACAAGAAAAAAAAATGTTAGTGCAATGAGGCAATTCGACAACAGGTACACTAGACTTGCTGCAAATGTGGTTTTCATTACATATCCAATTGCAATGCAAATTTCAAACTCTATTATCTAGAAAACAAAACTGTAGATTAAAATGAGGTAAATACAGTATATACAGAACATCATTGCACCCCTTTTCCTGTACTGTGTCCCACTTGTTTGCACTGCTATATATCATTCACGATGTGCCAACTCTTCCAACAAAAAGAATTTATTCACAAGCGCTCTGCATTGTGTCCTTCTATAGAAAGCTGCCACAGTTTGCATTTTATATCAGCAATAGATTTTTATTAACTTAACGATTTACTCCTGCTTCATGAATGCATCTCTACGGAGAGCTGTTGGAAATCACCGATTCAACAAGCCACTATGGTAGCTCAGTGCCTATGGCGTTGCGGTGCTGAGCTCGAGGTCAAAGGTTTGATTCTGGCAGTCAGGGTCACATTTCGATGAGGTCTCATTGCAAGAACACTAGTGTAAGCTTAGATTTAGATGCATGTTAAAGAAACTAAGGTCCAGTCCAAATATGTCATTAGAAACTATACAGCAGGAAATTAATTATTTCCATGAGCTCTTTAGTGTGTGCGATGCAAAGTTCCTTCACATAGAACCCACACCATGTTTCATGAAACAGCACAGAACTTCCACATGTTACATAGCCTTATAATTACAAATAAAAGGGCAGTACAAACCACGGTGGGAGCCACAGCCTCATCCCGCACGGCTGCCTCTAATTCTTTAATATTGCGGGCAGGTAGCCGAGGAAGAACTGGAGGCACCGTCGACAAGGCAGGCTGAGACACTGCACGGGTCTTGTCGAGAGGCTGTTTCATCCAGCCTCTCAGACACGACCCGTACTTCATGCCTCAGCTGCTCCAGCTCATGCAGGACGTCCCTGTTCTGCTGCCGCACCTCAAGCTGCACCCGCAGCAGCATCGCTGAAACACAAAATTATTTACTTCATAGCAGAAGCGGTACATTTATGGCATATTTGGTTGTTTCAGAGCACTCTGGTAAATGCAAAGTATCAGGATTTGCACAGGTCTCGGTGACAAAAATTCATAGGTATTTAAATACTTTCAAGGGTGCTTCCAGCAATAGGAGAGATGGAACCATTGTATTGTGTCTAATGGGGAGTACCATATTTTCCGGTCTATAAGTCGCATCTTTTATAAGACTCAACCCCTCAAACTGGCAGCTTTTCCAGAAAAAAACGCAAATAAGTCGCACCGGTGTATAAGACGCACCTCTTCGTTCGGTAAGCATTAAAAAAATTGTGACGTTTCTTCCGTGAACGTGGGTCACGCGCAAGCGTAAGGGTGTTTCTAGTTCACTGTAGTAAGGGTACCATATATTTCTGCTCCAGGCGCATTTCTGCCGTCGTGGTTGCCGCGATGTTCCGTATAAAGTCCAAGGGCGATAAGGGGCGATAACATCGTCTCCGTGCGCCATACCCTGTATGTGCGGGTGAAAGCGTCCGATGGTGAGCCGAATCGCGCACAAGGGAGGAAGGCGGGAAGGCCGCTAACGGTGGCGGTTTGAATGCTGGTAGCAACTGCGTAGTTTGCACAGCGGCGCGCGCTGTATCGTGACAGCGATTTTCAGATGCAACGAATTCGGGGTCGGCCGACTCGCGGTCGACCTGCCGCCGCTTGCGTTGCTGCTCAGTCTTCATCGCACAGCGCTCGGGAACTCGATCACAAGAAGAACCCGGCACCTCGATAGCGCGCACAGAACTTGCAGCAATTATGTCAACCAGCGCGCTTCGCGTGGCGTTTTTGACGGCAGTTTTTCCGGGGAAAAAAACGTACATAACTCGCACCGTTCTAAAAGACGCACTGACGAAAAATTCAGAAAAAAAGCGCGTCTTATACACCGGAAAGTACGGTACTTTGAAGGTGACCACAATATGTCCGAAAGTTAAATTATTTCTTTAAAACATATGGCAAGAACTTTTGAGACAGACCTTGTACATCCTTGCGTCATCATTTTTGATGAAGCATCTCAAGATTGGAAAACATCTGCCTGCAGAAACTTTGCACCATACCAGTGGCACTTATGATAGTCATTGAACATGTTCTCTTCATAAACTCAATGATGCGAGAGGGCCATTTCAAATAATGTACCAATTTGAAAGCCTAGAGCTTTTTTTGCAGAATGATACAGATAACATTTCTGTCATACGTTTAGGTGTCAAGAATGAACTGAACAATGAAAGCAACCTCGAAGTTATTCGACTTTTATGGGCTGTGTAAGAATGTAAAGAAACTCACACATCATCTCCTCAGAACCTATAAAGTCACCTTCCAAACTTGCGTGTGACTAAGGATCACAGCTCAGCATACGATGGGCCATTCTTCAGATCATAGAAACTCTCTAAACTTCTTGCGAACATTTCAAACTTGAACTTGCCCTCCTGGAAGAGTTCTAGCACGTAGCCTCTTTGATAATTACTTTTAAAGGGGCCCTGGACAGCCCTTTTCCAAGATTTGAGAAACACATTCTGCTGCTGAGTGCAGCATTTTTCCAAGGAATACAATTCAAAAAAATGTTTGAAAAGACCTCATAAACGAAGGCATTCGGAGCATAATACTTACTTTCCCTCTTAAACCGGGGCAGTGTCAGTAGCAATGACAGGCCTATCACACCTCACCTTTATTTTTTCGAAGGAAACTTATGGTAACTTTTCAAGATGGGTATCAGACAAAACTTCTAAGAATGATAAAGTAGTGGCGATGCATTGGCAATTGTCGATTACCCACTTGCTAATTCTCTCTAATAAATCTGACAGGGTATGAACACAAGTAATTTGACAAACGAATTGACCACATAATGCCTACTGGAAGCTAGCCAGCATTTAAAAATATGGTGAGGAGCAGCCCACTGGAAAGCTATCTTTACAGACTGCTTCTTAGCTCCTCCCGCTACATGTAGAACGTGTTTGCTTGCCAAGATCAAGGGGTGGTTCAGTGCTGCTTTAATGCACAAATCGCAAGAAGGTCTCGGTTTATTTTTCAGTGCCATCTGCTTTTAGAAATTCATTGCTCAATAGGCCAAAACAAATGCCGACTTGTGCATATTGATCTGTACAGCAACACATTGACAATCTTTCCAGCCACATGCAAAATAAAAGTGCTACTACAGCCTACTTCCTAAGCTGACTCCAGCACATTCCATTCCATTCAAAGGTTCCTGCTGAAGCCTATAGATTTCTATGGGATCAACTTTTGTTATACCAATCCTAAAATTAATTCAAACTTGGCTGGTCATCGCACACATGTTCGACCCTAAAGGTGACCGCATTAGTTTCGAGAAGCCTAATAAAAAGACCAGGGCGGGTCAGTTAAACACATTGCATGGTTATTTTATGGAAAGCTTATGGGGTACAGGTAGCTCCAGTCGAGGTGAAGCAGCACGCCCCTCTTCACCATGGCCAGCTTCAATGCCTAAATAAAATGTTTATGCACGTACATTTATTTTTGAGCCACAATACACTAAATCAACAATTCAGAAATTTTCAAGGCAAAGGTATAGTCATAAAAGAAAAAGTGGGCTGTTTAAGTAGCATGGAGATTTTTAAAAAAAGAAAAAGAATGCAGCTACTTAAAAAAAGTTCTCTAATAAAAGAAAGAACATTTTGATCCAATATACTCAACCATACACCACCATTTTTGGGGGACAGATAGAGAGCTATGCAGGAGGCAAGCACCTGTCAACACAAGGTCATATTAATCTGGAAGTGACAGCACGGTATCCTGGTAACCTTTGTTGCATGCACTTCGACTTGCCACTTTAGCCTGAAGCTGTCACCTCTAGCTTCCTGGTCAGCCCAGTTGGCAGAGCGACTGCTCTGTAAATGTAACCCTGCTCTGAGTTTGCCTTCCCCTTTCACATAAGCATGAGCATAAAAAAACAAAAAACACTAGCAATTACCCGACAGCTCCATGGTGTCCACAGCCGACTTGCATTCCGCCTTCTTGGCCCTCCTCCTTGCCTTGTCATAAGTGCCTTTGAACAAAGTAAAAATATTCAAAAAAGATTATAATAGACACTAGAACGACAAGCAAGCTGTTAAGCTGTGCAGGCTACATTCAACAGACAAATGTCATGAATAAGATATTTGTGACCTCTGTGAAGGCCCACAGCAAACTGCACAGACATTGTGAACAAGCTGGCACAGCTTTGATGACGTCAAAGTATCAGTGGTACAAGTTAACATAACTCAGGAACTGTAGAATGACACTAAAGAATTAGTTTGTCATTGTTTTTCTATTCTTTGCAAGTTTTCAGTTGCACCCACCGCCACCAACAGTCAGTGTTATGACATATCGGAGACAGTCAAGGACCTGCAAATCTCAATAAACAATGAATCACGAACCCCTTTCAACGCAAAAATGCAGATTGCATTTGGTATAACTTGGGATGGCAACATTCAAACTGGCCAAAAGGTGCAAGCCTCTTGGTGCACAATTTTTAAAGTTAGATGTTTAGCAAACTATGCAACCTTTTAAGGCAGGTTTACACCTGCAAGATATCAGCCATAAAATGACAAGAGTGCTGTTAATATTCAAGCCATTGCTAATTTTACAGATGTAGGCATTGCAAGCTAGGCAGGGGAAAATTATGCATAATAATAAACAGCGAAGGCTTGATTACTTTCCTGTATGTGCAACAATGGTGCTTGTCAACAATAATTGCAACATTTTCAACAGCTATACCAGAGTGCATCATACACAAACTTTAATTTAAAGAAAAAGAGGGGGGGGGGGGCAAACGAACTGTGTTGGTCCTGACCACCCCAGGTCAGGACCAACATAAGAGTTAGCTATAACTAATTAGGTGCCAAGGGCTAATAAATTACTGGCCATTTCTCAACTGGACTCTGAATAACCTGCACTTGGTTTTATGTGTGTAAAATTATCTGTGTATTTTTAAAGCTTGTTACTTAAAGGGACACTAGAGAGAAAAGTACTTCTGCATCAGTAAATTACTGTTCAGTCAACACAAACAAAACAAAGCGCATGTTCTTTGGAGTTTGGTTGAAAAAGTGCTAGTATTCATGGTGCACGTCATCCAAGTAGCAAAGCAAAGTAATGAGCCAACTTTTTATTTGTTCTAATTGTCAAGATGTTAATTTGGAAGATGAGTATCATAAGCGACACCAAAACAAACCGTTTCCAGTGAGGAACAGATTGTGTGCTTATTTTTTTGAGCAATGAACCCCCCCCCCCCACCCCATGAAATTTGAAAAAGATCATGTGCATGGAATTGCAGGGCCCTGAAACTGTCTTAGTGGGTAAGTAAGCTGGCCCTGTCATTGACAATAACATAAATATTCTTAACACAATGCACCAACAGCTCCCCGATATTATGAAATACCAACATAAAAGAAATGCACTGCTCCGAGTGGTTAGCCTGCGACAAGCAGTTTACTTTCCCGCGTGCCTCATAATCGAAACTGGTTTTGGCACGTAAAACCCCAGAAAGAACCGTTAACTTTCCCCGCTGAGACTGTTGGATGGCACAGCAACCTTTTGCACACGGGTGCATTGACGCATGGAAGTTTTCATACTTGCAGGCTTCTCTCCACGAGAAAAAAAAAAGAAACATGATGTGGACCTTGCTAGAAGCATGTCACTCTAATATATCATACAACTTCCTGATCAACACCCTAACAGATAGATGACTAAATTATAAGAGTTAGCTATAACTAATTAGGTGCCAAGGGCTAATAAATTACTGGCCATTTCTCAACTGGACTCTGAATAACCTGCACTTGGTTTTATTTGTGTAAAATTATCTGTGTATTTTTATTGCGATAGCAATTATATGGACACTCAAAAGCAGATTTCTGCCGTCGGCGTCGCCGTCGCCGTCGCCGTCGCCGTGAGGTTCCGTATGACGTCAATGGAGATGAAATCGTGGCCGCGCGCCGCCGAACGCTGTATGTGCGAGTGAAAGGGCGCGAGGGACGCGCTCTTTCACGGGGAGTGAACGCACGGCGGAGAACAAACGCGCGTTCTGCGCCGTGCTTCCTTAAGGGCTGCAGAAGTAGGCGTCTCTTTCCTCCTTTACAATCACCATATATGTAGAGCAAACGCGCCTTCTTCCGATGCGCGAGAGGCCGTGGGGGAGGGGGGGAAGGGGGAGGGAAGGGAGGCGACGTTTAGCTGCGGCACCAAGTGCCTATTTATATCAGAGGCTCCGGCAACAGTCACCAACGCCGCACGCATTTTGAGCGAACGCGGGCAAAATGCCGACGGCGTCGACAACAGTTCGGCGCGTTGCCGGTGCTGCTGCATGTCCAAGTTTATACAGCTGATAAAGCTAATATCATTACTCCGTATATCTCTCTACAAATTTGCTATCGCAATTGATGCTTCACCTTTCAGGTGAAACTGCGACAACTTTTTAAAGCTTGTTACTTAAAGGGACACTAAAGAGAAAAGTACTTCTGCATCAGTAAATTACTGTTCATTCAACACAAACAAAACAAAGCGCATGTTCTTTGGAGTTTGGTTGAAAAAGTGCTAGTATTCATGGTGCACGTCATCCAAGTAGCAAAGCAAAGTAATGAGCCAACTTTTTATTTGTTCTAATTGTCAAGATGTTAATTTGGCAGATGAGCATCATAAGCGACACCAAAAACAAACCGTTTCCAGCGAGGAACACATTGTGTGCTTATTTTTTTGAGCAATGAACCCCCCCCCCCCACCCCATTAAATTTGAAAAAGATCATGTGCATGGAATTATAAGGCCCTGAAACTGTCTTAGTGGGTAAGCAAGCTGGCCCTGTCATTGACAATAACATAAATATTCTTAACACAATGCACCAACAGCTCCCCGATATTATGAAATACCAACATAAAAGAAATGCACTGCTCCGAGTGGTTAGCCTGCGACAAGCAGTTTACTTTCCCGCGTGCCTCATAATCGAAACTGGTTTTGGCACGTAAAACCCCAGAAAGAACAGATAACTTTCCCCGCTGAGACTGTTGGATGGCACAGCAACCTTTTGCACACGGGTGCATTGACGCATGGCGGTTTTTATACTTGCAGGCTTCTCTCCACGAGAAAAAAAAAGAAACATGATGTGGACCTTGCTAGAAGCATGTCACTCTAATATATCACAACTTCCTGATCAACACCCTAACAGATAGATGACTAAATTATAAGAGTTAGCTATAACTAATTACGTGCCAAGGGCTAATAAATTACTGGCCATTTCTCAACTGGACTCTGAATAACCTGCACTTGGTTTTATTTGTGTAAAATTATCTGTGTATTTTTAAAGCTTGTTACATAACAGCTGGGACACTATACCATCAGGGTTTTTTTTTTGTTACAGAGGGTCACAGGTACAAGGATTAGGTACAACACAATGTCATTCCTACTTATCCAATGTTAGCTGTTGCAATAATACGAGAAAAAAGAACCGTATTAATGCGACACAATATTAGGTCAAAGCAAAAGGAAGGCGTGGTACAGTAATTGTTACATTTAGCATATGAGCACTTAATACAGCCATGAGACAGGGAAAGGGCTGCAACAATACATTGCAGTTACTGCCCTCATAAACTCATAATCTTGAGCTTGAGCTGTTTGGAAGAGATGACAATACTACTCTTTTGATTTACGTGGTATATATCAAACGTGGTATATATATATATATATATATATATATATATATATATATATATATTTACGCGGTATATATCCAGCTTTCCGTGTTCAAGGTGCAAGTTCAACAGTCGGTTAAAACAGCCGAGCAGCCGTGATATGCGAACAGGGAGCCATTAGGCCACGCCGAGCACTAAAGAAGTCTCTTATATTATTTTTCAGGTGCTTTAATGTTCGCATTGAATCCACATGGCTTTATTTTCAACCACCGCAGCAGTGACGTCGGAATTTCTCGCGAAAACGGCTAATTTATTTCCTGGCCGGCACGGTTGCGTGTAGACTCCGCTGCCCTAAACGATGCAGGAGATGAAGTGCTTGTGGCCGGGTAACACGCGCATAGATCCCCGACAGACCTCTATATCGCGCAAGTCGTGCATGAAATCTACGCCCAGCGTGTTTCTGTGCATCAAAAAAGTGGTCAATGCCATTCCGGAGTTTATAACATGCGCGCATGATTGAACTCATCTCGAGCGCACGTAGTACGCGACCGATCAGCCTAGCCAAACGTGCGCTCGCTGCATATTTGGTACGCGCCATTAATTACGTAAATACTCGCACACGACGTTGACCCGTAGATGAGAATGCACATAAGGTACAATCACGGCAAGAAAACTCTCGTATTAAACTCTCGTATTAAAAAATGCATACTCACGCACACGTTGACTTCAGTCTCCTCGGTTACCACGTTGCGCACAAGGCAAGGCTGTCGTCGATGGCGATGGCGCAAATTCCGGGACGAAAGGAGGGAGAGAGGAAATCGAGGAACCGACGCTCCTTTTTTTTGCGTCACCTCTCGAATCGCCAGTGCAAAAGTACATTATTATTTCATTAATTACGGCGGATGATACGCAATAACAACAAGCATACCGGGAAGCGCGTTCAAGTCGCGTGGGTCGCAGCAGAATCATTGAATGACAAAAACAAAAAAAGAAAATGTATGTTAAAGTTTGTATTAATTCGATCCGCAATCCAGATTTCCGTGGCTGTAGAGTGTACTAGTGGCTGCTTCGCTACGGTTTGCAGGTGGTGTAGGTGAATCGAACGTAGCTTTGACACGTTCTATTCACCTGTTTTAACAGCTCATTCGTTTCAGCGGTGCAGGAATGGCTCCTTTGAACACTCTATGAGAAACCCGCCGTTCGTTTCAAAATATACAGGAAAGGTGCAGGGCTGGTTCGCGATCTTGCTGCGCCCTTTCTACTGTCGGTGCCGTCTTTGTGCAGTCGTGCAGGTACAGTGTCCTAGAATGTACACATACCTTATATTCTAATACACTGTGGTACAGGTGCGAAGCAGTAGCGCAGCAGACGACACAGCACACATGCACAAGCGCCGTTAAAACCCAGCTTACGGCTATCTGCCGCGTCTAGGCAAGCGCGGGTATATTAACGTCTCTGAAGCCGATTACACCAGCAGCTCAAGACCAATTTAACGCAAGCCGTGCACATTGGTCGGACAAAACACACACCTGCACCGAGTCTGCACTTCGGCATTCGTTTCGTGTGCCGCGCTTTTCGTGAATCGGTACGCGAACTGGTTCACAGTGGCGCAGGCGAATCGAACGGGTCTTTAAAAAACCCGTTCGCTTCATGGACGAAAGGGAAAAAAATGTCGCAGTTTCGCCCGAAAGGCGAAGCATCAATGGCGATAGCGAATTAGCAGAGAGCTATTCGGAGTAGGGACAGTAGCTTTATCGGCTGCATAAAGCTGGACACATTCACTTACTAACTGAATTAACAAGCGTGGTGTCAGCGCGCACAAGCACACATGAATAGATCACACTCGATGACCGCAGACAACCACTGTCAAAACGCTGTCAGCAAGCGCAGCTGCCGCAGCGAGCGAGCGAAGGTTCGTGCGGTTTATCGCTTCAAGGAAAAACTGAGCGGCCGAATGCACAGCGCATACAAAGGTCAGAGCCGTTTGGAGGTCGCTTGCAAGAAACGGTGCGCGCAACAACACCGGCAGCCCGTACCGGCGCAAACATAATAAAGAACCAAGCGCAAAGCGCAAAGTACATGAACGCATTTGTTGGCAGAGTAGAAGCCGCCTCCGCCCCATCCCCCCCCCCCTCCCTTCCGCGCTTCCTTCCCGCTTTGCTCCTTTCGCGTGGGAGATTGCGTCGCCAGTTCCCCTTGCGCCCGGTTGCAAGATTTTATCGCGCTTGGACTTTATACAAACCTCACGGGCAGACATCTGCTTGAAGTGTCCATATGATTGCTATCGCAATAAAAACTTCTTTCATGGAGGAAGAAATTTTTCTTCCTCCAGGAAAAACTTTTTTTCCTCCATGGTTCGATTCGATTCGGCTCATGCGTTGGCAGGTCGGCTGCTCCTTGCTGTGACTGACTGCCCCACTGCACTGCTGCTGTCCACGCTTTCGCCTCGCTGTCATCTTGCGTTTTTCGGCATGGGCTACAGCGTTGCGGTTTCGGCATCTGACTCATCCCTCTCGCTCATCGTGCCCTCCAAGTGGAGGAAATGTCGAGTCGTAAGAAAGGAATACAACAAGATAATGAATGAGCTAGGACTCGCGCAGCTTGTTGGCCTTCCTTGTCCAACGAAGAAGCTGCAAGCTTCACCTCTGCAGACAGTTCTCGTGTAGAGCGACTTTCGCCTCCGAAGCCGGGAACCAGCAGACAATCGTGAAGTTCAATTTCCACGGATGACGGTGGTGAGCCTCCGTTCAAACGGTTGAACGAGCGGTCGCGAAGTGAAGCCTTTGTTGACGACGTCTGCACACAAGAAGCTCTTTTTGTAGAATGCCAATCATGTAGTGCGGGTACGTCCTCATGTGAGCACAGCGACTGATAGCAGCTCAAGTGACAAAGGAGGTCCCCAAGGTAGCGATTCAAGTGATGAGTCTGATGACTTTCTCGCTTCAGACAGCTTCACTGGGCCAGATGAGGGAATAGCCTTCACTTGTAGTCCAACGCTCTCTCATGTACTTTCCGAACAACTGTCTGCAAGTGAAGAGCTTGCTGTAATTGCTTCCAAACATAATATGACGCATGCATGCATTAACGATGTCCTCGATTTCTGCCGGCGAAGAGGCATCTCTGACCTTCCAAAAGATGCTAGGACAGTTTTGAAAACTGAGCGCAAAGCTCAGGTGGAGCAAATTGGTTCATTTGTGCACTTTGGCCTTGCGGAAGGAATTCGTCAAGTGTTGCAGCCGGGGCAAGTAGTTCCCAAGTGAACTGAAGCTTCAAGGCAACATTGACGGAGTCCCTCTTTACAAAAGTAGCCAGCTTGCCTTTTGGTCCATTTTGGGCCGCATAAAAATGGGGAGGCATCACCGCCATTTGTTGTCAGTGTGTACTGTGGTGCAGGGAAGACGCTATGTCTGCAGGATTACCTAGAGCCATATGTGCAAGAAGTCTCCGACCTAACCTCTGAGGGGTTAAGCATAGGAGATGTTCATGTTCGGGTGAGCATTGGAGTCATGGTCTGCGATGCTCCTGCAAGGAGCTACGTCAAATGTATTGTTGGCCACACTGGCTATTATGCGTGCGAGCGATGCAACCAAAAAATGCAGCACATTGAAAACGGGGTGACATTTCCCAAAGTTCATGCAACAGCACGGACAAATGCATCATTTCGATCTCAAGAGAACAAGCGCCACCATTCTGGTGTTTTCCAGTGATAAGTGCCCTGTTTGTGCTAGCTTAATATATTCTCAAAACTGACTCAAATATATTCTCAATTCATTTCTGTAATTGGCATACTTTAAATAGAGCTGCATTGTTTTAGAACAGAAACCAGCATAAAATCCTGGAGGGCAGAAGCAAAATAAGTGACAGGACAAGAGTTAGACTTGGAGATATTAGTTTATCTTCACAATGCCCAACATGACATTTTTGACACACAAGAGTTCGGTAGCTCAAAATGCTGATATAAGTGTGGGAAAGTTAGCGAAATTCACGCTAGTGTCTTCGACACACTGAACCATAGCTTAAATTGTAGGTAGCTCAGATAGTCAATTTATAATTAATTACTAGTTACTGCAGACTTTTTTTCAGGTGGGGGGAGGACACAAATGTACTTTCTAGGTGACAAAGTTTAAGTTGTTTTTTAATCTTTTTTATTATTTGTTTGTTTTTGTTTTGTTTTAGCAAAATGGGTTTTAGGCTTTCAGGGGTTATTCAAAGGATATATCGCAACTAAATGTTTTGTATGTGTTTGATCCCTGCAGCCACATCTCACCTTAACAAGGTTCATACGTTACTCTAAATGTCTGCACTCGCCTAAACAAGGTTCAAATGTTATTCTAAATGTTTGCATTCTTTATCATGGAGAAAAATAGATGTCATGCTTGCATCTCAGGAGCTGTGTTTCTTAATTGGTACATTTCCAGAAGCTCACTTTCAAGAGTTGTACATGCCTTTCCCATTTCATGCACATCATAAAAACTGGAGGTATAGCTGCATTCACAATAATGAAAGAATTCTTCTCTTCTCTGTTGTGATCACCTTTACGTGCTTGACGTGTTGTGATCACCTTGACGTGCATATTGCTGCCCATCTCATTTTTTTCACAGTAACTGTGCTACCACATCAGTGGCACTACTGAAATATCCATCAGCTTCCAGGCAACAAATTCCTTGCTGACAGCTCTATTCATTTGAGTGAATGCAGCACTCCTTCAAGGCATTAATGACAACATGCCTAATGCTTGAAAAATGAGCTGCAATGAGGGGCAGCAATGTAGTTCTGCCTAGATTGCAACATATTTGGGGTAAGCCTGACAGTGACTACACAATAGAGCACGTTGGTCATCATTCAGCACCTTGCCTATCTAAGCCTCGCATCTTAATGGCAGCAGCCCTGGCTGCTTCCACACATGTGGAAAGCTAGCGTGAACACAGTATATAAATCTGCATCTATGCATGCAGCATGCACATCGTCACTGGAGCAGCCTTTTGGTGTGCTGCTAGCACAATGGAAGCACCACATTAATCCACCCTCCATTTTACATTACCTCAAGCTGTGCCATGGAAGATGAGAGATGGCACGATTACTGTATCTGTGATGCGTCATGGCATGTCCTTATAGTTGTCATGCACGTCATATTCGACATGATGCCCCTTATGAATGAAGCATCAGCTTAACCACTGCCTTGCAGTATAGCATAGGGACTCTAAAGAGCAAAACTAAGTCATCTTAGACTGACTTAGGTTGACTTTTACTGCAGAATATAAAGGCCAAATGTTTTTTTTTTCTTTTTTAATGTTGTAATGCTGGATCAACGTGGTAGTATGAAATATTTCAGTGTGTTCCCTCATATTCAGGATGTGTTAAGACAGGGGAAGCACTTAAAAGTTCCTAAGGTTATTTTTTTCGCTTCTTTAGAATGAAGTCATTCTTGACCAGATAACCAAGTAGACCCGAGTAGGTCTTGTCAAAATTCAAGACATCACAGTGAGTCTGGTGCTAGAACTTCACCGCAGCACTACCACTCATCTTACAATTTTGTTTCTTCTCGGACTTTCCGAGCTGCCTCTTTTGTTAACAGTGGCCGTTTTGCTATTGCAGTGCATAATTTACGAATACAGCCTAACTTGGTAGTCCCCTTTAGCACACCTATAATGTAAAGTGTAAAATTGCTGTTACAGTTGAGCCTTATCTGAGGTGAGTACATGGTTATGAAAACAGACACCAAAACCATGAGAATTTTCCTGTGTGCATTAGCATGGGAGATAATGACGATTTGGTTAGAGTGAATGCAATAGCCACCTGGGCTTGCATTTCTTAGGTCTAGTTACAATCACTACCACAAAGTGTATGTTAATTGCAAACACCTACTGCACTTCCTTCAAGCAACTGGTAGCAGGACTCTCACACATAACTTCTACAGTGTAAACAGTTTAGAATGTATACATAAGTAGGAACAGCTGATGGTTTAGTGTGGTAATTAACATGATGAAACAGCACTGAAGACAAACACAAAAGAAGAAACAGATAATGCAGTCACTATAAACTAAAGTTTATTTGAAATGTGTGTGCCATTTCATCAGGTTACCACACGAACTTTCCAGTTGTCATTAGTTTTGCAGATTTTAAGCTGTTTGCAGTGCTAAAGATGAACACCACACAAAGAAACAACAAGCTTTTTAATAAACTGTAGCTGACATAAAAGGGCATTTAGAAGCCTAGTTGGTGCATATGAAACATGATTTAAGAACCTCCCCCCTCCAAAAAAAGCAGACATGGCACGAAAGAAAGAGTAGACAATGGACAAACGCTTTGAGGGTTCAGAGTTGTGACTACATATGTGTCAGATGATGCAACATTTAGGAAAAAGGCCTTCTGATATATAATTGCCATGGAAGTTTACATTGCCTTTCTGTATGGTGTTACGGTTGACGTAGGACAGCCCGTTTAAAAGGATTAACGGAGGAGGTCTCCCCCTCGTGCTTGGTTGTCGCGGGCGGGACGCAGTAGTTGCTTATCCCGTTGTGTGCAGGTTCGGAGAGGCGAGTAAGCCCGCCTTCTACGAAACGTTCTTCCGGAGCATCGGGACGCCGTAGTTGCTGATCCCTTTGTGTGTATGTGCGTGGGAGGCGAATAGGCCCGCCTTCCACGAATGACGTTCTTCGGGAACTTCGGGTTGCCACCAGCAGGGACAAGCCAGGGAAACGTCACCTAGGCGAGAGGGAGCTGCTGCCGCATCCCCCCCTGACTGGACTTTCCGGTCACGTGACTTGAGCGAAATCCAGCCTCATTGTTAGAGGGCCTATTTAAGCGGCCCCGCCATGTATATACATTCATTCTCTTCTTTGCAATCCTTCAACATGAAATAAACCGTGCAAGTTTCGCACTTAAAATCGTCTCGCCCTGCCTGGTCGCCATGATCTACCGGACGCCTGCAGCCTGCCGGCAGCGCTACGCTACCTAGAAGTGATGCCGGTCGAGGTTGTAGTAACCAGCGCCCCAACAACTGGCGGATCGCGGTAGGATGGAACCGGACATCGACGCAAGCCCCAACAATGGATAACACTGAAAATACTACTCGGTCCTACCAGCAGTGGCCACAATGCAATGAATGTGGGCAAAATGCAAAATAATGCTTGTGTGTAATGCACTTTGGCTGCATGTCGGACTCCCAGGAGGTCAAAATGAATCCATTTTCTTCCACCCCACCATTTATCACAGCTACGTACACGCTTGTTGCTTAGGGACATCAAACCCTATGAATGAAATCTTTTTATGCACCGCATTTGGTCACTTGTATGAGCTGTTATTATTGTGCACAGTGTAATGGATGACTGTGGCATTTTTTTAATGATGAATTCAAAAGTCTGTGATGACACGTGAGTATGTGTATTTTTCGTGTTATATGTTTTGTTGCCATAGAAGCTTCTAACATGTTTTAATCCCGGCACATTAGCCTCAACCTCACTTCACCAATGCAGCTATAAAGTCGCCTGTTTGACTAGTTAACTTTTGGTGAATGCACGGAGAGAACCATGACCACAATGTAAACCAAATTTACAACAAATATGGTAAATAGCCCCCTTTAGAGAAATAATTATCTATCACTTGTGTGGATCATGCACAAGATCAAAAACCTCAGTTCCTTAACCATCCTGAGTTGTGTATAACGTAAGTGCTAAATTGCTATATGACAAGATAAACTTAAAGTTATCAAAGACAGGGGGCGGCCTATACTGCAAGCTCACCCTCCGCTAAGTACAAAATAACTTATTAGTCACGGCTAGGTTGCGTGTGCCGCCGCCCAAATTTAAAGGGTTCAGCCTTATCCACCCATCCATCCACACTTTTGTGAGCATGTCTCGGAAGTCCCCGATCGCGGGATTGAATCCCGGCCACGGCGGCCCATTTCGATGGGGGCAAAATGCGAAAACACCCGTGCACGTTAAAGAACCCCAGGTTGTGCAAATTTCCGAAGTCCCCCACTACGGCGTGCCTCATAATCAGATCGTGGTTTTGGCACGTAAAACCCCATAATTTAATTGTTTTCTTCG
Source organism: Dermacentor silvarum (assembly GCF_013339745.2). NCBI lineage: Eukaryota > Metazoa > Arthropoda > Arachnida > Ixodida > Ixodidae > Dermacentor > Dermacentor silvarum. Next base: position 231,142,543 of record NC_051157.2, read on the forward strand.
GAAGTCCCCGAGAAATGCTAGCACTTCGGCGGCATTTCTCCCAATAACCGCAGATTAATCGGGGTGAGAGCGCATGGAATTACAAATGGTAACCGCGCATTAATAAGCAACTTAAAAAAAAGAAAAGAAAAAAAAGTAAAAAGAGCCTCGAGGATTCGAACACGCATCCTGCCGAAAATTGCGATAAGGTATTCGCACCCCACGCACACGACCACCTACACGATTTTTTTGAACATGGTATTTATTGCAATGAATGAAATGTATTTACAGGAACTATTTTAGAATAATATGACCACCTACACGAAGCAGGTGGTGTTGTATTTTACGTAGTGATATATGTATTTCTTTTTTTCATCAGGTTTTGGGCTTACAGAATCAGTCACGCTTAAACGTCTCTTTAAGGTTCGATTAGATAAGAAAGACATTGCATCGACATGCCGTCGACACCAATGATCGAGTCGAGTGCCTTTTCTGCCGACGGCGCCAAGGACTTTGGTATTCCTGCACGTCAGGTCATCGGCTGTCGTGCGAAAACTTCGAAGCATAGCATTCTAGCGAACATTGCAATCTCGCACTGTTTTGTTTGCTTATGCCCAAAGCGACGCGAAACAAATTTTGAGTGCTTATGTACACGCTTCAAGCACTCAGCAACCGCCCATACATGGAGCCACTTGCGATTACTGTACTACGTAATCCTCTGACCGTAATGCAAGCATACGTTCCTCGTAATTAATTTTTATCGTAAGGTCATTCACAAACCATTGCTTAATTATCACGTGTGGAGCACACTTAAGCCCTGCTGTGAACAACCCGCGGTCTGTCACAGCAAGTCGATCAGCCTGTCCCCCGTGACAGATAAGCATATCAGCGAAGCTGTTATTAAATCTCAACGAAAGTAGTATCGTCAAGCGAACTAATAAATAACCAACGTGGTATCAGCTCTGTTGAAGGGGTCACAGCTTGTAAACGTATTTCTGGTTCCTGCGCAGTGTGCCTGTGATCAGGGCATTAGTCTTTCAAACATGCTATTTAACCTAGCTTAGCAAGTCGTACCAGAAAGTATTAAAAATTGATAAGGCGTAAATTGGCTTATGACGGACCAATGTAGCCCAAAAAAACCCAACTTAGTAACCCATGTTGGCAAGTCCATATGAAAGTTGGTCCAATAATTCCCGCCTTGTTGAATGGACGAGCTAATTTTGTTTACTGAATGTGTAATGCGGGCCAGCGTTGGATCTCTATCAGAATGGCACAGCCTATATTCGCGCCACACTGTTAATCTTAGGCCATCATTCGGCCAGGAATTAGAATGGCCCAGCCCATATTGGAACCACGCTGTTAACCTTAGGCCATCACTCGGCCAGGAAGTGCCAATACGTATCGAACGTTGGTCCGAGCTGACGTGCCGCCTGCGTTACTGTTATACTAAAATTGAAGTCACTAAACTGGCACCCTGAAAACGTTGTAGTTGACCGATTTTTAATCGATGCCTCACTGTTGGCAATGCATGCCTCATTTCGCTCTAGCGCGTTGTACGCCGCGGCCTATCATTTGATGCCCCTGTCACACTGTTACTTTATATTGTCATGCAGCTCGATCTGGACCGCGTGCAGCTAGACGCTCACTCGTAGGCTGTCGTCGTCAGCACAGTCATGTCAAGTGAGCTAAACGAGTTGGATCATGTCGAGTGAGCTAAACTAAGTGTTGGACCGTGTGGCAGTGACCATGCTTGATCGAAATTGAGAAATGTGATCCGGATCGGGCGCTATCTTGATTGACATTGACTGTGTAACACCGCGGTGCTCTAACGTTGTGTACTTCGTCGTCGTCTGGCACACCGCATAACGAAAACTTTTGCAGTTTTAAAGTAGTTGTAAGCTGTCTGTCATATGGCTCACTACTGAACACGGAACCGAGACTTACTTGACGACGTAATCCGCGCAACTACGAGTCGCTTTGAGCGTCAAGTGAGACAAACGAGCCCTTATATATCCAGTCTTTTTAACGCGTAAGCATTCTTTGGCGAGTAGGCCAGCACAATCTGTCCGTCACGCGAAAAGTGTAATGTCTTGTATCTGCTCAAAAAAGGCGTAATTTGCGAAGAAATTTAATCGTTATAATAGCGTAAATTAAATTATTGGCAGCTCTATAAGGGATAATGAACCATTTAAAAAATTTATCAGAGAGAATATCCATGTGACCAGGTTTATGAATACCCATATGGATACATATGGGTATTCATATAAAAATAGAAAATAGCCCCTTCATAGAAAATGCGTGGGGTAGCCTATATTATGGGTGGCCAACTTGAAATTTGGAGGTACGCCTGCGCACACTTAGAGAAGTCCAGTGGAGTTCCTGTGTATTTATTCGTAAGCACAATGTATTGCGTTCAGTGCCCAATGTTTTATATATTAAGATAATCAACTGGCCCTAATATTTGCAAAACGTTGCAGCCAGAGTTTATTGCGACATAGTGGCGAGAGTTCCACTGGATAATTACTGAAGCGGTCTTCTTTTTGCTAACTTTTCCATTATAGCAAAAAGGTTCCATTAAAATCATGCCTACCGTTGGTCCCAATACTAGCGTTCTGTACTTATGATACACAGATGCCTAACTTGCCACAACAGAACTAATCACCCCGTGTATTGCCTTCTAGCTTGACAAAGACAGCCGCTGACTTCGAGGAGGATACTGCAACTGCAGGTATGGAGCTTCGGGCACCTGCAAACACTGTGCGGCTGTGGCGTTGCACATCACAAGACATGAAGATGTGTCATGCACAACACAAAAACAGAGCTGGGTACAACCATCACAAGTGCAACGCCCTGATGACAACGCGTCGATTGAGGAGCTCTTTGGCAGTAAGCATATTTTGCATACTACTGTTTACATGCATTCCTTTTGTGTGTGTCTGTAGTAAATGTGCACGATGGGACAGATTTTGTACACTATCTAGTCTGAATGCCTGGGTACTTTAACGCTGCTCTAATAATGTGCATTTCTTGTATTCAGTTCAACTCTAAAGCAGCAACTCTGTTGTTACTGTATCATGTAGTCTCTCTAGGCACTTATTTTGCTTGAATATGCCCATACAACTTTGCAAGCTTCATGCAGAAAATTGCATTGTCATGTGTTGGACACATAAATTGAAATGTTGGCCAGGAGTGCTTATTTTTATTCTGATGCATCCATCCGCATGTTTCTTTGCAGCAAATGTGGGCGGGCGAATGCCTGCAGCCTTAGACAGGGGCGGATCCAGGTTTTTTCTGAGGGGGGGGTCAGCTTCTGTTAATGATGATGATGATGATGATGATGATGATAGTAGCGTTTCTTATTTAGCCGAAATTTGCCGTTTTTCCTGACGATAAACCCGCGTTTTATACGGCCAAAGCAACACCTGTAGCCCTCCGTGGTGGCTCAGTCAGCTCAGGCGTTGAGCACGAGATCGCGGGATCAAATCCCGGCCGCGGCGGCCGCATTTCGATGGAGGCGAAATGCAAAAACGCCCGTGTTCTTGCGTTGTAGTGCAGGTTAAAAAACCCCAGGTGGTCAAAATTAATCCGGAGCCTTCCACTACAGCATGCCTCATAATCAGAACTGGTTTTGGCACGTAAAACCCCCGAAAGAGGAAGAAGACCTGTAGCGAAGCCAGGTATCGGTTTCTCCGAGCTGATAGGAAAAGGACGTTACGTTGGCGGCTGCGCCTGATAATACAGGGTGTTCAAAACTGAGCTTTATGGTTTTCTTAAAGTTAGGCACTGGGAAGCACGCGAAGACCACCTGTGTAAATAAGTTATGTGGCTAGGAGGGCACAAAGTGAGATGATAATTATCACTGTGAACAGCCCAATTAACTAAAGTTGAACAATTATTTTTTGTTGACTGCAGTAAGTGGGTATGTTTGTAGTGAAAACTTAGAGACAATCGAGTTTCTACACAGTATCAGTCGGAAGAATTATTCTAGCGTGTCCGTGCTCCGAGATATCAGACTCCAAATTTCAATTGTCGTACTGCGCAGAATAATCGAGAATAAAGACGCGACAATTCTCATGAACTCCCGCTAATGATCATGAAGCTCAGTGACCACTTCTGTGGAGGGATGGCGGTGCCATCTTCTCTCTTGAGTCATGGTGGTGTGTTGACTAGAGGAACGTTCTTGAATACGGGCGTAACGCTCCCCTCCAACGCAGCAACCACTACGCTGGTTGTTTACGATATGCGAATCACCGCGTATGAAGACTCACGACGCCACCTACAAGAATAACGATGTGGCGTAGTAGGCGAGAGCGCGAGCCAGCGTCTTCATGTTTTGTTTCCCACGCGACGTCATCCTTTTACAAAAGGCGCGCATCTGCTCCCGTTTCTCTAACCACGCGACGCCATCCTAGGCCCACGCGCTGGCGTTGGCCGCTGACGTCACGCTCCCCCACTTCGCTGCCGCGGCTCGAGGCTTCGCCCCGCTCCGCGAGGACGCCCACTCAGATAAACGGATCCGGCGGGTACGGTACGGCGGGCTTGAGCCTCCTATGCTTAATGTACGACAATAAAACTGCGAAGTTACAATGAAAAACTTTTAGCGTACGAACGGTACTGTGCTCGTACTGGATATTGACAACGTGTAACTGTGATCGCAATGAGTGCTACAGTTAAAAAAAGTTGCCTATGCGTAGTTCTTAGTTTAGCTGTTAATTGTTATTATTGCGATAGCAATTATATGGACACTTAAACCGAATTTCTGCCGTCGGCGTCGCCGTCGTCGTCGCCGTCGCCGTGAGGTTCCCTATAGATAAAATCTTCGCCGCGCGCCGTTTGCCCGAGCGGAAGCACGCGGGGACGCGCGCTATCACGGAGAGCGAACGCACTCAATCTCCCACGCGCAAGCAAGGAAGCAGGAAGCCAGCGCCGGAGGGAGCAAGGGGGGGGGGGGGCGCACTTCTCTGCCAACAACCGCGCTCGTCGCTCGCTCGCACCGTCTCTTATCTCCACACGGCTCTGACCTTTATGCGCCGTGTATTCGCCGCTCAGTTTCCGTTGAAGCGATAGACCGCACGTACCTTCGCCCGCTGCGGCGTATGCTTGCTGGAAGCGTTTTGACAGTCGTTGTCTGCTGTCATTCAGTGTGATCTCTTCGTGTTTGTGCGCGCTCACACCACGCTTGTTCATTCAGTTCGTAATAATCGGGCCACATTTTCCAACGCACGCTACACATGCAATGCTGCCCGGATCGGCAGTGCAGCGCTACAGGTGTGTCCCTTCGCACGCGCTGCCCACGGGCAGCGCTTCTCATCAACACCACCGTTTCACACGCGCCTTCTCGTGGTAATCGAGTCTCTCTTCATGTCGGTCTATTTACGCCGCAGCACACCTGCTTACTTAATCAGCTCATGTTTACTACAATTCACATTGCTACCAAAGCCGCTCACCTTACTTCGTATGACATTGCCGTGTTGCTATCACATTCATTGCTTCGCCCTTAGGGCGAAACTGTGACATTTTATTTATATATGAACACTTCAGCGAGAGATCTCTTTCATTAAGCAGGTTGGTTGCGGAACCGATGACCGCCAATGAGGCAACCGATGATGACACCCCAAGGGGGAACTAAGTTGATCAGGCGCGAAGGCGCTCGCGAGGACATCGGCGTGCTTGGCAAAAGGGACGTGCCCTCGTTCATTCGACGCCACCGACGGGACGAGTAAGGCACGGCAGGCGCCAGGAGGTCCAAGGTGTTCATGAGAAAAAATAACTACGGCAACTTCGCGACACCACACTCCTACGGAATACAACTAATCTTGTGAGTGAGCTAGCTTTACTTCTACATGGCTGATACCACTGGTACTCGCGAAAAATACTTTTGAAGAATGCTGGTGGCCATATTTTTTTGCGACAGGGCCATCCCCTTGTCAGCGAGGGGGCGATGCAGAAATCTGAGGGGGGGTCAGGACATCCGGACATCCCCCCTGGATCCGCGCCTGGCCTTAGAGCCCCACTATGTGCTGCATCACTTCCCTGACATTGACTGCTCAATGCTGAGGCTGCTGAGGGAGAACACTGAAACAACCGAGAGTGTGTGCATGGCGACAGTGGAGGATGTTGTCAACCAAGTCGTCGTTGTAGAAAATGCGGCAGTCTTTGAAAAACGTCTTCAACTGCCAAAGGAGGCTTTTCATGCACTTGAAGTAGGAGGCGGCTACCCAATAATGACCATAAAAAAGGGAGCTGGAGGAACATATGAGCAAGGACTGTGCAGACTTCTATACAAAGAATGTGAAGTGTACAAACATACACTGGATGTGCGCGATTACCAAAGGGCAGGCCACTAATCTCAAGTGCGCATTACTTCCAATTCTTTTTCTGCATGCACACTTCAATGAATGCAACTTCTAACACTAACATTTCGAACAGATTGCATCAAAAGCGAAAAACAAGAATATCGTGCTCTGTCGCGCACACCATCCTGAGGAGTTGCTCAAAGCCCTGCTTAGTGCTCGAGGGTTTTCCTCGGCAGCTACATCTTATGGTATGCAGGTTCAGGTCCACAATCTGTCTGGCAATGCTTATAAAAATATTTTTCAGGGATTGAGATGGAGCCAGTAGCCCGCACATACTTCCAAGCCAAAGTGTGTACTGATGTCAAGGAGGTAAAGTACGTCATCTCTTTTGTACAAATATTTGAAAGACACCTACAGTTGCCCTGCCTATCTGGCTGTCAAGAACCTTAACAGCGAGACATTGAGACAGATCTGGAAGAACTATAAATTTTACTCCCTTGCTTCATATACACAAAGGAAAAGCACGAGTATACCGAAGCAACTATACTTGTAAACCAATTCACCACAGAGCAGTACCGTTTACATTGTTAGCTACAGGAGTAAACACAGAATCACATGAAAAGAGGGAAATGTGAAGGATTTCCAAGACGAAGCCGGACAGCTCATGTTTTCAGATATGCATCGAAATCTGCGAACTGAGCTCACGCTTAGTACAACGCATCACATCATTCCTCTGGCTTACAGTGCTTACGATTTGTGTTCAGTGCTCAGTAGTGCAAAACTGCCTAAAAAATGTTTAAAAGACATGGTATTTGATTTGGCTGTTGCAAAAAAACTGCATGTTTTCCCTCATTATGTCATTTTTTGGTTTTCCTTGCTTAAAAGCAGGTAAAAAAACAATGCATATCATACCTATGAAAGCTGTACTTAGGTGAAAGCACCTTTAATGAAAAAATGGTAAAAAATGTGGCAAGCCCCTTTGCAGTATGTATGTATTCCTATTACTTTTCCAGACTGGACTTGTGGTTCACCCACTGCAGCCCTGGCTTTGTAGAAGCCCGGATGGCCTTTTTCGCAGAGGAGATGATGTTTGCCTCTTCGAAATCAAATGTCCATTTTCAAGAAGAAACAACATTCTGATTTATGTGGAAAAAGAAATATCATTCGTACCATATGTAAAGTACGTAAATGGGAAGCTGACCTTCCTTCCTAGCCACAGATATTATACGCAAGTCCAGCTGCTCATGTATGTGTGCAACTTAGCAGAATGCTTTTTTGTTCATTCCTCTGCATTAAGTATTGTTGTTCTTGTTCAAAGGAACAACCCCTTTTTGAGTTGGGCTGTGCGGGCTTTGGAAGACTTTTACTTCACATTCCTGTTGCCTGCCCTGGCGAAGCAAAGTGTAACATGCTAAGCTAGTTTGAATAGTATATGTGCAAGCAGTGCAACAGTGTTCCTAATTTTTTTTTAAAGTCACCAGATAGCAGCCAAAAAAAGTCTCGACTTTTACTGATATGTAGCAGGTGACAAGGATAAATTTATCTCATTTTTGCTTTCTATGCTTTATTTTTTTATTCCTAAAAGTCTTAAGATTTTAACTGCTCCTTTAAATTATCACCTGCGGTCAGGAGTCAACTATCGGAAATCGTATCTGGAGTGTTACGGGCCAAAACCAGTTCTGGTTATGAGGCACACCGTAGAGGGCTCCGGAATTATTTAGACCACCTGGGGTTCCTTAGCGTGCACTACATTGCAAGCACACTGCGTTTTTGCATTTCACCTCCATCGAAATGCAGCCGCTGCGAACTATCGGGAAGTGGTATATTGTGACGTCACAGTAAGGTCGGACCTTTATTGAGCCCGAGAGACGACACGGCGAAGAAGGGCGGCGTCCACAACCAGCCTGAACAGCCTTCGACAGTCCACACTGCTGATGACACACCCGCACGCGCGATGAAGATGAGGGGCACCCGCATGATGATGATAATGTACAGATTATGAAGAAGTGCACAATAAATGTCCACACTAATTTCCCTCGCACGAAAGCGGCCATCCTGGCCACTGCCTAAAGGTACGGGGAACGCCGCGTGAAGGGCTTCATACGAGAAACGTGGACCACTTCGGTAGAGCGGCAACGGCGGTCAGTTGAGGAAACAACAGGGGTCACTCGATAATTAACTGGAGAAGTCATTTCCAGGACCGTGTAGGGGCCAATAAACTGACACTGAAATTTCTCGCACAACCCAGGAGTGCGAACTGGTGTCCAGAGCAGCACTTCATCGCCAGGCTGGTAGAATACTACGCGATGATATGCGTCATAATGATCCTTGCGGTCCCGCTGTCTGGCTGCGGTGTTGACGCGGGCATGCTGGCGACAATGGACGAGGCGGGAAACATATTCTTCGCAGGAAGATCGAGATGGACTGACAGGGGCAGAGAAGAAGGAAACATCGAGAAAGGAACTGGGTGAACGGCCATAAACAAGGTAGAATGGCGAGTAACCGGTTGTGCGTTGAACGGCGGTGTTATACGCGAAGGTGACGAATGGCAAAATTGTGTCCCAGTTTCTGTGATCGGGTTGAATATAGGCGGCTATCATGTAAGAGAGCGTACGATGAAACCGCTCAGTCAGGCCGTTGGTCTGAGGATGATAACTTGATGTAGTTTTGTGAGTGGTGCCAGAGGCTTTGAGCAATTCGCCTACTAGTTGGGAAAGGAATGTCTTTCCGCGGTCGCTCAGAAGGACACGAGGGGCGCCATTGCGCAGGATGATGGATTGAAGAATGAAGGCAGCGACTTCGGAAGCCGATGTTGAACTTACAGAGGCTGTTTCGGCATAGCGCGTCAGGTGGTCGACGGCGGTCACTATCCATCGACTACCGGCGGGAGTCATGGGAAGTGGCCCATATAGATCGATGCCAACAACCTCAAATGGTTCCGCAGGACATGAGACTGGTAGTAGTTGTCCGGCAGGAGCTGATGTTGGACGTTTGCGACGCTGACAAATGGCGCAGGAAGTGACGTATCGCGCCACACTGGTAGACAGGCCAGGCCAGTAGAAGCGACTTCTTATGCAGTCGTAAGTTTTCTGGATGCCAAGGTGGCCAGCAGTCAAATCGTCATGAAAGGCCTGAAGGACACGCGCACGAAGGCAACGAGGTAGCACGGGCAACCAGCGTCGTCCATCAGGATGGTGGATACGGCGGTAGAGCACGGAGTTTTCAAGCTTAAATTGTGTCAGCTGTCGACGAAGCCGGGCGTTAGGCGGGTGCGAAGCTCCACGAAGGCGGTCTATAATACGGCGACAGTACGAGTCAGCGAGTTGTTGAGACGAAAATGATGCATGGTCGTGCGAAGTCAGATGATCAAGAGTGGCGAAGGACAAAACCGCCGTAGAAGAGACGTCAGTGAGTGCGTCACTGGAGGCGGTGGCGGAACCATTGATGAGTGCGGCTGGAGGAAGCGGGCAGCGAGAAAGAGCGTCTGCGTCTTGGTGCTTCTTACCAGACTTGTAGATGATTTCAAGGTCATATTCTTGGAGACGAAGAATCCAGCGGCCAAGACGTCCTGACAAGTTCTTGAGTGTGGAAAGCCAGCATAAGGCGTGGTGATCCGTCACGATGGTAAAATGGCGACCGTGGAGATAAGGGCGAAATTTCTGGACGGACCAAACGACAGCGAGGCACTCCTGCTCGGTGATGGTATAGTTCTTCTCGGCAGGTGTGAGCACGCGGCTGGCATACGCAACGACTCTCTCACGCGAAGAATTGTCTCGCTGGAGGAGCACAGCACCGATGCCATGGCCGCTAGCATCCGTGTGCAAGAGTGTGGGAGCAGTCTCATCAAAATGACACAGGACAGGTTCAGATGTGAGGGCGCCCTTTAGCTGGTCAAAGGCAGATTCACATTCAGGTGACCACACGAAGGGAGCACCAGAACGTAGTAAGTGGTGTAAAGGTGCAGCTATAGAGGCGAAATCGCGAATAAATCGGCGAAAATAGGAAGCGATGCCGAGGAAACTGCGTAGGTCCTTGGTCTTTTCTGGACGAGGAAAGTGAAGCACCGCCGAAATCTTGTCAGGATCAGGTCGAATACCATCCTTGCTTACAATATGACCTAAGACCTTGATCATCTTGCTTGCAAAATGACACTTTTTGGTGTTGAGCTGAAGACCAGCACTGGCTATGCACGTGAGAACCTCGTCGAGACGTTGCAGGTGCTGTGCAAATGTCGACGAGAAAATAACGATATTGTAACGCCTTGGTTGAGGCGAAAGGAAGAAGAGGAGGACGACGAATCCTTTGGTGTGCGGAGCGCAGAAAGAAACCGCGGCTGGACTGCTTTCCTAGACTCTCATCCATCACCTGTAAATAAACACGCCTCATCCGTAACAGTTTTGTGGTGGAAGGTGCTGGGTACTCAACCACGCAACACGGTTCTGCAACCACCTGATCTGCGCCGAAGTCGCCGCCTTGCTGGACTGCCGCCGTTGCCGCTGGTGGTCGAGATGTCTCGCGGTGAAGACGGAACCCGGACTGTACCAGTTCCTACAGCTGCAGCCCCTGCCCTGGTTACAGCGGCCCCTTCGGTACCTGCTTCAGCCGCGGCTGGTCCCTGGCAGCGTCAGCACCTGATAGAGCCTCGTACATTTGGAGGCAAGTCTGGCGAGGACGTGGATGAGTGGCTCACTCACTACAAACGGGTGAGCAACTATTACCATTGGGATGCGGCAACTCAGCTGTCCTACGTCGTGTTTTTCTTAACGGACAAGGCACTTGTGTGGTTTGACAACCATGAGGACACCCTCACGACTTGGGATCGGTTCGTGTCGGAAATAACGGAGTGTTTTGGGGACTCAGTCGCGAAGAAGAAGCAGGCTGAACAAACGCTGCTGCAAAGAGCCCAAGTGCCAGGCGAGACGTGCACGACGTATATTGAGGCTATATTGAAGCTCTGCAAGAACGTCAACCCTCGCATGTCAGAGGAGGACAAGGTCGGCCACCTCTTAAAAGGAATTGCCGAGGATGTATACCACTTTCTCATCGGCAAAGTGAACCTTGCTACAGTAGCTGACGTCATACGGCATTGTCGTACATTCGAGACCCTGAAGATGCGACGTATCACGCCTAAATTCGGTCGGTTACCGAATGTGACTACCGTTGCGAGTGTTGACGACTACACGTCCCTTGATCTCGCGTCTACAATACGTGAGATAGTACGGGAAGAGCTCACCCGACACGTGAACTCGACACCTTATGATGCTGCGCCAATCCCAGCCCCCGCTCATCATGTTTCCATCGCTGCAACGGGCGTAGAAGACTACAACTACAGTTCTCGCTCGCCACTGAGGCCGCAGCCCAATCACTACCCAGAGTCGCGGTACGAACGCCGCTTCAGCTATCCTCGTCAGCCGGCCGCTACACACCAGGAGCCGCGTGAAGATGCATTTGTCCCACAGCGTCGCGACAATGCTTTTCAGGAGTACAACGCATATCGCCAACCTCCTGTGTGTTATTGTTGTGGTGCTACCGGACACATAGCTCGGTTCTGTCGTCGGCGCAGGGAAACATCCCGATACGATCCGCCATCAACGTTTCTTCGCGCCGGCAATGGTCACAACAACGATCCCTGGTCCGCCTATTCCAGGAGAACCTCACGGCAAGAGAATCGGCGCAATAGTTCACCCGCTTCTGACCGTAGTTTGACACCTCCGTCCGCCCGACTACGCCGCTCGCCTTCACCGCGACGGCGGCTATCACCACCGCCACCGCCGGGAAACTAGCCGGCGCGACCGATGGAGGTGAGGTCGCACAAAATGACTTACCTCAGATGCCTCCGCCAGTTACGATGTTTAGGAACAAGATAAAGGTGTTAATAGATGGAGTATGTGCAACGGCTTTAGTGGACACTGGTGCAACCATTTCTGTTATGAGTCGTTCCTTCAAACATCCAGAGTGGCAAGATGGGCTTGTTGGTTCATCATGAAGGCTGTAATTTCAGCGCTTAGTAAGGACGAGGACAAAGAAGGAGACGAACGGACACACATGCGCTACTCACAACAATGAAGTTTATTGCCTTGACCACGCTGAACAATATAGTGCCATGGAAGTACGTCACCGACCACGTGAGCCACATTGCTCGCGGGGAGCAGGGTGACAAAAAACAGGGCGTGCAAACAGCAATGAAAATTTACTTGTACATGCGCAAAAAAGCAAGTTCCTTGTTGTTCCGCATGTACAAGTAAATTTTCATTGCTGTTTGCACGCCCTGTTTTTTGTCACCCTGCTCCCCGCGAGCAATGTGGCTCACGTGGTCGGTGACGTACTTCCATGGCACTATATTGTTCAGCGTGGTCAAGGCAATAAACTTCATTGTTGTGAGTAGCGCATGTGTGTCCGTTCGTCTCCTTCTTTGTCCTCGTCCTTACTAAGCGCTGAAATTACAGCCTTCAAACATCGCATTGGCCAAAAAGTTATGTTTTCTTGGCACCAATCTACAAGATTTCGTGGTGTCGGCGGAGAAATACTTCATCCTCTGGGAGTTTGCGTCGTTCACGTCTTGTTGGCCGGAAAGGTGTTCCCAACTGAATTCCTGGTTCTGCAGCGGTGTACGCACGACGTTATTCTCGGTATTGACTTTCTGCAAGAGTGTGGCGCTTTCGTCGACTGTGGCACCGGCGAACTTTCAGTCAGCAGTGAAGTTGTTCCTGCCCTCTGTGACGAGCTGCCACCCGCTGAAGACACACTGGTTGTTTCCGATGAACTGACAGTGCCACCATGGTGCATGCGGTCAGTTGCCGTGTTCGCTTCTGTCTCTGCCGTATCTCCCTTTGATGCCATCGTTGAACCTCTCACCGGTCAGTGTGCTAAGAAAGACATCTTAGTGCCTCGCTGTATTGTGTCGATTAACAACCGAGTCACGTCTTTGTGGGCACTTAACTGTTCGCCAGTGCCTGTTATACTTCCTCGAGGAATGAAGCTCGCCATCTTTGATGGTGCCAACGGAAATTCTATCGCTGCCGTTGACGACGACGATCAAAAACGCTTGGCTGTAAACGAATGCAGTTGCTCCTACGAGTCGCAGATTCTGAAGATGGTTAGTAAGAACCTACGGTCACACGAGCGACAAAGATTGGTTGAGCTATTGGAAAGACATGCTTCTGTATTTGACTTCTGCGAAAAGGAGAAGCGACCATCTTTACCCTGTTCTCGAGCTCAGCACAGAATCGATACAAGTTCTGCTCATCCGGTCCGACAAAAACCTTACCGAGTGTCGTCTTCGGAGCGGAAAGTTATTGCTGAACAAGTTCAGGATATGTTGCAGAAGGGCGTTATTGAGGAATCGTGCAGCCCTTGGGCAGCACCTGTCATTTTGGTGAAGAAGAAAGACGGCTCTTGGTGGTTTTGCGTTGATTATAGACGATTGAACGCGCTCACAAAAAAAAGATGTATATCCACTACCTCGGATAGACGATGTCATAGATTGTCTGCATTCGGCTTCCTACTTTTCTTTACTAGATCTACGATCAGGGTATTGGCAGATCCCTATGCACCCTGCTGACAAGGAAAAGACTGCATTCGTGACGCCTGATGGACTTTATCAATTTAATGTTATGCCGTTTGGGCTTTGCAATGCCCCCGCTACTTTTGAAAGATTTATGGACTCCATTCTTCGTGGTTTAAAATGGGAGGTATGTTTGTGCTATCTAGATGACGTTGTCATTTTCGGACGTACTTTCGAAGAGCATAGCACCCGTTTAAACCTCGTTTTAGACTGCGTCGAAAAGGCCGGCTTGGTTTTGAATTCCAAGAAGTGCCGGTTTGGCGAACGACAAGCATTAGTCCTTGGTCACCTGGTTGACAAAGATGGTGTCCGGCCAGACCCCCGGAAGATAGAACGAGTCAGTGCCTTTAAACCACCTCAGTCACTAAAAGAACTCCGCAGCTTCCTGGGTTTATGCTCCTACTTTCGACGGTTCGTGCCCAGATTCGCGGACGTTGTCTATCCTTTGACAAGCCTATTGCGAAAAGACAGCCCATACGAGTGGACACCTGAATGCGACGCGGCATTCTCTCAACTCAAGTTCCTGCTGACTTCAGAACCCATTCTTCGTCACTTCGATCCGTCTGCTCCTACTGAAGTGCACAGTGACGCCAGCGGAATTGGCATCGGTGGAGTGCTTGTTCAGCGCCATCATAATGAAGAGTATGTGGTTGCCTATACGAGCCGTTCTCTCAGCAAGGCTGAACGAAACTATACTGTGACAGAGCAAGAATGCTTAGCGGCTGTCTTTGCTGTTCAAAAGTTTCGTTGCTACCTCTACGGGCGTCCATTCAAAATTGTAACCGACCACCATTCCCTGTGTTGGCTTGTTACCCTCCGTGACCCCTCCGGTCGTCTAGCACGCTGGGCTTTGCGGCTCCAAGAATTTGATTTCAATGTGTCGTACAAAAGTGGAAGACGTCATGCCGACGCTGACTGCCTTTCTCGCCTTCCACTGTCGACAACAGAGGATAACGCGGACAACCTCGACACCTGCTTTGCTGCTGTCTCTCACGCGTTTCCTGACGCCACCGTATTCCAGCGGGAACAGCGCAACGACTTATGTTTGGACCCCCTTTTCGCCGATGCCTGCAGTCCCAAGGCCAGTGGTCGCTTTTGCCTTCGCGATGGACTGTTATACAAGACAAATTATTCAGCAAGTGGCGCGCGGTATTTACTGGTTGTTCCCCAAAGCCTGCAATGTGACATTCTCCGTGTCATGCATGATGATCCGACTTCAGGCCACCTTGGATTCATTCGCACCTTACATCGAATACAGGAGCGGTTTTACTGGCCTAAGATGCGACATTCCACTAAGCAATACGTCTCGAGCTGTGACAAGTGCCAGCGTCACAAGCGACCGACAAGTGCTCCGCAAGGCCTTCTTCATCCTGTAGCGCCGCCTACTACACCTTTCGAGCAAGTTGGTATCGATCTGCTAGGACCGTTTCCACGATCTTCGAACAACAACCGCTGGGTCATCGTCTGTGTCGATCACCTAACTAGATACGCGGAAACAGCTGCGATATCTTCCTCCACCGCTACCTGCGTCGCTGCCTTCTTATTACGCTACGTAATCCTTCGTCACGGTCCGCCTCGCGTTATCATCAGCGACCGTGGTCGCCAATTCGTCGCTGACGCCGTGGAAGAATTGCTTAGACTCTGCAATTCGCAGTTCCGCCACTCAACACCATATCATCCCCAGACGAATGGCCTTGTCGAACGTACCAACCGTACCCTGACCAACATGCTGGCTATGTATGTATCATCCAATCACAGGAACTGGGATGACATCTTACCGTTTATTACCTACGCCTACAATACAGCGAAGCACGAAACTACGGACTTCACACCTTTCTACCTGCTCTACGCTCGGACACCACGCAGCTGTCTGGATACCATTTTCCCCTTTACACTCCATACAGCGGACTCAGTTGCCGAAACTTTGTGCCGTGCTGAAGAAGCGCGACAAATTGCTCGACTGCGTACTCTGGCATCACAAGATCGCTCCAAGGAGCGGTATGACCGCCGCCATGACTCAGTGTCATTCGAAAAAGGTGACTTGGTGTGGCTGTGGACCCCTCAGCGCAGACGAGGGTTATGCCAAAAGTTCCTGGCTCAGTATACCGGTCCCTTCACAGTCATCGACCGCATTAGCGATTTAACGTATGTGGTCGCCCGTGTAAGGTCACCAGGACGCCGCTCTAGCGCTACTCAACTTGCGCATGTTACGCACCTCAAGCGATATTACTCCAGCGCTCAGCCCTAACTCCCATGGTGGGCTTCGTCTGCGAAACGGGGAATGTAACGCCTTGGTTGAGGCGAAAGGAAGAAGAGGAGGACGACGAATCCTTTGGTGTGCGGAGCGCAGAAAGAAACCGCGGCTGGACTGCTTTCCTAGACTCTCATCCATCACCTGTAAATAAACACGCCTCATCCGTAACAATATCATCCAGTAAGCACAAACAGGTCTTCCACTTCAGGCCACGCACAACGGTGTCGATCATGCGCTCAAAAGTTGCGGGAGCATTGCAGGGGCCGAAGGGCATGACGTTGAACTCGTAAAGGCCATCTGGGGTTGCAAACGCTGTTTTATTGCGATAGCAATTATATGGACACTTGAACCGGATTTCTGCCGTCGGCGTCGTCGTCGCCGTCGTCGTCGCCGTCGCCGTCGTCGTCGCCGTCGCCGTCGCCGTCGCCGTGACGTTCCCTATAGATAAAATCTTCGCCGCGCGCCGTATGCCCGAGAGGAAGCGTGCGGAGACGCGCGCTATCACGGAGAGCGAACGCACTCAATCTCCCGCGCGCAAGCAAGGAAGCAGGAAGCCAGCGCCGGAGGGAGCAAGGGGGGGGGGGGGGGGGGGCGCACTTCTCTGCCAACAACCGCGCTCGTCGCTCGCTCGCACCGTCTCTTATCTCCACACGGCTCTGACCTTTAAGTGCATTCGCCGCTCAGTTTCCGTTGAAGCGATAGACCGCACGTACCTTCGCCCGTTGCGGCGTATGCTTGCTGCCAGCGTTTTGACAGTCGTTGTCTGCTGTCATTCAGTGTGATCTCTTCGTGTTTGTGCGCGCTCACACCACGCTTGTTCATTCAGTTCGTAATAGTCGGGCCACATTTTCCAACGCACGCTACACACGCAATGCTGCCCGGATCGGCAGTGCAGCGCTACAGGTGTGTCCCTTCGCACGCGCTGCCCACGGGAAGCGCTTCTCATCAACACCACCGTTTCACATGCGCCTTCTCGTGGTCATCGAGTCTCTCTTCATGTCGGTCTACTTACGCCGCAGCACACCTGCTTACTTAATCAGCTCATGTTTACTACAATTCATATTGCTACCAAAGCCGCTCACCTTACTTCGTATGACATTGCTGTGTTGCTATCGCATTCATTGCTTCGCCCTTAGGGCGAAACTGTGACATTTTTTTTTCTTTGTCGGCTTCGTGCATCGGAATTTGCCAGTAACCTGAATGCAGATCAAGACTGGAGAAGTACTCGGCACCTTGCAGGGAATCGAGGGCATCGTCAATGCGAGGCATGGGGTACACATCCTTGCGCGTGATCTTGTTGAGCGCTCGATAATCTACACAGAAACGCACGGAGCCATCTTTTTTTCGGACCAAAACAATGGGAGACGACCACGGGCTAGCAGAGGGGCGAATTATCTCACGTTGCAGCATGTCGGCGACGTTTTGCTCAATAATTTTGCGCTCAGCTAGAGACACGCGATACGGCCGGCGACGCACGATGGATCTGCCGTCTGTCTGAATCCGATGCGCTGTGACGGTCGTCTGTCCCAATGTCGAAGAATGGGCGTCAAATGAACCTTCATGCTTCTTCAACAAGGCAAGGAGCTGTTGCGTCTGCGAAGGGGTCAAGTCCGAGCTGATTACAGCAGCAAGAGCGGAGGTAGAGGCAGAATGTCCAGCAGGAGGGATTTCAGAGGGAGCAGCCTTGAGGGGAACGACAGAGAGGCTCGGAATCAGCGACGCAAGCCAAAGTGGTGCCTTCAGGAAGTAGAATTTTCTCATGTGTTGTGTTCCTTGCTTCGAGAAGCGCAGATCCATTATCGAACCTAACTAGGCCTGAAACAATGGCTATCCCTTTTGTGAGCCAACGCGCACAAGGTAACATTAACACATCGCCATGGTCGATGGCGTCGGACGTGATGGTCAGAATTTGCTGACAGCCTGGAGGTAGCTCGGTATCTTTTACTGCGAGTAGACGAAGTGGCTGATACGGTTCATCGCCGAGCGAATAGTCGGTGTCGGACATATGTACGACACCTTGCCCACAACATATAGCAGCAGAAGCAGAGGCAAGGAAATCCCATCCTAGAATGAGCTGGTGGGAGCAGGGCGACAGCACAACAAATTGTATGTAGTGGACGATGCCATCGATGGATACACGCACTGTACAAAAGGCGGAAGGGCGGATTGTTTTCCCTTGAGCTGCAACAAGCGCGGGTCCATCATAAGGCGTCGTAACTTTCCTGAGACGCCTACACAAATCGGAATGCATAACAGATAAAGTCGCACCGGTGTCCACCAAAGCTTCAACGTGCACACCTTCAACAAACACGGACATCCTATTACAAGGGCGCGCTGGAGGAATTGTAGTCCTGTCGGTGAATGCAGTTTTTCCTCCGAAAACTGCATTACTTAGTTTTCCGGGCGGCGGTCAGAGGTGAAAGAGGCAGGCCGAAGCGGTGACGAGGAGCGGCGGAAGGGCGAAGGTGATCGGCGTCTGTTGGTACGGTAACCATTCGGCGTCTCGGTCGTTGCGGGCGGAGATGGGGAACGGCGCGGAGGGGAAGCGTAACGACGGCTTTGGTAAGAGGCCCCACCAGAGTACGCATCGCGTTCACACAGGTCGTACCCGCGACGCTCATCTTGTTGGCGCTTGCGGCAAAAACGTGATATATGGCCGCAATAACCACAGTAATAACAGGTAGGACGAGACGGTCGCCAAGGTGGGTAGTAAGGGGCGCTCGGTGCGCTGTGAGATAGTGCCGTCAGATGGGGCGATGAGGGCTCAATTGGTATTGAGGAGACATTGGCCGGAGAAGCGACACCAACCTGCGTGTATGTGGGTAGAGGCAACGTGGGACGTACACTAGTCGGAGGCGCGGCAGCAACCTGCGCGTATGTTGGTACGGTGCGAGGGGCCGGGGGGTCCACATTCGCAGAGCAGGTCATTGACGCAAGTTCCTCTCTGATGACGTCGCGCAATACTGCACCAGAAGGCTGAGCAGGAATCATCAACGAAGATGACAAGCCAAGTGATTGAAGTTCTTCGCGTATGATCGCCCGGATCATCATGCGCAAGTCGGGGTCTGCCGCAGAACGGTGTTCGCTGAAGTCCGGCTGCAAGCGTACGGACTCGAGCTCGTCGAGGCGCTGGCACGTCAAGACGATGTCAGTGACGGTAGCCGGGTTCTTGACGGCGAGCGCGTTGAAGGCCACAGTCCCAATACCTTTAAGAACGTGGCGTATCCTGTCTGACTCAGCCATGGCAACATTGACACGGCGACAGAGTGCAAGCACATCCTCGATGTACGATGTGTAGGACTCGCCGGAGTGTTGTTTGCGAGAATCCAGAGTTTTCTTCGCAAGGGCGGAGCGAACCGCCGGCGTGCCGAAAACTTGCCGTAGCTGCTGCTTGAAGTTCGTCCAATCGGTGAAATCAACCTCATGGTTGAAAAACCAAGTCTTCGCCACACCGGTCAGGTAGAACGAGACATGGCGGAGCTTGTGGGGATCATCCCACCGATTAGCAGAGCTTACGCGCTCGTAATCATCCAGCCAGTCCTCAGCATCTTCACCACGAAGACCAGCGAACAGATGGGGATCGCGCTGGTGGCCGCTGATGATCACAGAAGGTGCGGCTTGTGGAGGCGGGATGGTTAGGGTAGAAGCGCCAGGCTGCTCGTCCTGCGACATGCTGACGGACAGTGGGCACAAGCGGCGACCCGAACGAAGCTCCAGGGAGTAGGCCAGGGGCGTAGAGGACGGGGAACCAAGAAGCACCTCCACCACTTGTGACGTCACAGTAAGGTCGGACCTTTATTGAGCCCGAGAGACGACACGGCGAAGAAGGGCGGCGTCCACAACCAGCCTGAACAGCCTTCGACAGTCCACACTGATGATGATGCGCCCTCACGCGCGATGAAGATGAGGGGCACACGCATGATGATGATAATGTACAGATGATGAAGAAGTGCACAATAAATGCCCACAATATATATATATATATATATATATATATATATATAATGATATGGCTATACAAATAAGGTATCATATTTCAAGATTTTGCCCCTTTGGAATCAAATTGGGTGAGGAACTTAACCAAAGTTCCGTAGGGTTTTATAGGACAGTTGACTGACTATTTGCGTATAGGTTTATGACAAGCTATGAAATGTGCTTCCAGTGACTGCTTCCATCAGTGGATTGTGAGCTCGGTTAAAATCTTGCAATTTAGCTGCATCTTCAGTTGGACATATTGCGTAATTGCCAAAGGAGTCTCTACAAGTTTTTATTGAAGTTACTAAAATCTCATTAAATTTAGCAACAATGTAGAGTTACCAACACTGTAGTGCAATGAATCTCTAAGTGCAATGAGGGTAGTGCAAAAATTATTTATTTCTGTGTATAAATATTTTACAGTAATTTTTTCATTGAGATCAGAATCTTGTTCATTGCTTACCTAATCATTTTTGCATTCACATCAGAGTATTTTTCACTACTTCAATAAAAAAGACAACCAAGAAAACCTACTGTCTGGGACTGTTTTACTTGGCAGAGAACACAACTTGGTAGTTGTACATTGTACACAGTCGTCCACTGTTACAGTGAACACCCAGTTAGTATTCAAGCAAGTATAACTTGCACGTTTTTGACACCATGTGGTGCCTCTGGTAGACCTGTAAGGATGAGTTCAGTTTTCTGAACTTGAACTGTGATGTGGGCTTGAATGAGCACCTTTGTGGTCCCGTAAGTGGACGGCTATGTACACAACCAGCTGAAAGCACTAACTACCACAAAAAGTCTTTTCCGTCTATGCACACCTATCATCTCCATGAAATGCATTTTAACACAACGATCACTTGGATACAAGTTGCACAAGGCATGACGGACAGTAGCCTCATAAAGCAAAAGCGTGCAAATGACTAAAGCGCTCGATTAATTTTGTGATGCTAAGGTGGTCAATGGGCAATTAGGTTTAAATGCACATTGATCAGTAACACAACAAAGTGCCAAAGAGCAGGAAACTACATATAAGTCCCTCTGAATGAGTACAACCATGCAGTGCCAGCTGAAAAACATGCACTTCTTTCCTGTGAAGAAAAAAGGATGTATTCTTGTTACAGATCATAGAAAGGAGCAGGCAGGGATGTAATTGCTAACAAGTATACTTAGGCTCTGACGGACCAGATCACTTTAAGCAAATAAATATTGAAATACTGATTATTAGTGCATGTAATTGCACATCACCCTGCACAATGAAGGTGTAAATTGGATACAGATCACAAAAGTGTGATTTTGCATTGACCAAATGGGCACTGCCTAAATGCGACTTCAAAAAGCATAGGCAATCACCATACTAGAGGCTATGTAGGTCTAACGAAACACAGCACAAAATGGGACTGCAAGCCTTTGAAAAGCAAACAGCTAACACGGATGTCAACAAGAGAAGCTTTTCACCAATGTACTGGCATTGTATTTCAGTGTGACAGCCAGTTTCCCTAATCACCATTCAGTGCGGGCATGTGCCTTCTTATTGCTTCCATTTTGTTATTTTTTGCCCAAGTGACATGTTTTCATGGAAGTGCCTGGATTTTTCACAATGAAGCCAATTCGCATGTGTTAGTGCCCAACAAAATTCGCTTGGAGTTTAGCCAGCAGAGGTTGTATTGCATGAATATAGCGTCAGTACTTCGTAGGCATGAGTAAGCAAAAGCGTCTACTCTCATACTTTCCTTTTAGCAAAACATTGTGGCGGAAATTCTTCGCGCTGCATATGAATCTTCTAATGTTCGAGATGAGCACTGTCTAGTTGCTCCTGAATGATAGGGGGCTGCAGATTTGCCAGAATACAGCAGACATGAAATACATCGCTCATTGCTGGGATCAGCTCTGTAGGTACACGCACATTCAAAATGTTGAACATTTTAATGCGCTGAATAGACCTCTCAACATGAATACGCACTTGTGCAATTTCGTACGTCTCGTGCACATCACCTTCTGAAAACTGTCCACCACCGTCAAGGAAAGGGGGCATCACTAACACTGCTTGTGTCCCTTCAAGGCCTGCCCTAATTCCAGGAAACCCTTTGTCAGCTATTACAACGTCGCCTAGTTGCACTAGGTTTAGAAAGCCAGAGTCAACAGTAATGAATGCGTCTGAGAACCTCCCTCCATAGGACTTCGAGCGGAAGCACACTGCTCCACATGGTGTAATAGCTACAAGAAACTTGAGAGTGTACCCACCCTTGTAATGTGAATACAGCAGGTGCTGTTGCTGTATTGTGCAGGGCTGCTCTGTCCGTACTTCAGTGCAATCAATTATGATTGTACAATCTGGATAGTGCACTTTGAAGCAACCTGGTATTGTGCGCTTGATGACCTGCCTAGGCGGCAAGTAAACCCACTTAAGAGTTGCAGCAGCAACTGTTCGAAGCACACTGTTGAAGTGTCGCGACACCGTGTTTCTAGATGTCGAGAACAGCACAGCAAGGGCTGAATTGCTTATGCCTAACTTCAATTTCATGAATAAGATCAGAAGCCTGTCTCTCATTGAGATGTCCCATCTGCGCTTTGCACACTGTGGTAATATGCTGAGAAAAAGAGCAAACACTACATCTGAAACGCCACATAGATCTTTTAGGGCGGTTCCATTGTCTTTAACGGTGTCATAGCCGTTAAAGCACCCCATTGTTGTAGTCTGGGCCGCAGTTGCGGGAAACAGTGGAGGGTCTGCACTGTGTTCAATCATCTCTGGAACACTTATGATTGACTTGACTACAAGCCTCGTTCCCCTGTACACAACATAAGAACACAGAAAATGTGCCAGTGTCAGTTGCGTCCACACCATCAGTTTGGAAAGGAAAAGAAATAGAGGAGGGTTAGGCAAGGGGTTTGTGGTGGATTAGCATGCTTACTCTTCAATTAAGGTTCTGCCCCAAAAAAGTATAACCTAATTACAAAATTTATGACTGCAATAAACATTCAAATCCGATCACCTGAAACAAAATAAAAGTGTGACGCACAAGCACCGTTGTTAACTAGGAGAAGTTCAGTGAAAAAAAAACAGCTGTTATCAAGAAAAAGAACACACACATTCTAACACTGCCTGCC
This sequence comes from Dermacentor silvarum, assembly GCF_013339745.2. NCBI lineage: Eukaryota > Metazoa > Arthropoda > Arachnida > Ixodida > Ixodidae > Dermacentor > Dermacentor silvarum. The sequence goes on from NC_051157.2 coordinate 231,165,725, forward strand.
TGATTCATCACTAATGTAGAAAAACAAAACGCAGAAAAACAATTTAAAAGTAGAAAAACAAGCTACATCATTTGGGTGAGGAGATAATGCACCAACTATCGCACATCAAAAAATGCTGTCAGACAATTTTACAAAAGCAGAGAAAAACGCTAATGCTATGAATACATGACATTTTTTTAAACACAATAAGCTCATATCAGTGATCATGAGAGTCTATGTTCTCTAACACTCAATTGATACTTTACAACCAGAAATGGATCAATAAACTCCGTTTCTCAAAGATGCATGCTCATGTTGTAAACCTCGGTTTAGTCTGCATGCTGGGGCTGCAAAGAAGATTGATGCTGTTCGCGACACCTGTTCGCAAGTGTACAGCCAGCTCGACCTTGACGTGGCACACTCAAACAAAAAGGAAGATGCGCTGAACAAAAATATTTCTATGGAAGCACAAGATATCATCGCACTTCACATTTGAGCAGTGTCTGTTTTTACAATGCAATTGGTTTTTCAGCCTATTTCACTAGAACTATAGGCCATTACGAGCTCGAGCAGGGTATGCTCGAGCTCGCAATGTTCCTGCAAAAAAAGACAACTCTAATAGTGCATTGACTGCCCTGTACCTGAGCGATAAAAAGATGATTATGAAGTACCATTACAGTGGCCTTACCTTGTCCTCTTTTGTCTCATTTACTGCATCAATCGCCATGCAGAGGATATCCAGGTTCGATGGCAGTGGCTCGACGAGCTCGCCCTTCTGAGAAATTGGGTCTTCGTTGAGCAGTGTGCTTTGTGCCCCTTCTTCAGCACTGTCAGCAGTTTCAGAGCATGAGCTTGGTGCCAGTGATACTTTGGTTCTCCTTTCTCTCCACCTGCAAGTGCAAGGAAAAAAATTATGGGGTTTTACGTGCCAAAAGCACCACATGATTATGAGGCACGCCGTAGTGGGAGACTCCGGATTAATTTCAACCACCTGGGGTTCTTTAACATGCACCCAAATCTAAGTACACGGGTGTTTTCTGCATTTTGCCCCCATCTAAATGCGGCCGCCATGGCCCACAAGCGCAAGGAGTGCCACAAGAATTACAATGCCGCATAAATAGGTTCACTGTGGCTCTGAATACTTCACATGTACGTCATTTAACTGTGCTCTAGAATTCTTACGGTAATTTGCAATTTTCTTGGGCTGACCCGCTTGAAACTGATTAGGGTGAATAAATTAGCTAAAGTGAGCTACACAATTGAAAAACAAAGCTGTCGAACTACTCCATACCGTTCGTATCTTGACAGCAGTTTGGTTCCGTCAACGTGCCGCACCTTGTAAACGTCCGGAAAAAGCGTTGGGTTGTAGCCTGGATGACTTTCAATGGTGCTTTTTTCTCCATTGACGAAATGCATGGAGAATATCCTCGTTGACGCGTTTGGGACCCAGTCGGAGCCATCTGCTGCGCTGATAAACGAGATATATTAACTAGGCGATCTTTGTTTACATGACGCGAATGTTCGTTTTTCATCACGTACAATGATCGAAGCTCATTAGGAGCCTTTCACAAGATACGATTTCGCTTGCGAATTCCTTTGCTTGCATACAAGCTTTGTATTTGCAATGATACATCGCAAATGTAAATCACAAGAAACCGCGCCTCTCAAGCGCCAGCGGCCGAAATGAGGATCGTCGAATTAGTGCTCGTCAGCACAATATAGGCTTCCTTGGCATAAAATATTGCTGATCGCACATGCCAGTGCAATGCTGATCATACCGAATGCTAAGGCAACGGCAGGCAGTCGTCAAATCAGCACAGTCGTGACAAATTTCTTTTAAATGTTCATCAGCTGGCCATGGCCGCTGGCGTCGCACAACGAGCTTGAAACGCGCATGTGTAGCACGCTTTACAGAACAAAACCTTTTCACAAATATCAAAGAAGCTGACTTACTTTACTCTCCTCACAGCTGCGATCCATTTCTTTCGCCGTTCGATCTCATAAGACTTGCCAGGAAACCTGTACAGCTTTATCCCGGGCTGGCCTTCGTGGTTGTGACAGTCCTTTACGCAGCAGTATCGCCGGTTCCACTTGCCTTTTTTTTTCACCGCCGACGCTTGCCGATGAAGCGCATGTCATTGCACCGTCGCAATACGTATAAAAAAATAAGGAGGCTGGTGAACAATGCAAAACGGCTTCAACCGTGGCCGAGACCAAACGTAGCTCGCGGGAAAGAATACTCATCAGGCCGGCCGAGCTGCGGCGCCCACTTCCCAACACTGTTGCGTCGCTGCGGCAGATGGCGCCAGAGCAGCCGCAAACTCGACTGTACGGAGCCTACAAGTGTGCGAACTGAGTGCGTGCTCCCTTGCCTGATCCGCGGCAATTTCCTGATATTGAGGGACTGAACAATAATTTTGCTCGTATTCTTGGCGAGAATATTGATTAAAGGAAACACTTCAGCAGTTCGTGGGAGAAACTGCAAGCAGTTTTGTCGACGAAAACGACTCCGTGAACTACCGCTCGAGCGATAGCCTCAACGTTTGCGACGAGTCTTATGCCGGACACTTGCTGTAGTGTCAATTGCACAGATTAGCGTGGAATGTTGAGCGTATTGTACTGGTGCAGCGCGCACTGTCAATTTACAAAAACAATACGCCATTTTACCAGTCAGTCATCGCGCTATTCTTTCTGAGTGAGGCAAGGCTGTGTTCTTGTAACAACACAACTTGCGAGTCTTATTTTGAGCAGGCAAATTAAGCCCTACGCGCCTGAGAACACGTGTTGCGTCCGCCTACCTTCTCCCCCCCCCCCCCCCACTTCGACAATGTCGTACGCTACGCTACATGGTCTGCCCCCCATACCATGTCATACGCTACATATCTCGAGATAAAACAGCACTCGCCCTGCAGCACACTCGTAGTACGTGTGCAGAAATTTCGCACGAAGTGTTCGTTCATCATGATGAGCTGCTTGCAATGCCCGCTCATGAGGGCAAGTACGTGCATGCGTATGTTGACCGCCACATTCAAGTTGGGCCACTCCAAACGACGGGCGAGTTTAAATTTAAGAACGTCCTTCCGTGACGCGTTTGACGCTCACACGTCTTCGCCTGTTGGATCACGCTGTTGAAAAAAAAATTACCAAAGACACTTTGGAAATTCTAAAGTGTGCTTGGCGAAAGCCTTGTGGTCAACGCACTGCATATACCATGTTGTAAATGGCGCCCCAGTGGAATGGCCACAGTGTTCGCCGATATCCCTTAGAATTACCCAAAGGTGCTTGTAGTAAACGAGGGACTCTCTATACATTCTGTGTGTCTTCATTCACGGTCACGTTCATTGCACTAACCTGTTACTTCTCTGTGTATGCCATATCACATTCATTGATTGCTTCCCTGCCTTTGGTACCCGGCGATCTAATCAGTCGCCGTTGGCGTTTCCGTTCTGCCTCCCTTGCTTTCGCATCTCGTGACATGTTCAGTCGTCGCATGCGCGTTCGCTCCTTGTTCTTCTGGCGATTGCTGTTGGGGGAATCCGGCGTCTGCTGCCGCTTCCCCGAACCGCTTGGCGCTGAATCACTGGGCTACTTCGGAGCCATGCGACTCACTCACTAGACTGCAACGAGACATCTGGCGAAGAAGCGGCAATGTAGCTGCCACCGCCGACGCGCGTGCGCTCGTTCTACCGCTACTGTGACGTCACAGTTGCTATACACAGCTGCGTCCCCCACCGGCGCGCCGGTTGCTAAGGGGGGGAGGAGGTTGCGCCGCTGCGCGGTGGAGAGGCCACAGTTGGTACGATTCCAGCGCACGGACGGACGCGACCGCGAGCATGAGCCATTAAAAACGCTGGCGCATCTTTCAAATCTTGGTTACAAACGGCTGGCACGTCGCAACGGTATGTTACCTTCGCGTCGGTAAATGGAAAATTGCTAACAGAGAGCAAATGCAGGCGCGCTAGACGAGGACGATGAAAAGCTACTTCAACGAAATCAACAAAATAAAATAATAAAATAAAATAAAAGCAGGGACGTCCGTCGCGACAGCTTGGTCAAGCTCTACATACTGCGTACAGGCGAGAAGCGGCGGGAGCGTGTGCATCTTGCTCGTCAAATTGATGGCATATTCCAGGGGCGTAGACAAGGGGGGGGGGGGGGGGTGGGGGGGGGCTGATGGGGCTTCAGCCGCCCCCACCATCGGCGCCGGGAATCATTCGGGATTTTGTCTACACTGTCTTTTTCACGCTCGAAAAGACATTTCGGCACGAATATTGCGAAATCGGGCTGCATTTCGTGGCAACGCTTCTGCGCTTACATTACGCAAGGAGCCCCATCGAAGGGCTTTTCGATAGCGACCGGGCGCGTCGCGGCATCTCGCAGCGGCCGTGGAATCAACGGAGCGCATGGATTTCAATTCCGAACTTTGTGGGCATAAAATTTTCATAAACTTTTGACGCGAAAGGTGCACTGACATGTCCAAAGGCTTGCTTTAGATTTTCAATTCTGGAACTTTACCGCTTTAATGTTCTTATAAACGTGGGCCAACAAGCGTGCACTGGAGCCATCGTATTCACGCCGTCCATAGATGGAAGGACGCGCTCGCAATCTTCCATGCACGAAAATACTAAATATCACTGTGATTGCCAGCTGGCAGCTGATAAAATTCTCCAAACATTTTCAGGAAGCGCGCCCAATGTGATCAATCAGCTGGACCAGGGCAGGCAAAATAAAATAAAATAAAACAAAAGAAAGTTATAGCGGCCTATTATTGAGACAGTTCTTTTTTGCAGGCGACAAAGTCTGGCTCTCCGTGGCCATAGGGACAGTGGTCCTATGGATTAAAGCAAAGCCCCGGCTGGAAGAGTGGTATTTTCAAAGCGCTTCTTCACATGCGAGTTAATTGTGGAGATACATATCTGAAGAACCATTTGGAAAGTTGCCCGAGTAATGCCTCGTATTTAAGCCCAGATGAACAAAACCAAATTATAGAAATGTGTGGTGAAATTCTCAAAGAAAGCTTAGATGCAAAAGTAAACGCTGCAGCTACTTCTCCGTACTTACTGACGAAACGTCGTATATTGCTGGAATCAAACAGCTTATTGTTTGTGCAAGGTACCTAAACAAGGATGTCAACGACATCGAAAAATTGTATTTAGGTTTTAGCACCGGAATAGATGCCCTCTCTCATTGCGACTGGATGTTCTATGTAAATGTGTACAAACTGCTGAAGATTCCAGTCATCCTTCTCGTGACCACTGCCTGCGCAGAGCAAATATTTTCAAACCTGAGATTACTAAAAAACTACTTGCGCTCTGCAATGTCTGAGGAACGCATGATTAGGCTGGATCTTTTATACGCCCACAGAGACGTCGGCATCAACGTGTCAGAAGTCATTGACCCCTTCGCTAAACTTCCCCGCCGAGTGAAGTTTGTCCTTTAGACAGCGAAGCAGCAAAAATCAATTCAAGTAAAAAGCTATGTGCCTTCAGGAACATAAACTCGTAATTATGAAAACGTATGACTGTTCATTAGCTTTTAAAACCGTAGAAATTTTCACCATCTATTGTAACAGTTAGCATCATGATCAAAATTATCATGCGAATACAAAAATTACGAGGACATCAATAACCAATTTTCCCGGCCCGCACAGCGTTTCCCAACAAACACACTCGGATATTGGGTAGTTAAACTTGCTGCATCATCTGTGGCTTTCATTTGTCCTTTTCTTTCCTTTTTAGCTACCTGCTTTTACTTCTTTTTTGAAACAAAGCAATAGCCTACTTTGATTATGGGTGCAGAATTGTTGTTGCCGCTGTGCAGGGAGCTAAAATGCACATTTTCGTACTGATTTCTGCACCTTCCTCTATTATTCTACCCATATGATGCTGTCGCGACCGCAGCATGGCCCAAGTACATATCACGATTACTGCGATCATAGTATTGTTCTTGCCTGGATCATCTGTCTCTCTATGCGTATAGTTTACTATCTGTGACTGAGCAACATGTTTATTATTGCGATAGCAATTATATGGACACTTGAACCGGATTTCTGCCGTCGGCGTCGTCGTCGCCGTCGTCGTCGCCGTCGCCGTCGTCGTCGCCGTCGCCGTCGCCGTCGCCGTGACGTTCCCTATAGATAAAATCTTCGCCGCGCGCCGTATGCCCGAGAGGAAGCGTGCGGAGACGCGCGCTATCACGGAGAGCGAACGCACTCAATCTCCCGCGCGCAAGCAAGGAAGCAGGAAGCCAGCGCCGGAGGGAGCAAGGGGGGGGGGGGGGCGCACTTCTCTGCCAACAACCGCGCTCGTCGCTCGCTCGCACCGTCTCTTATCTCCACACGGCTCTGACCTTTAAGTGCATTCGCCGCTCAGTTTCCGTTGAAGCGATAGACCGCACGTACCTTCGCCCGTTGCGGCGTATGCTTGCTGCCAGCGTTTTGACAGTCGTTGTCTGCTGTCATTCAGTGTGATCTCTTCGTGTTTGTGCGCGCTCACACCACGCTTGTTCATTCAGTTCGTAATAGTCGGGCCACATTTTCCAACGCACGCTACACACGCAATGCTGCCCGGATCGGCAGTGCAGCGCTACAGGTGTGTCCCTTCGCACGCGCTGCCCACGGGAAGCGCTTCTCATCAACACCACCGTTTCACATGCGCCTTCTCGTGGTCATCGAGTCTCTCTTCATGTCGGTCTACTTACGCCGCAGCACACCTGCTTACTTAATCAGCTCATGTTTACTACAATTCATATTGCTACCAAAGCCGCTCACCTTACTTCGTATGACATTGCTGTGTTGCTATCGCATTCATTGCTTCGCCCTTAGGGCGAAACTGTGACATTTTTTTTTGTCTTGTTTGACGCATTATATACAGTGACATTTGCTTAGATACGTAGATTTATTGGAGACTTATCATCATCATCATCATCATCATCATCAGCCTATATTTTATGTCCACTGCAGGACGAAGGCCTCTCCCTGCGATCTCCAATTACCCCTGTCTTGCGCTCGCGTATTACAACTTGCGCCTGGAAATTTCCTAACTTCATCATCCCATCTGGTTTTCTGCCGACCTCGACTGCGCTTCCCTTCTCTTGGTATCCATTCTGTAACCCTAATGGTCCACTGGCTATCCATCCTACGCATTACATGGCCTGCCCAGCTCCATTTCTTCCGCTTAATGTCAACTAGAATATCGGCTATCCCCGTTTGTTCTCTGATCCACACCGCTCTCTTCCTGTCTCTTAACGTTAGTCCTAAGATTTTTCGTTCCATCGCTCTTTGTGCGGACCTTAACTTGTTCTCGAGCTTCTTTGTTAACCTCCAAGTTTCTGCCCCATATGTTAGCACAGGTAGAATACAATGATTGCACACTTTTCTCTTCAACGACAGTGGTAAGTTCAGTACAATGCGTTGGCGGGCTAGTTGGTGCGAATCCATAATTACTTGTTTAGCGCAAAAAACAACGGACACGTGAAAGACGTGAGAGTAGCGAGTCAGTTGAGAGTAGCGCCTTGTCCTGTCGTCTTTCACGTGTCCGTTGTTTTTTTGCGCTAAACAAGTAATTATGGACAGTGGTAAGCTCCAAGTCAGGATTTGGTAATGCCTGCCGTATGCACTCCAACCCAATTTTATGGAGACTTATACATGCATTTAAATATCTTGTTACGAGGTTTTGTGTATACAAGCAGTAAACTTTGTTTTCGGTGACACTTTTTTTGCCCTTTATCTAGTTGTATCTTCGCATTTGTATATTCCATTATATCTTCGCATTTCTAATGTGTATTTTGCAGAACTCCTGCTTTTTTATGTACTCACTGTCACGACTATAATTTTGGTGCAATTACTCACAATGCACGACCGGTAACAGCTGCTCCTGTGCAATCAATTCCAACGAAGGACAGCGTCATTGAGGTTTTTTCCCTGGCCGTTTAATATGAACAAAAATGTAACCAAGCTTCTTTAAAGACATAGATTCCTCAAAATATTTGTCCTCAACTTGTTGATTTCATGGCCTTTACGTTTTTCATATCACCTGCATGCACTGCGTTGCAGGTTTTGAACTGATGTAGTTCTAAAGTTCGCGTGATATTTTCTGTACTTATGAAATAGACAAAAAAACGCGGAAGCAGTGATATCAGTTATTTCTATTTATTTCTTCCACAATTTTGGGGACACACGAATATATTTTTATGAAAAAAATACTTACTTGTATTCACAGTGCGTAGCGTTCAAGAATTCGATGATAATGATGATGTGTGGTGTTTTATGGCGCAAGGGCCAGTATGGCCAAAGAGCGCCATGCCAGTGTTTGTGAGTGTGCAGTGGAGCGATTAATTCTGAGAAGTAGATGAAAGCGTGGCTGTAAAAGGGCATAAAAATAATCGCTGTAAAGTGCGTAAAATATACATGTACTAAAATCATGGCAATGAAATGAGGTGTACTATGAAATGAAGAATGCATTGAGAGGGAATGACACGATATTTAAAATATTTAAGATGCAGTAATTGGCAAGAAGCACTACTGCCTAAACAGATCCCTTGAACCACAAGGGCCTGGAGGCATGTGCTATAAAAAACTACTATCACAGTGGCATCCTCTGGAGAGAGGATGCGCTACGACCTTAATGGGCTAATAGCATGCAGGACCACATCGTTGAAGAAATCGACGAGTGCTTTGGCGTTAAAAAGCGGTTCTTCACCAAGAAACATGATGGGATGAAGAGGCACATGATACCGGTATGCTTCAGGAAAATATTTCTTTCTCTCTCTTAAATCTTCCCGACACTCCACGAGGACATGGAGGATGCTAAGCCTCTCACCACATCTACCACAGGTTGGTGGTTCATCACCAGCAAGCAAAAAATTGTGGGTACCATATGTATGTCCTATTCTTAGACGACAGAACAGGACATCAGTTCGTCGTGGTTTTGTTACGGGGGTCCAGAAACCTAACTGTGGTTTTATCAAGTGAAGCTTAATATTTCTTTCCGCATCCCACAAGCGTTGCCAGTGGCTTCGCAGTTTCTTTCGCAGGAAAGACTTCAAATCTGTTGCAGGAACAGCAGCTGCAGGGATATGTAACGCCTGAGATGTAACTGATGTGGCCATTTGGTCTACTCGAACATTACCCTCGATGCCTCTATGGCCCGGCACCCAGCATATAATCACATGCTGGTTAGATATATATGCTTTACACAGAATGGAATAGAGCTCATTAAGTACGGGATTTTTGTGTTTACAGAGTGATTGCAATGCTGTCACAACACTTTGCGAGTCTGTAAATATTGTCACGAGCGGCGATCCTGTGGTCGGTGCTTGGACGATGACGACGACGACGGGTGGTTTTTTCTGGTGTGCACGCGCTCCCCTGAACGATTGCTGCAGCGTTGTGCGCCTTACCCTGTAAATATATCCATTCTATATATATTCTCCCCTTAACATCTTTGGTGGACGTGCGGGGTACGCTCGCTACAACACCGGGAACTGGATCTTCGTAGCGGACGGCGCGTTGCTGCCACCACAATGACCGACCAAGCGACCCAGTGTGAGCAAGACCCGTCACCGGTCATTCTCTTGCACCCTCGTGATCCCGGGACATTCAACGGCACCAGCGGCGTGGACGTCGATGCATGGCTGGCAATGTATGAGCGCGTCAGCCGCACTAACAAGTGGGACCCGACCATAATGCTGGCGAATCTCATATTCTATTTGCGGGGCACTGCGCTACTCTGGTTCGAGACGCATGAGGCAGATCTGACGAGTTGGGAAGTCTGTAAGCAGAAATTACGCGATCTATTTGGGAGACCTATCGCACGACAACTAGCGGCCAAGGAGGAGCTCGCAATTCGTGCTCAGACGTCCACGGAGCCGTACATCTCGTATATTCAGGACGTGTTGTCTCTGTGCAACAAGGTCGACAAGGACATGCCTGAAGTGGACAAAGTGGGCCACGTACTGAAAGGCATAGCCGATGACGCATTCAATCTGCTACTGTGTAAGAACTGCTCAACGGTGGAGTCGGTCATCGCTGAATGTCGTCGTTTTGAGCTGGCCAAAAGTCAACGTATCACTCACCGCTTCGACCGACTTCCTAATACGGCTGCCACGTCCTCCTGCGAAGGTTTAGCCACGCTTCGGCAAGCGCAAGCTCCAGAAAACGTCACCAGGATCGTCCGTCGAGAACTCGAGGCCATGGCACCCGTTACACCTCATGACGGTATGCAAAGCAACAACCTGGCTCCGATTTCGCTAATTCAGGCCGTGGTTCGCCAAGAGGTCGCGAATATGGGCATTTTACCCACCTTTGATAACGGTCATACTGCTACCAACCCGGTCGCCCCTGTCGTCGCTGCTGCAAGACCGAACACGACCTTCAGGCCACGTTATCGAAATCCAGCCGATTGGCGCACACCTGATGACCGGCCCATCTGCTTCACGTGCTCTCGGATTGGCCACATCGCCCGCCATTGCCGCAGCCGCTGGCCCACGTCCTATCGCCCAAACACTTACAATCGCCCGGACCACGCACCATATGCCCCGTCGTTCCGTCCTGAGGCCTCAAGTGCTGAACGTCCTCCTAGGGAAAACCGGATCAGCCGCTCGTGACAATATGATAGTCTCTTTAAGTTTTGATTTGATTATATACTTTACAGCCGATAATATTGCATAGGCCTCAGCCGTAAAGATACTTGTCTCCGGGTGCAGTACACCGGATTCCGAAAACGATGGACCGATGGCTGCATAAGATACCCCGGCATGTGACTTGGAAGCATCTGTATAAAACTCTGTACACGAGTATTTAGATTAGAGTTCTAAGAAATGCATTCTAATGTGTGCCTCTGGTGCGTGTTTAGTGACCTCTACGAACGATGTGTCACACTCTATGAGTTGCCAGTGCCACGGCGGCAACAGTTTCGCTGGAGCCATAGGACATTGTTCAAGCAGCGGAACACCCATTTCCTCACTAAGATTCCTCACACGCAAAAAGAACGGCTTTCTCGCTGCAGGTCGATTATGGAAGAGTGTGGCAGTGGTCACGTCATTTATAGTTGAATAACAAGGATGTTCAATGTTTGCTTGAACTTTCAGAATATATGTAAAACTGCTGTATGACCGCTGCAGATGAAGTGAACATTGATTCAACTCTACGTAGAGGCTCTGGATTGGACTTGTCCTGAAAGCACCAGTAGCGAGACGGATACCCAAGTGGTGAACGGGGTCTAGAATTTTTAATGCACTTCGCGTTGCAGAATTATAAATTATAGACCCGTAATCAAGGCCTGAGAGGACAAGACCTTTATACAAGTTAAGGAAACACTTTCGATCACTACCCCAAGTCGTACGCGACAGAAGCTTTAAAAGGTTCATTGTCTTCAGGCACTTTGCCCTCAGATACTTAATATGAGGAATAAATGTAAGCTTCGAATCTAAAATAATGCCTAGAAACTTATGGTCGCTGCTCACAGAGAGCGCATCTCCTTTGATTCGTATACTGGGGACAGGCGTTATGCCTGTCTTGTTTGTAAAGAGTACACAAGTGCTCTTCTGGGTGTTTACTTCAAAGCCGTTATCATCTGCCCATTTGGACAATCTGTTTATTCCCAGCTGTACTTGTCGTTCGCATATGGCAATATTGCATGATTTGAAGGCTATTTGCACATCGTCGACACAAATGGAATAAAACATTGTGCGTGGAATGACTGTGTGCAGGGAATTCATTTTTACAATAAATGGTGTGCAAATAAGCACGCCTCCCTGTGGCACACCGGTCTCTTGGGTGAATGACTTAGACAAAGCGTTGCCCACTCTTACGCGGAATGTGCGATTAGATAGGTAACTTTCAATTGTGTTTAACATTTCGCCACGGACACCCATCGCCGAAAGATCTCGGAGAATGGCGTAGCACCATGTCGTGTCGTAAGCTTTTTCTAGGTCGAGAAACACTGAGAGGCAGAACTGCTTATGTATAAAAGCATCTCTAATATAAAACTCAATGCGAACAAGGTGGTCTGTTGTGGACATACCCTCCATGAAACCACATTGCAAGGGGTCTAGTAGTTTGTTATTTTCAAGGAAGCAGATTAGGCGCCTGTTTATCATTTTTTCGAATAATTTGCACAGGCAGCTTGTTAGGGCTATTGGCCTGTAGCTGCTGGCTAGGGATGAGTCTTTACCTTGTTTAAGTACGGGAATGACTATAGCTTCCTTCCACGAGGACCGGATATATCCATCCGCCCACATGACATTAAAAAGAGACGAGTGTTTTCAGCGCTTCAGGATTCAGGTGCTTAATCATTTCATATATGACACGATCCCCACCTGGCGCCGAGTTATTGCAGCAAGCGAGGGATGCTTTCAGTTCAGTTAAAGTAAATGGATAGCTGTAGGCCTCACTCGATGAACCTTTACGTTTTAGGGGCTGTCGCTCTTCGCGTTCTTTGAACCTCAGAAATGCTTGTGTGTAGTGGGACGCACTGGAGATATATTCAAAGTGTTCCCCCAGAAAACCAGCCTGATCTTCCAGGCTCTCTCCTTGAGTACTTACTAAGGGGGGTGGGTGTACCTCCCGGCCTTTTAATTTATTTACTCGATTCCACACTTTCGTCTCATCCGTGTAAGAATTTATACTGGAGATGTACTTCTCCCAACTCTCCCTTTTAGCACGTCGACGTGTTCTTCTACCCTGGGACTTTATTTGTTTGAAACTAATCAAGTTTTCGGCGGTTGGAGAGTCGCGAAGTCGTCCCCAAGCTTTGTTGTGATTTTTCCGTGCTTCCTTGCGTTCTTCGTTCCACCACGGGATACGACGTTTATTAGCCAGTCCGTTAGTTGGACGGATGCATGTTGTGGCAGTCTCAATTATAAAGCCCGTTATATATGCTACAGCATCGTCTTTTTTTGAAGAGGCAATATCATCCCTGCTTAAATACGTTTGTTCTTGGAAACGTTCCCAGTTAGCCGAGTCAACCTTCCATCGGGAAATGTGTGGGGAACATAGATCTTGTTTTGTCAGTTTTAACATGATTGGGAAGTGGTCGCTCCCAAAAGAGTTCTTGAGAACGGACCACTCCAGGTACGGAATCAGTGTACTGGACACGATACTTAAATCTATGGAGGACTATGTGTTGTGCGCCATGCTGTAGTAAGTTGGCTCTTTCTTATTAAGTAAACATGTTCCTGAAGAAACGAGAAAGTTTTCAATTAGGCGTCCTCTCGCATCGCAACGAGAGTCTCCCCACAGTGTGTTATGTGCGTTTAAATCTCCGACAACTATGTATGGTGTCGGAAGTTCATCTATGTAGTTCTGAAATTCAGTTTTATTAAGTTGATAATTAGGAGGGATGTATATAGAGCTAACAGTGACTAGCCTGTGAAACAATACCTCTCGGACAGCAACTGCCTCTAGGGGCGTACGAAGTTTCAGTTCTCGACAGGCAACACCTCTGTCAACTACGATAGCAACATCGCCGGATAACACGAAGGTGTCATCGCGGTCTTTGCGAAAGATGGCGTATTGCCGGAGAAAGTTGCATTGTGTAGATTTAAGGTGTGTCTCCTGAACACACAGCACCTTCGGATTAAACTTGTGTAGGATTTCTTTGACGTCATCGAGGTTGTGTAGGAGTCCTCTGACGTTCCATTGTATTATTTGTGTATTCATGTTGAAAGTGTTTTTTGTGCTGTGTGTAAAGGAGACTAGCTTAAGCTACAGAGCCCTTGTCGGGCCCTGTGATGCGGGCTTTTTCTTTTTTGGAGCGATCGCGAGATTCTCGCCGCTCCTGAGGCGCTGGTGGCCGGTTGTTGTGTCCATCGCCTCTTGTGAGGCGCTGGACACGCGCTCTTGCGAGCGGTTGGTTTGACGAGGCCTCGCCTCGAGGGACGAGGCCCTGGAGGCCACCAGCCCGGAGGTCGATGGCCCCTTCTTGTGAGTTGGCGGAGCAGCGCTAGCTGCAGCCGCCCTGGGGGGGGGGGGGGGGGGGGGGGCGGATGGCGTCACTGCCGGCTCACTGTGTGTGGGCCGGACAGCCGCCGGAAGCCGTTGCGACGCTGCCCCCTGACGCGCCACTTCGGCAAAGGTGTTCTTTGGCAGGTATGACACCTGCCTGCGTGCCTCTTTGAACGAAATATTTTCTTTGACTTTGATTGTGACAATTTCTTTTTCCTTCTTCCAGGATGGGCAGGACCGTGAATATGCGGCGTGATCCCCATCACAGTTCACGCAGTGGAGAGTGTTTTGACATGTTTCAGAAAGGTGTTCATTGGCACTGCATTTTGCACAAGTCTGACGGCCTCGGCAGTTCTGTGAACTGTGCCCGAATCGCTGGCACTTAAAACATCGGAGCGGGTTAGGCACGTATGGCCTGACACGGATCTTGACATACCTGGCCTCAATGGTCTCGGGTAGCACACTAGAACCAAAGGTAAGAATAACATGTTTCGTTTGAATTTCCTTTCCATCGCGCCTCATCTTAATTCGCTTTACGTTAACCACGTTCTGTTCGTTGAGTCCTTCCAAAAGTTCTTCTTCAGTGAGCTCCATCATGTCATCGTCTGAGATTACACCACGGATGGTGTTCATGGTACGGTGAGGGGTGACCGTAACTGAGATTTGTCCGAAAGAGACTAGTTTAGGCAGCTTTTCATACTGTTTTTTGTCGCGGAGCTCCAAGAGGAGGTCACCGCTGGCCAACTTAGTTGCTTTGTAGCCTGGGCCTATAGCGTCTGTCATACATTTGGAAACGAGGAACGGTGAGATAATCCTCACAGTCTTCTCTTGTCTTTCGCTGTGTACTACATGGTAGCGCGGGAAATTCTGTATTTGGTGGCCAAAAAACTTGAAAACATCTTCGGTGCGCCCTCGTTTCTGGGGGCGATCAGGGAGTTTGGAGAAAGCACGATCCATAGGTATATCTAAATTTCGGCAGAAACGCCAGCCGCCCACCATGGAGCCCAACAAGGGGACGCCGCAGGACATATAGGAAGCAAGTCATGCAGACGCCAACTGTACGTTGCCGCTATAACCAAATATGTACAGCCAAGGTTGGTTGCACCACACAAGGTTAACCCTCGCTGCATGGAAATTCGAAAGTAAACAGAAGAGAGGAGAAGACAGGAAAGATTGAAAGAGGGAAAGACGCAGATTGGAGAGGGGGACAAGAAGAGGCAACTACCGATTTCCCCGGGTGGGTCAGTCCGGGGGTGCCGTCTAAGTGAAGTCGAGGCCAAAGAGGTGTGTTGCCTCCGCCGAGGGGCCATAAAGGTCCAAGCACTCAGCATTGGCTCAACCCCCAGGATCCTCTTTTCCCCGGACATGGCTAAGCCGCGCACGGTTAGACGCGGTAGGGTCCAACCCTCGTGTGCTCGGGTACGTGGTGTCGCAACACACCAAACGCCTGCTTGCGCAGACGCCCCTGAGGGGGTTCAAGAATTCGTTTGCAGCATCTAATATAAATGGCATTGGCAATGCAATTATTATTCATGTATTTGATCTCTCGACAAATTCTATAAGGAGGAGGCCGCGCTGCAACCTGAGACCCCCCCCCCCCCCTCGAACAAAATTTCTGGCTCCGCCACTGGCATATTCGAGTGATCGTTTCAGAGCGCTCTGGGCGTGTTACAAAAGTGGTAAACACAACTTTAAAGCTGTATTACGACAATAAACGTCTATGGAAGTGGTAATCCTGCTTCCTTATTATTAGAGGAACCCGTTTATGCAAACGGTAACGTTTAGTGACTGTTTTACATTACCTTTGTAGCGATAACAGAGCGCTCTTACACGACCACTCGAATATGCCATTAGTTCAAGGGGCGGCCGCTAGAGTGGTCGCTCACTGGAAAAAGGTACATACTCGTGCTAAATGGTTTAGGCAACGGTATACGGATCGTATACACCGCGATTGGAGCCATTGGTCGGATATCTACGGTGTGCTCACGTCCGTGCAACCCGGCGTGGTTGCATGCCGATGGCGAGAAATGTAAACAAGAGAGGAGAATCTGCCCAGACCAGATGGCAAAGTAACGATAATTTCCGGCGTTACTGTGATTCACAAAGAGTGACGTCAGGGCTTCTGCTTAGTTTATGAGTGTACTAGAATGGGGGAGTGGGTCCAGCGGACGCCTTGGCAAGCGCCGAGGGTGAAGCAAAAAACGTTGAAATTGCGGCGGCGCTGCCGTCACCTTATTCTGAAGCTCCGGCCAATAAACGTCGGCTCCGCCTGGTTCGACAGTGCCCATTGGCTGGGGCGAGCTCACGGGCTGACTAACTGTCGTCTGCTCGACGCACCGTCGTTGTTGCGTCGTTTGCATTCTTCCCGCCGCTCTTTTTATTGCGATAGCAATTATATGGACACTTCAACCGGATTTCTTCCGTCGCCGTCGCCGTCGCCGTGAGGTTCCCTATAGATAAAATCTTCGCCGCGCGCCGTATGCCCTAGCGGAAGCGTGCGGGGACGTGCGCTATCACGGAGAGCGAACGCACTCAATCACCCACGCGCAAGCAAGGAAGCGGGAAGCCAGCGCCGGAGGGAGCGCGGGAGGGGGGAGGGGAGGGAGGGGGCGCACTTCTACCCTGCCAACAACCGCGCTCGTCGCTCGCCGGCACCGTCTCTTACCTCCACACGGCTCTGACCTTTCAGTTCAGTTTCCGTTGAAGCGATAGACCGCACGTACCTTCGCCCGCTGCGGCGTATGGGCTCGCTGCCAGCGTTTTGACAGTCGTTGTCTGCAGTCATTCAGTGTGTTCTATTCATGTTTGTTTGTGCGCGCTCACACCACGCTTGTGCGCGCTCACACCACCCTTCCTTTTAACTATGCATCATCCCGACCAGACGGGCTTCCGTCATACTCTCGACTTCATTCAGTTAGTAATAGTCGGGCCACATTTTCCAACGCAGGCTACACATGCAATGCTGCCCGGATCGGCAGTGCAGCACTACAGGTGTGTCCCTTCGCACGCGCTGCCCACGGGAAGCGCTTCTCATCAACACCACCGTTTCACACGCGCGTTCTCGTGGTCATCGAGTCTCTCTTCCTGTCGGTCTACTTACGCCGCAGCACACCTGCTTACTTAATCAGCTCATGTTTACTACAATTCATATTGCTACCGAAGCCGCTCACCTTACTTCGTATGACATTGCTGTGTTGCGATCGCATTCATTGCTTCGCCCTTAGGGCGAAACTGTGACATTTTATTTCATTTAATTTACAATAGATCGGTGGGGAATAATAACAGTGTTGCCGCCCCCGAGCATCTAAACTAGATACAGCAGAGTGAAACGCCTGTCAAAATTCCATGCAGCTGCGGTAGGGTTTCCGACGCGACAAGCGTCCGGCCGGCGCGCGGGGTCGCTCATTCAGGAGAAAGCGACGGTGGCGGCACCAACTTTTCAATGAAAAAAGCCTCAGCGGGGAGCCTGCGTTGGAGCCACTCCCCCAATCTAGTACAATAAGTTTTTCTTTCCCCCATGCGCGCAATCAATGCGATCATCACCTTCCCTCAGTATGGTGGCGCCATCTAGTTCAGGCACCTGAAAACGCATTTTTAGGCACCGTAGGCACTGCACCAAGATTTTCTAAATCGCTGTCGGATCTTTCTGAAACATATTCAGATGAACCTTACACGTTTTTCGCATGTGCGTGGCATAGGCGGAAAGTTTTCATTTTTCCAAGGGGGGGGGGGAGGGGTGGGGCCTTCATGTACCAACCCATGTACATGAAGGCACTGGCCGAAATTTAGGATGCGACGACAGGTCTGATAGCGCTACAAAAATGACGGTGTCTGGGAAGGAGACATTGTGGGAAAGCAGGACTGACGTCGCGGGAGTGAGGACATAGTCTCCGTCAGGAACAGGTGGACAGGCGAAAACAGTCATGCAGGTTGCTGCTTGGGGGAGCAGACGAATAAAATCCACAGAACAAAGCTGAGTTAGAGCTTGAGCAGGAAGGTCAATGGAAAGGGGTAGGTCAAGTTGGACAACATCGGCTTAACAGTCAATCAGAGCAGAATGGGCGGTCAAAAAGTCGAGTCCGAGGATCACATCATGGGGGCAGCGTTCTGTTTGCGCTTTCGGAAAAATGGCCGTGTTGAGCATCTTACGAGCTGTTAGAAGTGCTGCCCCTATTTTGTCAAGAAGGCCACCGCAACCATGACAGCTATGCTCAGTGATGCAGTCATCCGATCACATGGTGATTACACCTTCAAGGTTTGCTTAGAAGAAGTTCAAAGATCATGTGCACTTATGTTCTCCTGGGTGTTATTCCTTTGGGCCTGCTTGTCACGTACATCAATGTCTTCATTGGGCTACCGAAACTTGCGGAAATACCAGAAGGCTATGAACAAGAGCACTGGGAGTACTTTGACCACCCTATCAAGCAGTTCTTTGCTAAATGGTTTATGAAGAAGCCTGAGATGAATTACGAGAAGAAGATGAACATACTTCAAGAAGAGTATGAGAAGGTTCAGCTGAGAGAAATTCAGCGGAAAGTCAAGAAGCTGATGAGGGGGAGTGTGGCGATTTCCAGGCGTCGTATTATGTGCCGTACGACAGCAACTACACTAAGAGGTACCAGAAGCAAAATGAAGAGCAGGACTTCTACTGCACGACGATTTAGTTGCCAAGATTTCTTGTCATAGCACTCCCGACAGAAAGAAATGGCTTGTACAGTAGAGAAAAAACTAAAACCAAAATCTTCTTCGTCGCACATAGGCAACGGTGCGGCCCACAGAGCAGCGAGCGAGCTGTTATTTTCCCGCTCATCTCCCTTGGGCCCAGTCCCTCCCATTCCTGTGCGTCTGGATCCGGAGGAGGAGCGCGAGCCACTTAAAGTGCAAGCCAAACGGGAGCTGAAGACGAAGGTATCGCACAATGCCCACCCTTTGCCCAAGGGGCTTCCTCGGGGCGCGCAAGTCCTGGTGCATAAGGCCAAGACGGGCGCAGCAGTCACCGAAGACGTCTTGGCTAAGGCGTCGTCTATAAAATCAGCTGTGCCGACTGTCCGGCGTCGTACATCGGGGAAACCAAAAATCTAAAAGAAAGAATCAGACAACATGAAAACGACGTCAGAACATTCAACCGAATACGCAGCGCCGTCGCCGAACATTCCGAAGACGCCGACCACAAGATTTCTTTCCAAGAAACCCAAATCCTTCAAACAGAGACAAACTGGCGAAAAAGGCTGCTACTCGAGTCTTGGCACAATCAGAACACGGCGGGTAATATAAACCGCGTGAAGGGCATTCTTCCTTCCTTGTATGTTCATGGCCTGGCAGACGCGACGAAGGGAAGAAAGGACCCCCCGCTCTAGGTCACCAACACCAAAACAACTCGTCCTCCCCCCCCCCCTCCCCCGTCCCTTGTCAACGAATTCCCGCGACTAAAGGGCGCCCGGCACCGGTCATCCTAGCCGACCAGCGACGCCGAAGCCCCCCCCCCCCCCTCCACCCCACCCCACCACCCCTTTGGTCTGTCTAGAACAGGTGCCAGGACAAGTGTCTCCGCACCTTAGGCTCTCTCTCCCTTCCTCTCCTTTGTTACGACGGACCTTTTAAAAGCGGCACACCGCCACCTCCGAAGAATACCCCCTGAAGAAGGAGCCGAATTGGTTCCGAAACGTCGGGCTAGTAAAATTTCCTTATTTGGTTGGAGTCAATCTCTAAGTCTTTAGACTGCTAACAGAGCCATAAAGCGTGCACCGACTACTGCTATTTCACTGTGGGGCGCGTCAAACTCGACGGTGGCTGCCCGAATGAGCATTTTGAGCCCGCCAACGATGATCGGTGTTAACAATAGTGTTTCAGTTCAGATAGGCCAGCATTTAAATGTGTTTCTATGCCACTTCTTAAATCGAGTACGATGTGTGCAGGACGTTGCTTATCAAAATTGAGCTTCTATTATAAGGAATACGCCATAAATGGAACTGCTTATTTATTTGAGAGGTCACGGAATGGATGGTTGGCTGTTGCGAAAACACCGGCAATATATTGGTAGCCCTAATAACGGTTGTTCTTTCGTTAATAAGAAGCCGTTATGCTACGTCGAGTGGCTCAATGCCAGACAGCTCGCAGTCGGAGTCGCTTTCTTCAGTGTCATCTTCGCCCAGCTCGATGATGATGGGTTCAATGTGCTCCCTCCCAGAAGTGTCAAGTCTGAACTTTACCTCGAAGTCCATCACGCGCTGAATGCTCTTCCTCCAGAGTTCCGCCATTACCTGCTTGATTTTCTCCCTCAAGATGGCGTCGACCATAGACAGCTTGAAGTCTCTGTTGTCCGCAGCGATGCCATTTTTGACCTTGGCCCACACAAGCTCAACGATAATAAATTCGCAGTGGTACGGCGGGAGCCTGAGTACAATGCAACCGGCCCTTACAGCTGCGTTTTCTACGATGTAGCTCAGAAAGCGTGACTTTACAGATGCCACCAGCTCAGCAGCTGCTTCTTTATCATTCTTTCACCGTAGGTGATGTTCTTGCTTGTGAGCCACTCCTGTATCTTTTCCTTCTTCCAGGCCGTCGCAGGCAATTTGTCTTCTCACCGGCTATGGTAATGTGCATTGTCTAAAACAATGACGCTACCAGGTGGCAACTTCTGCAGAACGTCATTGAACCATCCCTCAAAGCGATTGCGTCCATTTCCTCGTGGTAGTCGCCTGTCTTTTGGCCTCGGAATACATCCACGCAGCCGTCGTCGAAGCCATCCTCGCTGCCGATGTGCGTCACAATCAGGCGCTGACCTTTCCCAGAAGGTTGTTTTAAACCCGTCGTCAGGCCATTTGCTCGAGCGAACAGGCGTCCGCGCTTCTGCGCCACGATGTCTGTCCACACGATCGACCGAGTGTGTCCAGCCGTCACCCATGTCTCGTCCAGTTAGAAGATCTTTCGGCCTTCCACCCGGTAGCGCTTCACGCCACGGAGGTAGCGATTCCGCCAATCGGTGATGTCATCCCGGTCGATAAGCAGTGAGTTGCGGCTTCTCTTTTCGTGCTTGAAGCCGATCTCGGCAAGCAGGTGACGCACAGTACACCGCCTTAGTGATGGGAGTTCCATATGCACCGAGAACTCGGTAGTTATCGTCTCGACCGTCGGTATCCCGTTGCGGCAAAAGAAATCGTGCACACATGACCTCTGCGCGCGCAATGTGAAGCTGTCAAACTTCGCGCTGCGTCTTCTGTTCTCCGCATTGCGTGGGCGTTGTCGCGAGGGCGCCGTCAGTTGGCCACCCGAAAAATGCGAAGCTTTAACTTCCTCCCTCACTCTGAACACAGTCCTTTCGCTGACATCGAGCATGTCGGCGACAAACTTGCTCGTGTCCTCCACGCTGCGTTCAGGCTCCCTGTTACGTGTAGCAGCGGAAGATCATGTTGCGTGAATCGCTGTTCTGGATGTGGCAGCTCTTGTTCTTGCCGAGGCTCCTTAATTGGTGGTGTGGTCGTCGAGGCGACACAAGGCTCGTTTGGCAACAAAGGATCGCGTTTCGATGTCACATCGCTGGGCTCCATGGCGCAAAACTGGCACGGAATGCCGTGCGCGAACGTGCGCGAACTCACGAGATTGCAGGTTCGCAACCGAAAAAAGGAAACAGAAATAATTAAAAATGAGCCTAACACATTTAAAAAAATAAGCTTGCGAAAACACCCAAAAACTATGACTGAATCTTATGCTATTAAGCCAGCGACGGCTTTATAATTACACGCTCGGTACCGTCGATCTTGATCCGTAGCAGACGACGCACAGCGTTGTAGAAGGCACGGAGTTATTTTTCTCTCGCGATCCGGCATGTGGTGTAGCATTTCCATCATGATAGTTTTACCAAACCATTCGTCAAGATTTATACCGAGAAATACGCGTTTTAGAAGCAGTGACAGTTTTTTGAGCGGGAATATTTTTTTAGTCGCGGAGGCAGTAGGTGACCCGTAAAACGAGCAATCGCAGGGAATCTTGGGGCGCGCCGTCTGCTAGCAGCTTCCGGTTCGACGGACGACGCGGCGGCATCGGCGGCATGCCCGGCGCACGTGTTTTTCTACGCGGTTTCAACTGTTAGTCGTGCGAAGCTTTCCGTCCGCTTTGTCGACCAGCAATGTCGTACCATTCATGCAGCTGGGGCTCTATTCTGGACACGCATGGCGGCTGCACGGCCGCCATTATCCGCCATCTTGGCTGTCTCATTGGCTGTCCAGAGGTCACGTGTTTCGAAATTTGTGCCGGGAAACGGAAGTTTTGCAAAATGCAATTTAGCGTTTTCGTCAGAATGACGAAGCGTGACGTGGAGCAGAAAGTTTTATCGACTAATACTTTTTTGTGGTCCTTGGCACCTATATTGCAACTTTAGCGCTTTAAAAAGAAAGTGGACGGTAGCGTGCAGAAGCTCGTGCAATGCATCTGCCATTTCGCGAATATATGGTGGCGTTCCAAGATAGCCGGCATGTCAGCTTGTTCATTGGCTGAAGGAATATCCCGTGAGGAGCGTCACAGGAAGGGCCGTATCGTAAACGTCAATTTGACGTTGCGTGACGTTGTGCTGGGCCGCCATTGCAGAGATTTTCCGCCATAATTTGTGGTGCGACGAGCCGCGCGAATTATGGTAATGAGCGGCCATATGCAATGGCAGTGGAGAGGCATGCGTATCGCCGCATTTTCCCTGTCATTTCGGGCCATAAAAATCTTTTGTTCACAACGCGTATTCATAGCATTTGCATCGCTCTCGGGTGGGGTTGGCATTTGTGTTTTGCACCATCATTTTATTGCGATAGCAATTATATGGACACTTGAACCGGATTTCTGCCGTCGGCGTCGTCGTCGCCGTCGTCGTCGCCGTCGCCGTCGTCGTCGCCGTCGCCGTCGCCGTCGCCGTGACGTTCCCTATAGATAAAATCTTCGCCGCGCGCCGTATGCCCGAGAGGAAGCGTGCGGAGACGCGCGCTATCACGGAGAGCGAACGCACTCAATCTCCCGCGCGCAAGCAAGGAAGCAGGAAGCCAGCGCCGGAGGGAGCAAGGGGGGGGGGGGGGGGGGGGCGCACTTCTCTGCCAACAACCGCGCTCGTCGCTCGCTCGCACCGTCTCTTATCTCCACACGGCTCTGACCTTTAAGTGCATTCGCCGCTCAGTTTCCGTTGAAGCGATAGACCGCACGTACCTTCGCCCGTTGCGGCGTATGCTTGCTGCCAGCGTTTTGACAGTCGTTGTCTGCTGTCATTCAGTGTGATCTCTTCGTGTTTGTGCGCGCTTTATTAAAAACACGTTTATTTGAAATAATATTGGTTGAAACTATCAAACGTTCTGCGACATTTTGCACTTTTCACTATTGCGTTTGTATTGTAATCAATATTAATGGCTTTTCGCGTCATCAAAGGCTATGACAACGGTGACTTTAATTTACAAAAAGAAATGTACGCAAGGCGGCGCCTTGAAGTTTCCTCTCGTAAAGCCCCTATATTTATAAAAGTAGCGCCATCCACTTCCCTCCTCCTCCGTTCCATTATCGCGCTCGGCGCGACCAGCGCGATCGAGGCGCGATATCGACAGTGGCGCCGCCTGCGTCGGGCCTGCCGTGGCAGACGACAGCTAACGTGCTACCAGAGGAAATCCGAGGAAAACTTCGATCGCGCCCTGCGGAGACGTTTTTGAGGCGCGATTTTGCTTCGTCAGTCAGTAACTGGTCTTAATAATGCCGTTTTGGAAGTAGCAACGCGACGATGCGAGACGGCGCAAATATCAAGTGTGCAGCAAGCGTTTGCGCACGCCGGATGGTAAACAAAAAAAGCCTTTTGCCCTTGCCTTGTCGGTTGCGGCAACTTAAGGCGCAGCAGCATGCCATCACAACGAAGTTCTTGTCCCTAACACGTTTGATCCGTTTGTGCGTACAGCACTTTCATCGCACAGGCCCGAGAATGGCAGTCGGAGCGCGCTGGAAAGAAAAAAATATACAAAAGCGCGACGCGAACTTCCACGTGACACGGATTGGCCAATGGGGGAGCGGAGGAGGCTGGGGCGACAGGAGGCGGCTAAGAGAGGGCGAGGAGGAAGCGCCGGGGTGAGCGCGGTGGCGGCAAGATCTAAGAATGGCGCTACTTTTATAAATATAGGGGCTTTATCCTCTCGCGGTGCGAGTAAGCAGCGAAGTGCACAAGAGATTGCAGTGACGTCGTTTGCGTCGCTCAAGCGGATACCTGTGGCGCGCGCAACGCTATCGATGATATTCGGCCGCTTCTCAGCCAGACGAGTCAGGCTGAGTCACTTGCGGATCACGAGATAGCGATAACGCGGCCTAGAGCGTGCGCTGATCATCACTGGCAGGTCGCGTATGTTGTCTCAAGGTAGAAAGCAAGCGCGTGGGCGCCAATATACGATGACTCATTCAGTTTCCTGAGGACACGCATCCTAGCTAATGAAGCAGACGACAGCCTGCGCGCATGCAGACGACGGAAGCGAGAAACGATTTTGATGGAATAATCGTACGCTTTGAGCTAGCTGCTTTATTTTTACTGGGGAGGAAAACTGTTTTGCTTTATCAACCACGCTATGCTCACTGCCTACATTACAGTTTCTTAGGCGAAACGTCAAATTTGCGTCACGGTACGACAGCAAATCGGGGCTATCGGCGCCATTTTGTAAGCGTCGCGCCTACGTCACGCCTCGAAGAAAATGGCGGAATGTCCAGAATAGCGGCTCTGATTTCTAGGTTTCAGTTCATTCTGGGCGCGACGATGACGAGCCAAGAAAGACAAGGATACGCTTTTATTCATAAAGGAGCTCTGGTTTTCGTTTCGGCGGCCTTTTTTGTTTCTGCCTGGTTTAGCTCTACGACATTTGCCGTTGCTTGGACGCACCGTCACTGACTGCTCTGCCTGCGGGTCAGTCAGACAGGTGAAAAAGTTATCGTTATCCGATAACTTATCAAGCGTATAGAAGCATTACTTAGAAAATCGGGTGCTGAGGCGATGGCTACAGCTGTGCATGCTGCTCTGTGATCGTAGCTAAAAACCGATATCGTCGGTATAACGCGCAGCTAGCGCTGAAAATGATAACTTTGCGCGCTGTCAACGGCATTTCTCGGTTGAAACTCTAGGTTCATTTGAAGTGATACGTTGTTAGACGTTTTCGCTTTTTTGTCAATAATGGCCGTATCGCCGGTATATTACAGCTGCGCATTATCTTTATCTGTGCTGAAGGAGCTAAGGAGGGCTAGTTGATTACGAGTATTATGTATGTATCTCGTTGTGTCCCGCTTAAATTCGTGCCGTAGAACCTTGTTTCATAATACCTCTATATGTCCATGCGAGTACTGAAATTGTTCTGGTTGCCTGAGTCAATGTTAGAGAAAGAAATATCTTGGGGAATCATTCCGTGTCGGCCCTTACACAGCTAATCGCCGCCTGATAAGTGGCACGTGCACTGTACGTTCATTTTCTTTTTGTTCACGGATGGTCTCTGCCTTGTTACAGTTTTACACCATTACAGCAGTCAGATTGTTACAGCAGCCATTCCTCTGATGCTTATGCACAGCTGATTCAGCAAGGGTTGCTGCAAGGCAATAATTACATGCGTTCACCTTTAACGCTTGAATTTGAGCAGCCAACGGCTGAACAGCCGACGATGGTTTTGCTAGGCACCTGCAACCGGGTAATGTTCGAGTTGGACAAAGCCGGACTGCAAGCGCAAATGGCTCAGTCAGCTAAGGCGTTGCGCCAGTGGCGTAGCCAAGGGGGGGGGGGGGTTGGGGGGGTTCAAACCCCCCCCCGAAATTTTTTGCACCCCCCCCCCCCCCACTAACCCACCCTTTGCTCTCGTCGCTTCGCGCTGACATATTTCAAGAAACCGGTGCTACTTTCACACTTTCATTCCTGGGCGCTTCGGTTTGGGTTGGTAATTTACAGCGAATCATGTCTGCATATGGAAAAAAACTGTCACGGTGTTTGTCAAGGCCTTGACACTCTGTGAGGTTTTGGGCGCGAATGTGGCGGCCGCATTCTGAAACAACAAATGCGCAACAAATGAAGCAACAAATGCGGCAGCCGCATTTTAGATGAAGGCGAAAATGCTCGAGGCCCGTTTGCTTAGATTTAGGTGCACGTTAAAGTCCCCAGGTGGTCGAAATTTCCGGTATACATTTCCGCCGCTTCCCTTCAGGTGCCGGTTAGGCCGCGTTCGCGTAGGAACTTGGTCTCGAAGCTGGCGGAAGCGGCAAAATCTTGCAAAAGTCCGCCCGCCTAGGCGGCAAAACAGGCAGAAAAACAGGCGGCGAACCAAATTGGTCTCGGACCGATTTTTTCGCCATGGCGAAGCGGAAACGTGGCGGAAAGTCGTTCTGCTCGACCGGAAGCTACACTAGCATGTAAACTTCCGGTCGTAACATTGAACATGGCACCAAAAGTGTAGGCTGCAATGCTGATCGACGCGATCAAGAACCACCCCTTGCTCTAGGACAAGAGAAGTACTAAAACGTACTGTCAGCAATACTCGCGATAGTATTCAACGTCGCGCGACCGGAGGCGCGGCAACGAAGCCAACGAAGTCGCGTGACCCAACTTCTCGCGCTTTTGCAAAGCCAGGCGAACCCACCACCGCCGTTTCCGAGGTTTTCTTGTCTTCCGTTTATTCATTGTCCATTTCTAGAAAACAAGTAGGTAGAAGTATAAAAGCCATTTCTTCTTCCACTTCCATGACAGACAATAGTTAGGCAGATTCCTCGTTTGCGCTCCATAATTCTCCTCGCACGTGCACGGTATGTTGCAGAAGTCGCGGGGTGCTTTTCTCGTCGCGACGATAGATTGGGAGCGTAGGTCTCACGTAGGACGCGCAGGCTTCGGCGAGCCTCAACACAAAGGGCCAGCCCGGGTTTTAGCTTTGGTGTTCCCGTTGCCACTTTCGTGTCCTGGAGGCGCCGAAAATAATACGAAATGATGAAATGTTATTACAACTTGTAAATAAAAGCTATTAAAGAAATATAATCACGCCTAGGCAGCAACCTGTGACACAGCGCTACCGCGCCCGTGTGAGGAGAATTACAGAACGCCAACGAGGAATTTACCGAAGGTCGCAGATGACACGCGAAATTGCGCAAGATGATCACTTTTGATGACGGGTGGGTCAGTGAATGAACATACCGCTCGAAATAATGCGATAATGAGCGCCACCACGCCGACAAACGTACGCAGACTAGATGGATGTGGACGAAAGCGGCAGCGGCGGCCGCGGTGGTAGCAAAACAAATGTGAACTTGGACATGCGCGGAAAAGATTTTCCGGCCGCTTTGGCCTTTCCGGCCGCTTTGACCTCTCCACCCGCTTGCCGCTTCCCAAGTGTGAACGTAGCCATAGTCTGCAGCGCAAAACGTCTCTCGTTTGCGATTGCGCCCCTACGGAAGGCTGGTAGTTACTGTTGTGTTGCTGAATCCCAAACCAGCAATTACGAAAGGCTGATAGTTGCTGTTATGTTGTGGAATCCCAAACCAGCAATGTACACACCAAAGGGTTGATGCCAGCAGTGAAATTCCACCGACTCGCAACAGAATGCACGAAACAGACAGCCGACAAGCATGGATTACATGTGCGCAGTACAGCGTAAGTAAACTCTTGTTGCAGGCGCTGACAGTTCTCGTCGGAGTTCACGCGTCCTGAGAAATTGATTATGTGCACTATGCACTGAACAAGACCGGAGTTCATTCCTGCATCACTAGTACACCAATCAGTCGAGATTCTGTGAGGTACAAGGCCGCTTCCTGTTTGCACCGGCCTAAGTGAAGCAGAAATGACTCGCACGCACTACTTAAAATGCGTACACATGCCATAACTATGCAGTGCGGTGAAATATTCTGTACAATTCTGAATCTGTTGACGTAAAGGCAAATGACGGCTGCACGCTCGCACACAGCGGAAGACACAGCGGCCCATGCACTTGCCGCAGGAAATGCAAGGCGACGAAAGCTTCGTAAAAAAAAGCATTACTCGTTTTTGTGCGTATTTAAGTTTTCTAGCAAAGACGCAGCGAACAAGCTATTGCTATGGGAGTAGGTATATAGCCTGCATGGTCACACGTGCATTTTCACGTGTATAGCCGTCCTTGACTTGTGAAACGCACTTCGCCCCGACGAGGACGACGCCATCTACGCTTAACGGAGATTAACAATTAATGATGTCTTCTCCGATCGGGCGGGTCGTCTCAATGATGCGTTTTCGAAGACTGGTCCATTCAGTGGCGCGATGAGAGACGGTTGCTCCAAACGCCCACTGTACCTGTCGTACTTACTGTATTTTACTGAGCTTACATTACTTTTTACTTAATTTCTTCACAAGCACACACTAGAGCACTGCACGGGCCGATTTTTTCAGCCCGGGCCCGGCCCGCGCCCGTTATGACGTTGGGTGGCCCGCCCGAGCCCGATCAAAACTTTTATGGCGAGACCCGGGCCCGGCCCGGGCCCGGAAATAATCTACGTTACCCGGCCGGCCCGGCCCACCACCCCTTTACCTTAGGCCCGAGCCCGGCCCGAGCCCGACTCTAAACCGGCCTGAACCCGGCCCGAGACCGAAAAATAATGTTTTTCAGAGTTGAGTCGCCCGAGAATAACTCACTGCACGTTACATGCACACCACCAGAAAGCCCGAGCCCGGCCCGGGCCCGGGTCAAAAAGCACACGCCGTGCCCGAGCCCAGCCCGAGCCCGGGAAAAAACAGTTCTACCCGGCCCGGCCCGGCCCACGGGCCCGGGCTTTCGGGTAAGCACGAGTCCGTGCAGTGCTCTAGCACACACACACGCGAGGGGGGAGGGGGGGTCCCATGTCTTTGATATACATACATAGAGGGTGCTTAAACTACCGATATTTATTATCGATCACGTCACGTAGAGGAAAGCAGACGCTTGCCCCCCCCCCGGTCGGGCCGACGAACCCCCCCCCCCCCGAAAAAAATTTCTGGCTACGCCCCTGCGTTGCGCTGTTGAGCACGAGCTCGCGGGATCGAATCTCGGCCGCGGGGGCCGCATTTCGATGGAGGCGAAATGCGAAAACGCCCGTGTTCGTGCGTTGTAGTGCATGTTAAAGAACCCCAGGTGGTCAAAATTATTCCGGAGCCCTCCACTACGGCGTGCCTCATAATCAAAACTTGTATTGGTACGTAAAACCCCAGAAAGTAGAACGGACTGCAAGCGCATCAATGGAATTCAACGGCGAAGCGGTGGCGGCGGCTGCGCTGACTCGAACCAGAAGCAGCTAGCAGACGGCGCATCCCACAATCCCTCTCTATTTTACGGGTCACCTATCGGCTGCTGCGCTTCGGTCATTTGGGCGGGGCCTCTCCTGTCTTCTAAAGTTGTACCCGACTATAGTGACGTTGCTAGGAAATCCGCGCGTGGCCTCCGAGACGAGAAGCGCGGTGGTGCTTGCGAACACTGAGATCGCTTGCCGCACACCCAGTGCCCCATACTCGTGACCAAAGTTGACGAGAGGTTCGGTGAAGAGCGGCCCATCCCACTGCATTCATGGCGCAGCTCTCTAAAGCGTTGGCGTGAAAGACGATCATTGAGAAGGGGCACAGACCCAGTGCATGTGGGGCGCAGCCTGCTAAAGCGTCGGATAGCTGTCCTTGCCAGCAGCAGCGGGCAAATCGACTTTCGCGCTGTCTCTTGCCTCGCTTCAACGCGAACTAAACGTCGAAAGCACAGCGCATACGAAGCTACCGGCACTCGGCGCATGCACTTTGTCCCCATTGCAGATCACTTTGAAGATGAGGCCCGCGCGGGCGCGCACTTCGCCCACATCGCAGATTTTCAAGATACGGCGCCCGCGCGGCCGCGCTGTGAGCAGCAGCCGGCGGCGCAGAAAGCACCCCTACGTCTTCCTCTCCATCCCCTCGGCCCGTGCATCGCGCACGAAAGAAGACCGCACGCTTCCGCCCTGTCCTTCCTCGCGCGCGTTACATTGAGCCGCGATTGCCGGCTCACCCTCGCACGCTTTCACTCGCACACACAGCGTACGGACACGCCGCGACGATTTTATCGCCGTTGGACTGTATACGGAACTTGACGGCGTCGGCAACGGCAGCAATGGTCTTGGAGTGTCCCTATAATCGCTATCGCAATAGAAAGGTTCGTTGAAGCGTGGCACATATTATAAACACATTTATTGTAAACACATTGCCACATGCTCAGTGACCCAAGTTGTTCCGACGGTTGGTTTCGGCATTGCTTCCTCAGCACAGCAGCCGATGCGCCACCCATTAGACCACGAACATTCCAGTGGTCCAGGTAGGAAACAAACACACATAGCTACTACCATTCATAGATAGAAATCTTATATCACTACATACTCCGGCGAACCGTGTCACACGGTCTCACATCAACGCGTGCTTCGCGAACAGCAGGTAGTACATGCGGCAGTGGCGTCGCCGTGGAAATGTATGCGAACTGCCCATAACATGCGCGCCTACAATGTCTCTGGGGCGAACAGCTTGCGTCCGTTGGTTACAGCAGCAGCTCTACAGACTCAGCGGCATGACTCCAGGCCAGGATCCCGGAAACGGCGACGTACTAGTCGGCACGAGCAAGCGTCGCTCGCGCCGAAGCGCCCTGCTGGCGAGAGCCGCAGTAGCCGTTCGTGACTGTCGCCTCTTGTGCCAGCCGCCGATGGTTGCGAGCCATTCACAGGCGGCCGCTGAAGTCACTGCGCCGAACCGGCCAGAGGCCGCAGCGCAGATGATGTGCGCGAGACAGCAAACCAGGGGTGACGCCGCTCACGCTGCCTGTACTGAATGCACTCGACAAACACTGAAGGTGTGCAAGGGAGAGGAATTCTGCATCCGCATCGCCCACATGGTACGATGTTTAATTCGGCTAGAAAAACATCATGTGGCTACTCAGATGCTAAGTTCACGAGAAGAAAGCTCGCTTTCTTGAGTTGAACAGACAGACCGACAGACAGACAATGAACGTTATTAAAGGTCCTGGGGAGCACCGCCGCTGTTCAGGGCGGCAGCGCAGCGGGCCGCTCCCACGTGGGGATGGGGAGGCTGAGCTTCACCGCCACGTCGTGGGCCCTCTGGACGGCCCTTAGCTGGTGCGGTAGATCGGGGCTCCCTAGCTCGGAGCTCCACTCTTCCTCAGTGATGCGTTGAGGGCCACGTGATGAGGGATACCGCCAGAGCATGTGCTCTAAATTGCCACGTTCGCCACAATCGGGACATTCCGGTTCAAACGTGTCCGTGTAAGAGCTGACAGTGGATAGACTAGGATAAGACCTGGTCTGCAACATTCGGAGCGTAGCTGCCTGCGTCCTGGAGAGTTTCTCGTGCGGAAGAGGAAACGTTCATCTGCCCAGCTGATAGTGCTTAGTAACCTCGTTGAATGTGAATAAAGTGTCTCTAAAGACCTCCCGACTAGTCTCCGAGGTACCACCTCCGTCCGACCCGGCGCGGTGTGTTAGCTCGTGCGCGCAGGTGTGGCCGACCTCGTAGTGCTTAGTTACAGAGGACAAGTGCGAACCGAGGTGAGCCGGAAACCAGGTGATTGTGTGTGAGGAGAGGTGATTGCCTGACACTACCGTAATTTATCAATGGAACTGCCAAGGGATTCTCCACAAAGAAGCGGAACTACTGTTACACATTGACGGGCAAGAAAACAAGCCCGATGTAATCGTACTACAGGAAACAAACGGGAAACCAAGACTCCCGGGGTGCGTCAATTACACGAACCCCACGGAGAACGGAACGGCGGTGCTCGTCCGCAGCCACATGGCGGCAACTCAACATGTCACGGCGCAGGGTGGCTGCGAGCACACGCTGGTCGAAATTTATGCAAGAGAAATTGGCAGCTCGGGCAATCTATTTGTAATGAGCGCGTATTGCCGGTCGTCACAACGGCAGTATGAATTTGACCGCATCGTGAGCCAGGCGAAAGGGTTGGCGGGGACCAGGCCGCTCCTGATCCTCGGCAACTTTAACGCCCCTCACACAACGTGGGGCTATAAGGTCCAATCCAAGAGAGGAAAAGCTTTGGCCAAAGCCATGGAGGATCACGAGATGGCCCTCCTGAACGAGCCGGACATAACCACCAGAAGAGGCAACAGTGCCGCGAGGGACACTACGCCAGACCTGTCGTGGTTATCGGGCACGCTAGACGTCTCCTGGAGATGCGATGAAGTGGACCTGGGGTCTGACCACAGCGTGATCGGCATCACGATTTCAGGCCCCCGATATCGGGCTGTGCTGGGGACGGCACGGATCACGGATTGGGAGAAGATGAGAAAGTTTCCCCAAGAACAAGAAGAGGCGTCCGAGGAAGAATTGGGACAATCTGAAAGAAAACAGACCTACACCGAATGGGCGCAGGACCAGAAAAGGCCCTCCAAAAATTTACTCTAGAAATCGCAACGACGTCGCAGACACCGTTCGTGGATGCCAGACTGACGCACATGTGGGCGGCCCGGCACTCGTTAACGCGGCGGTGGAAGCGTCAGAGACACAACAGAAAGCTGGCCAAGCGCATAGCAGTCTTGAACAAACAGATCGCCGAGCACGCAGCCAAACTATGCAGGGACAATTGGCTGAAGACCTGCGACGGCCTGCAGGGCAAGCACTCGACGTGGAAGACGTGGTGTCTCTTGAGGCAAGCGTGTACAGCCGATCGACCCGCTGAGTAGCAAAACTGCGACCAATCGCAACCTTACGAAAGTATTGAACACGTACAAGGGAGATGGCCGCAGGCTCCTGGAAGACTTGAAGGCGAAGTACATAAAGACAGAGAAGGGCCAGTACCCGGTGCCCGAGAGGTACGAAGAACCCGACAACGAAGAGCTGGACCGGCCGTTTACCATGACGGAACTGTGGACAGCGATAGATGAAAGTAAGAAGAGAAGTGCACCCGCCAGGGACGCCAGAACTTACAATCTACTCGGTAAAATGAGTGGTGCAGCGACCCGCGGCCTCCTAGAGCACATCAACGAAGTCTAGGAGAGCTCGCGGTTGCCGAAGGGATAGAAGGACGCCGAGGTCCGCTTCATTGAAAAAACCCGGCAAGGCCCTCACGATAGGCAACATGCGGCCCATCTCCCTCACGTCCTGCGTGGGGAAGGTGATGGAGCGCATGGTCCTTCGCCGGCTGCAGAAGCACCTCGAAGAAACGTATCAGACGCCGGAGACGATGCATGGCTTCAGGAAACATCTCTGCACCCAATACGTGATGATCCAACTCCACGAAATGGTCGTCAAGCAGGCAACGAGGCATGCACCGCGCGGGATACTCGCCCTCGAGCTGAAGGGAGCGTTTGACAACGTGTCCCAAGCGAGCGTGTTGCAGAGTCTGAACAAGACCAGGTGTGGCCACAAGACATTCGGCTACATAAAAGATTTTCTGTCAAACCGAACGGCGACCATCAGGATAGGGCAGGAGAAGTCGGACTCTGTCAAGCTCGCCGATAGGGGCACCCCTCAGGGATCGGTCTTGTCGCCCTTGCTCTTCAATGCGGCCCTCCTGCCCCTGCCCGATCTACTCAAGCAAATCGAAGGCGTGGACCACGCGTTCTACGCCGACGACATTATGGTGTGGACGGCCCGAGCCTGGTCCGATGCCTGGATGGAGGAAGCCTTGCAGCGGGCGGCAACAACCGTGCACGAGTGCGCCAAGTCGTGCGGACTGAGATGCGCCAGAAATCGGAGCTGCTCAATGTCCAACCGGGAAAACGGAAGAAGGAGCTGCCGCTGAACATGATCATCACCATCGGCGGAACGGCCATCAAGCCAACACAGCAGATTAGGATTCTCGGCCTACTGCTTCTGAGCGCCGGGAAGGCACACGCCGCCGTCACAAAGATCAAGACTACAACCGAACAGATACTTGGTATATGCTTCGGAGGGTATCTAACAGACACCGATGCCTTAAAGAGGACGATGCCATGCGCTTGGTACGCGCGTTCGTCGTGTCGCGGATTACCAACTCCGCCCAACACGGTGGAGGAGCTCGTCGAAGCCCACCTCTCTAATCAGAGAATCCAGCTCAGTCACACGTAACACGGACGAGCCGTCCTACGCAAGATAGGATGGCAGATCGAGCCAGTACCCATCAAGACGGCCCTTCCGAAAGACTGGAAGACGACCATTCAGACCAAACCCCTTCCCCGGAACATGACGCCGGGCAAGGACGACGAGAGGCGCACCGCGAGGGCCAAAGCCATGGCCCGGAAGCTAGACCCCAGGGTCCTCTACGTGGACGCCGCGCTCCGAAAACAGAGTGACCGTGCAGGTGGTTACGTCAAAAGACAGGCTGATTGTCAGCGCGTCCCTGAAGACAACAGACCCCGCAGTTGCCGAAGAATCGGTCGTGGCCCTCGCACTCGCACAGCCGAGCGTGGACACCGTGCTCACCGACTCAAAGACAGCCTACGGAAGCTTCTGCAGTGGGGTAATCTCCTCCACGGCCCGAGCCATTATATCCAAGGGCAAGCCTCCGGGAAGAGCCATAGACCCTGTGTGGGTCCCGGCTCACTCGCAGGTAGCAGGCCGACTACCATGCCCGAGAAATGTTAATCCGGGCCGAGCACGAGCCGGAAGAGCTACCGCACCCGGTTGCCAGCATTCGGGACTCACCAGGCAACAACAGACGATCCTGCGTCGAGCGCAGGCGGGATCGCTTGCACATCCCGTACTGATTAACCACATGTACCGTGCGGAACACGACACGCTCTGTCCTTTTTGCAAAACAGAAAAGGACACCCTGCCGCACATCTTGGCAGAGTGCAGAGAAATCAAGCCCCCCCCCCCCTCCTCCCCTTCCCGCCAACCCCCCAATCCCCAACCCCTTGAGCGAAGGGAGAACTTGTTATCCAGCCCCGCCCTACCGATTGAGCTCGCACTGACGGACAGGGGCCAGGAGCTGCTGGGAACATATGGGTCCCGTAACTAGGAAACCACCCGGTGGTGCCTGCGTGCACCACCGATTTATTTTGGGCCCAATAAAAGTTGATTCATCATCATTGAAATCTAGCATTTTACATTCTTGGAGACATGTAAAAGCATGTAAAGGCATGTAAAGTAATATTAGGGTGGTAAATACATTTCAATGTGCCCTGCAATAGCAAAATGCGCAGCTTACGCTTGGAACTCCCAGAGGAAGGTTGATTTAGCTGTTCCAACGACATAATTATTACGTGCCAACTAATACTAGCAAATGCACAGGCATATATCCGAAACAGTAAACGTGGAGACCGAGCATATAGCAACAATGCAGAACACCCCTGCCACTGTAGTCCTACAACCGTATCCGTTATAATCGATTCAGACGCATAACTCGCCGCTTGAGCAGTCAAGAAGTTCGTACACATAAGCGGCCGATCACATTCGCATCGTGCTCGAAAACCGCAACACGAGACACAAAATCAGACATAATTTCACACCATTTTAATACATGAGCAAAAAGAGGTCACTCTTATTCAGCCCAAAACATGAATCCCCAATGCGTCTTCAGGCAGTTCAAGATTACGCGCCAAATTCACCTCACGCAGCGTACAGCTGCATGCCTGCGGTAAGTTTCTAACTGGCAGTAGCGCTGCACGTAACTTCAGTTACCGCAGATTACCCATGGTCAAAACACGCTTTCAAGCTCGCGCCGTACTATTGACCCTTTTCCCGGCGCTCCCGTGGGCGCTGCCATGTTTCATCACGTGGTGACGCGTCCATTGCTTGCCTCAGCTGCCTCCGTTGCCTCCGTGTTTACACTGCAAGCGCGCGACCCCGGTGCGGCGCAGCAAACCTACGTTTCGACGCATATCGTATAGGCGGTGACTATGTGGACGACACGAAGCTTTGGCCCCAGCTTTAGAGGACATGTAAGTGCTTTCAGAGCTCATTACACCTTGTCAAAACGGCGCGAGCAGCGTAAATAGGATGCTTGTACTAAAAGCGGCGCTAGAAATGTATTCCAACCTGTTCAAGTTTTCCGCTTATTAATTAAATGATCAGGATCAGTGTGCTCGTTCTTTATGTGGCAAATATTTTGAAGCAGCGGCTTGTCATGTTTCTGACTCCGTAAAGTTCCTTGGTGCTGCCACTATTTGATGGTTTATATTCAGCCTAATCACTCGCGGGTGTGCTTTGCTGCGATGGATTTGTTCTTGCGGCGCACAAAGCTTGGAATGCAAATGTTCTGTACTTTGTGGTAGCTTGTAGCAAAGGCGTATTATCGCTAGTCCTTCGCTTACTCTGTGGACCGTCACGAAACGTTCAGCTTCCAACATTCGTGTCTTGTCGGTGTAGTCACCGTCACTCATGCTTCGGCACATTGATTGAAATGTGCGCCCATCCACTTATTATTGATACGTTGGTGGTAGGGGCTGGTGTAAGCTTTGGTGCGAGTAGGGGTAGATGTGTAAATAACGTGCAAGAAACTTACTATGCCAGTAAGTGGCGTTACTTCCTTTTGTAACGAGCGGTACTCACTCTTAAGTGCCGATATTGCGGAGTTGAAGTCCTTTTCTTGTAGGTTAGCTATACAGCGCTGGCGGATGAATTATCTTTTTTTATCCTCGAGGAAAGCCAGCATCGCGAAGGGCAGGCAACACAGGCAGTCCTTATGTAGCAGCGGTGACACAGGTTGATTCCATTCTTTAATATGTGAATCAATATTTTTGCAGCTAACTATCGCGCACGTCTTCCCTTTATCGTTACACATTTTGCAGCATGAATTGGGCACAGTGCATTAGCGAACACCCACTGGCATTTCTGACAGCTGATCGAACAGTACCAGGGCAAAATCAGTAGTGGTTTCGTATTCGTGCGCATTTGCTGAGGCAACCTATGGCGCCCCGCCGAAGGCGCCATCTCGTTCCTCTAGAGCAAACTGTTCCGAGAAACGGTTCAATAACAAAAGCATGCCGCCAGCATGTTGATGCCTTCTCTTCTGTAATTCCTCAGTTAAACAGCGCTCCGCATACAGTAGACTGCCAAGCTGAATAAATTCAAACTCATAAAACGCACGTTAAGCACGCTCCGCATAGGTGGGGAATCATGTGCTAGTAAACAAACGTTTTTATGGGACCCCGCGCCTCAGTTCTTATTGAACACCCCGTGGTTCATTCAGCGTTCGCGATTTTCAAAGCTCTCACGGATAGTGGCAAGTAATAAAATCACATGCAGTCATCGCAACGACTGGCTTTTTCGATTGGCATCGAATAACACAGCACGCATGCCTAGTCCGTTGTCAATTGCGGCAGCTAAACTTCGCGATGACTGCCTGGTGATAGCATGTCATATACGCATAATTTGCCACATAAGTTAGAAATCCCTTACCGTGTAGGTTATGTTGTTGAATCCAACGAACGATGAACGACCGTCCTCTTTTCGCGGCGGCGAAAGATGGGTGACACAAGATCTCTCTTGCATGGCCTTGGCGCCTGCCACCTGCCCGCTGGTCGGATCGTCTTTCTCCGGTGCTGTGCTGTTCCGCGATGTTGTGCGGGTGCGCGGTGGGGCAACTCCGAATAAAAAAAGCGGGAAAGTTTGCACTCGGTCGCACGAAGCTTAGGCACAGCGAAACTTACTGGTTGCTACTGCTAGGTATTAACTTGGTTGCTGCTAGGTCTTGGTTTAACTTAACTACGCATGTAGGAAGGTATTCTCGAGCGATAATTTTCGGAGGTACCTTTCCATTCGCGACATTTCGCGTGACTAGCGCTGGACGCGTGGGCGCCTACGAGCGACAGCGCTCCTGGCATGCCACAAACGTAGGCAGGCTAACCAATTTTTGTGTAGTGCCAGGAATGCTGTCGCTTGCCGACGCCGAACGCATTGGAGGCTATATAGCAGCTCGATATCAATCGGCCAGCTTCACGTGTCTTGAGCTTTGCGCGGCCTAGTGCAAGCTTCCGCCTTTTTATAGCAATAGCAATTATATGGACACTCCAAAGTGGATTTCTGCCGTCGGCGCCACCGTCGCCGTGAGATTCCGTATGACGTCAACGGCGATGCAATTGTCGCCGCGCGCCGTATGCTGTATGTGCGAGTGAAAGGGCGCAAGTGACGCGCGCTTTTACGGGGAGCGAACGCACGGCGGAGAGCAAACGCGCTTTCTGCGCCGTGCACCCTGAAGGGCTGCAGAATTAAGCGTCTCTTTCCTCCTTTACAATCACCATATATATATAGAGAGAGAGAGCAACCACGACATCTTCCGTCGCGCGAAAGGCTGTGGGGGGACGGAAGGGAGGGGAGGCGATGTTTAGCTGTGGCACCAAACGCCTATTTATATAAAAACATTGCGAGGCGAGAAGGTGGTAAAGACTTCCGACGCTGCTCGACGATTGTCCCGTTCTGATCTCGTCGAAAACCTACGAGCCACCCCCGAGGCACCGGCAACAGTCACCAACGCCGCGCGCGTTCGGTGCGAACACGGGCAAAACGCCGACGGCGTCGACAACAGTTCTGCGCGGTGCTGGTGCTGCTGCATGTCCAAGTTTATACACTTGATAAACTACTATCCTTACTCCGTATAGCCCTCTAATAATTCGCTATCGCAAGGATGCGTCGCCTTTCGGGTGAAACTGCGAAGATTTTATAAACATCTTGCTTGTTTGGTACCTGATGAACAGATGTGCCCATGTATGCGAACACACATGTCTATCCATTAGTATATGCATATATGTTTTATGAATATATATGCTTTTCAAAATAAAGAGATGCTCACTTTTTTTTTCTTCTGGCTCATAGCGCTGCGGAGACAAGAGAGGCGGGGGTCGGAAAGGCTGGCGAGGAGGAGACCCCGCGCGGCAGTTCCTTGCAGGCACCACAAATTACGGCTGGCATAACCAGCTTCGCTGTTAAAAAGTAGCGCGCTATCTACGCACCCGTTTGCGTTCTGGATTCCTGTTTTCTTACGAGAAAAACGGTGTTCTCTTTGCTCAGCGTGTGTGAGCGATACACCGCCATGTTGCGGACAAGCCTCTTGCAGTTTCAGCAGCAGTATACGCAACGTTTCGCTCTCTTTTGGCGCAACAGTTGAAAGGGCATTCTACTCTCTTTCAGAAGGGCTGAGTATAAAGAACATTTTACTCTCTCGCTGCGGACAAAGTGAGCAATGCATTTCACTCCACCCGACATTTTGCGAGATAAAACAATACCTCGAAGAGTAAATTGGCCCCTTTACTCTTGCGATACTTTCCTCAGTTTTACAGCGGAGCTGTTAAAGCCTCGCTAGGTTGATCGCGTTGTCGTGCGCAGTATCGCCGAGCGAAGAGAGCGTGAGCTGAAGCAGAGCATAGGCGGCGAGGAGGTACAGAGAGAGAAAGAAAGAGAGACAGACAGACAGAGAGCGAGATGAAAAAAAATTCACAGCATATCCACGGGGTGAATGATGATGAGTGGGCGAAGCTCCGGAGGGAATCATCGGATCTCCCGCTTAAGGGGACGCTAGCACAAACGCGTTAGAAACGTGCAGTACTCTCTAGTAAGGGGGAGCGGCCACAGCGTCTTACGCAGCCATTTACACATGCCGGAACGTGCACCGCGTTTGCCGACGCCATCACATGACTGCCGAGAGAGTATACCCCCCGTATTCATAAACGCTCCTCGACTTGAACTTGACTTGCCACCGCTTTGGGCAGCACGTTCGAAACGCGTTGAAGGTAAGGCGGAGAGGCCACAGCGTCTTACACCAGCTTCTTACACGGGCCGTAACGCGCTAGCACAAACGCGTTAGAAACGCGGCCTTTCGTTAATGTTGGGTATTTATTGCCATCGTGGTGCGTGTGTCCATGTCCGCTTCGTGGCGTAGTGGGCTAACGCCGCGCGCTCGGAAGCGAGGGGTCCCTGGTTCGATTCCAGGGACAACTTCGGAATTTTTTTTCTCATTTTTCTCAGACTGGTTACACACTACTACTACTACGACGACGACGGGGACGAACGGGTGCCGCTATAAGGAGCTTCGCCCCTAAAGGCCGGCAGATCGCATGCCCTGTGGGAATCGATGTTATGCGAAGCAGTGTGCGGGGGAGCCTACCAAGTTAATGAAACGACGATGAGAGCACGAAGACGTAGGTGGTTATTTCATGACCTACATGACACGCATGACATGACATTCATGTCATGAGTTCCTCAGGAGTCCCTCTTGCTAGGCCTAAGAGACCTTCAGGCGAAAGCCTTAGTCATGCTCAAGACTATGACTTCTACCATCATTCTTAAGTGTTTCTTTCAGTTAGTACCGAGGTCAAAACACATTTCAGTAGTTTGTGAGTGTTCATTTTTTTTGCTGAGTCATTGTAATTTTGCTGAGTCATGCTCACGAATATGACTTCTACCATCATTATTTAGTGTTTACTTCACTTAGTACCAACGTGAGAACTCATTTCATTGGTTTTTGAGTGTTAATCTTTCTTGCTGACTTGTCATTTTTGCTGAGTCATGCTCATGACTATGACTTCTGCCATTATCCTTTAGTGTTTCCTTCCCTTAGTACCCACGTCAGA
This sequence comes from Dermacentor silvarum, assembly GCF_013339745.2. Taxonomy (NCBI): domain Eukaryota; kingdom Metazoa; phylum Arthropoda; class Arachnida; order Ixodida; family Ixodidae; genus Dermacentor; species Dermacentor silvarum. Next base: position 231,206,133 of record NC_051157.2, read on the forward strand.
ACCCATTGAAGTGGTTTGTGAGTGTTAATCTTTCTTGCTGACTTGTCATTTTTGCTGAGTCATGCTCGTGACTATGACTTCTGCCATTATCCTTTAGTGTTTCCTTGCCTTAGTACCCACGTCAGAACCCATTTAAGTGGTTTGTGAGTGCTAATCTTTTCTTGCTGAGTAATTGTCATTTTTTCGGAGTCATGGTCATGACTATGGCTTCTACCACCATCCTTCAGTGTTTCCTTCACGTAGTACCCACGTGCAAACCCATTTCAGTGGTTTTTGAGTGTTAATATTTTTGCCCAGTAATTGTAATTGTTTATGAGTCATTCTCATGACTATGTAACATCGACTCCATAATCAATAACGCAAATCGTATGTTAGGCTACTTGCGGCGAAACTTTAGCAAATCCCCTTCATCAATGAAACTACTATTGTATAAAACACTAGTTCGATCTAAGCTGGAATACGCTGCTGCCATTTGGGACCCTTACAATGGTACTCTTGTTAATGCTCTTGAAATGGTTCAGAATAATTCCGCTCGTTTCATTCAGTCACACTACGATCGTACTTCTAGCATAACTTTTATGAAAAGCAACTTGTGTCTGCCATCTTTATCACTGCGCAGAAAGGCTTTTCGCTTACACCTTTTTCATAAAGTATTTCATCATCATATTCTTAGCAGTGAGCTCATTCTAGCACCTACTTATCTCTCATCTGGAGTTGATGACCGTCATAAAGTAAGAGGCACTTTTTGTCACAGAAACAGGTTTTTATATTCATTTATTCCCCATAAAACGAACGGCTGGAACCACCTTCCTGATGCTATCGTGTCAATCGAAGACGGCGCACTTTTCCGCCGAACCTTGTTTGCTTTTCTTCAACTGTGACCATGCACGTGTCTCTTAAGTTAACAGCATATATCCTGATATTCATCCGAATTGTTGTTGCGCGGCCTGTGGTGAGGCTGCTACTTTGGCTCACATGCTCTGGGAGTGCGAGTCGTTGGGCCCGAAGTTCAGCAAGGAAGAGTGGGACGCACTCTTGCGAAGTCCCCTCTTTGAAGACCAAATCCTGGCCGTCCAGCGCGCCCGTGATCGGGCTGGCAGGCTAGACCTGTCAGTCCCGTCGTGGGATTAGCCGGGTGCGCGTTTTATCGCGTTTTGCTGGACCCAATAAAAGTTTATTCACTCACTCACTCACCATGCACGTGGCCGCATGCGCTGTATTTGCGCAAGCGCTGTCGCGCCGCATTTTTTCTTTTGTTCAGTTCATATGTCACTAGATTTATATAATTTGAATATCATAGTAATCTTGTTTTTGACTTCTTAATGATTCCGTCCACTTCACATGCCGCTTGCATTATATAAATCTGTAGTAATCATTGTTATTGTTATTCGCATGTACCCCACTCCCCTCTATAATGCCTTGACGTTTGAGGGTATGTGAAATAAAATAATAAATAAATATGACTTCTACCATTCATCCTTTAGTATTTCCTTCCCTTAATACCCACGTCCGAACCCCTTCCAGGGGTTTTTGAGTGGTAATATTTTTCGCTGGGTCATTGTCATGACCCATAACACGCATGTCATGACATTCATGTCATGACCTATCATTCATGTTCGTCGTACACTGTTGTCATACTATGCCAATTTTGGTACCTACCAAGTTAACGAAACGACCATGAGAGCACCAAGACATAGGCAGCTGTTTCATGACCTACATGACACACATGTCATGATATTCATGTCATGACCTATAATTTATGTTCGTCATACACTCTTGTCATAGTATGCCAATTTTGGTAAATACCAAGTTAACGATACGACCATGAGAGTGCCAAGACGTAGGCGGCTAGATAGATAGATAGATAGATAGATAGATAGATAGATAGATAGATAGATAGATAGATAGATAGATAGATAGATAGATAGATAGATACTGTCAAAGTGGCAAATGTTCGCCAAGAAATGCTTCGCATTTAATAAATAGAACAAAATGAACTTTCTGGCGAGGCGCCATTCGAACCCGGGTGGGTGCCCACAGACCGAAGGCGAGCGTCATAACCACTGCTACGGCCGCTACATAAAAAAAGGTGACCTATTTTTTTATATAGCGGCCGTGCCAGTGCACTATTCCCCCATGGACGCTTGGAGCACATGCATTTATGAAACCACAGGGTTGCATTGCGCCGACGATTGTAACACAACTTCCTATGGGCGAGAAAAAGGCAAAATGAGGGCGAGAGAGATAGCTACTGAAAGGAAGAGAGACACATAGAGATAAAGAAAGAGAAAGAAGGAGAGATACAGAGAAAAGAGAGAGAAAAATAAAAGGACACAGAGAGAGAAAAAACAGAGAGAGAAAAAAAAACCTAAAGCCAAAGCATCCATTGCGATAGCAAATTAGTAGATAGCTATACGGAGTAAAAATAGTAGTTTTGCCTGCTGTATAAACTTGGGCATGCAGCAGCACCAGCAACGCGCAGAAATGTTGTCGACGCCGTCGGCGTTTGGCCCGCGTTCGCACCGAAAGCGCGCGGCGCTGGCGACTGTGGTCGGTGCCAACGACGAGATCAGAACGGGACACTCGTCGAGCAGCGTCGGAAGTCTTTACCACCTTCTCGCCTCGCAACGTTTTATTGCGATAGCAATTATATGGACACTCAAAAGCAGATTTCTGCCGTCGGCGTCGCCGTCGCCGTCGCCGTGAGGTTCCGTATGACGTCATTTGGAGAAGATGATAAGTGGTTCTTGAGGGAAAGGGAAAGGTTGGCGCTATCTTCTGCAGCCCTTGAGGGAGCACGGCTCAGCGCCATGGAGAAGAAATCGTCGCCGCCGATAAGTGGTTCTTGAGGGAAAGGGAAAGGTTGGCGCTATCTTCTGCAGCCCTTGAGGGAGCACGGCTCAGCGCCAAGCGCGCCGAACGCTGTATGTGCGAGTGAAAGGGCGCGAGGGGCGCGTCTTTCACGGGGAGTGAACGCACGGCGGTGAACAAACGCGCGTTCTGTGCCGTGTAGTAGTAGTGATTTTATTGAAGAAGAAAGTAACGTGCTCGCTGAAGGGCTGCAGAAGTAGGCGTATCTGTTCTCCTTCACAATCACCATGTATGTAGAGCAAACGCGCCTTCTTCCGAGGAGCGAGAGGCCGTGGGGGAGGGGGAGGGAAGGGAGGCGACGTTTAGCTGCGGCACGCAGTGCCTAATATTGCGATAGCAATTATATGGACACTCCAAAGCAGATTTCTGCCATCGTCGTCGCCGTCGCTGTCGCCGTGAGGTTCCGTATGACGTCAATGGAGATGAAATCGTCACCGCGCGCCGCCGAACGCTGTATGTGCGAGTGAAAGGGCGCGAGGGACGCGCGGTTTCACGGGGAGTAAACGCACGGCGAAGAACAAACGCGCGTTCTGTGCCGTGCTCCCTTAAGGGCTGCAGAAGTAGGCGTCTCTTTCCTCCTTTACCATCACCATATATGTAGAGCAAACGCGCCTTCTTCTGCCGCACGAAAGGCCGTGGGGGGGAGCGGGAGGGAAGGGAGGCGACGTTTAGCTGCGGCACCAAGTGCCTATTTATATCAGAGGCTCCGGCAACAGTCACTAACGCCGCACGCATTTTGTGCGAACGCGGGCAAAACGCCGAGGGCGTCGACAACAGTTCTGCGTGTTGCCGGTGCTGCTGCATGTCCAATTTTATACAGCTGATAAAGCTACTATCATTACTCCGTATAGCTCTCTACAAATTTGCTATCGCAATTGATGCTTCGCCTTTCAGGTGAAACTGCGACAACTTTTTTATATCAGAGGCTCCGGCAACAGTCACCAACGCCGCACCCATTTTGAGCGAACGCGGGCAAAACGCCGATGGCGTCGACAACAGCTCTGCGTGTTGCCGATGCTGCTGCATGTCCAAGTTTATACAGCTGATAAAGCTAATATCATTACTCCGTATAGCTCTCTACAAGTTTGCTATCGCAATTGATGCTTCGCCTTTCAGGTGAAACTGCGACAACTTTTTAGGAGCGAAGCTCCTTATAGCGGCACCCGTTCCGTCGTAGTAGTAGTGTGTAACCAGTCTGAGAAAAATGAGAAAAAAATGTGGTTGATCCCTCTTATATAGGAATCGGTATAGAACACGAAAGTGAAACGTGTCTTCACAGAAGTAGTGTAATGTTTATTGCACATTGATATATAATGTCTATTGGTCTTTTGTGGCTAAAGCGCCCTTAGGCGTTGATGCACCCACGCTGACGCCTGGTGGCACGTCTCCTCCATCACGACTACCAACGTCGATGACCATGAGCAACCGTCGTGCATATGGAAGCTGCACTACGCTGCACACGCTAGCACAACGCGAAAGACGAAGCACGTAACTGACACACTAATACAACGCGCAAGACAAAGCACGTAACTGAATCGTCACCGAGTCAAATCAGCGCGTACAGCGCGTCGTAATTGCAGCCTCCGCGATCAACTTCAGAAACATTTCAGAGCTAATTGCGGAGGCCACGCTCCGCTGTGCTGAGTACGGTGAACGCCACCTGGCGTTGGTAGTGCTTCTTGATGCCAGCGTCCCTTCGAATGCTGGCATCGAGGCGTCGTAGTGCTGAGACCACCGAAGCGTTCACTGTCGGTGCGCGTTAGTGTCATAATGCAGTACTTCTCTTTTCTGCTCGTAGGCGGCGGCACCGCCCCGAGCAAGAGCGCGGGTACACGGAGGAGTGTTAGATATATAAGGCGCGTCTGTGTAGCTCTCTGCAAATGCGTTTGTGGCGCAATGGGTTAAACGCTCGGCGATCTATCGTCGCGGACCGAGAGGTCGTGGGTTCGATTTCCAGATTTTGCATGTTTGTGGAACTTTTTCTTCTGGTTTCTTTCTTTGTATTATGTTCGTGTACATTGTAAGCTGACGTATTTCCGTGACGGAAATACGTCAGTGAAGTCTTGGTGGACCCCGGCATAAAACACTTTCGTGTTAAAAAAAATTCCGAAGTTGTGTCCGTAGCGCGGAATCGAACCAGGGACCCCTCGCTTCCGAGCGCGCGGCGTTAGCCCACTACGCCACGAAGCGCACATAGACACACGCACCACGATGGCTATAAATACCCAACATTAACGAAAGGCCGCGTTTCTAGCGCGTTTCTAACGCGTTTGTGCTAGCGCGTTACGGCCTGTGAAAGAAGCTGGTGTAAGACGCTGTGGCCTCTCCGCCTTACCTTCAACGCGTTTCGAACGCGCTGCCCAAGGCGGTGGCAAGTCAAGTTCAAGTCGAGGAGCCTTTATGAATACGGAGGGTATACTCTCTCAGCAGTCATGTGATGGCGTCGGCAAACGCGGTGCACGTTCCGGCATGTGTAAATGGCTGCGTAAGACGCTGTGGCCGCTCCCCCTTACTAGAGAGTACTGCACGTTTCTAACGCGTTTGTGCTAGCGTCCCCTTAAGCGGGAGATCCGATGATTCCCTCCGGAGCTTCGCCCACTCATCATCATTCACCCCGTGGATATGCTGTGATTTTTTTTATATAAATGCGCATTTGATGCCGCAGCTCAACGTCCCCTCCCCTCCCTCTTCCCCGTCCCCCCAGGGCCTTTCGAGCGACGGAAGTCGCGTTTGCTCTCTCTCTCTCTCTCTCTCTCTATATATATATATATATATATATATATATATATATATATGGTGATTGTAAAGGAGGAAAGAGACGCTTAATTCAGCAGCGCTTCAGGGAGCACGGTGCAGAACGCGCGTTTGTTTCCGCCGTGCGTTCGCTCCCCGTGAAAGCGCGCGTCCTTCGCGCGCTTCCACTCGCACATACAGCATACGGCGCGCGGTGATGATTCCATCGCCGTTGACGTCATACGGAACCTCACAGTGACGGCGACGACGACGGCATAAATCTGCTTTGACTGTCCATATAATTGCTATCGCAATAAAACAATATTGTGACACTCTTAGGTGCGTCCTTGAACAACTGACAGCGTGCAATACGGTATCAGCACATTCCTCTTGATGCAGCTCAGATGAACGGGCTCCACGATAGCGTCAAACGTTCCGTTGGTGGTAGGCAAACAGGGGACTGAAACACACGTTGCAAATAACGGAGGCACAACTGTATCACTGGGTACACGAAGCACACTTTCGTGATTTGGTGGGCCAGCCGTAAACGCAGCCGAAAAGCTCGTATGTATACACTAATTTCTCCCGTTCTGCAGTCGACAGTGGCACCACACTGTTTCACAAAATTAAGGCCCAGAATTATGTCATGCGTAGAATGAGGCAGAACTGCGAACTCCGAGTTAAATATTTGACCGCCCAAGATAACATCCACATTGCAAACCCCTACAGGACGTAACAACTCACCCCTCACTACACGAAACGTAGACTTTCTTACTAAATATAAACTTTCTTGGCAAAGCGGGATTTGAAGCGGAGCACTCGCGGTCCGAAGGCGAGCATCATACCCACTACGCTATACACCCACATTTGCAGAGCTCCGCTGTTTTATCAGATTTCACAAGCGTGGAACTGGCTTAATTTTTTTAGAGTGCACGCGTCATGCACAACTCGTTTCGACGATGACAACAAGTTGTGTCGCTCTATTGATTCAATGCTAAACACATTACCGTCGACAGTCATTGTGAGATTCGTTCTGCCGATTTTAAATGCGAATCATTTATTGGCGAACATTTGCCACTTTGACAGTATCTATCTATCTATCTATCTAGCCACCTACGTCTTGGTGCTCTCATGGTCGTATCGTTCACTTGGTATTTGCCAAAATTGGTATACTATCACAAGAGTGTATTACGAACATAAATGATAGGTCATGACATGAATATCATGACATGTGTGTCATGTAGGTCATAAAACAGCTACCTACATCTTGGTGCTCTCATGGTCATTTCGTTAACTTGGTAGGTACCAAAATTAGCATAGTATGACAACAGTGTATGACGAATATAATTGATAGGTCATGACATGCGTGTCATGTAGTTCATAAAACAGCCGCCTAAATGACAATGACCCAGCGAAAAAACATTAACACTCAGTAACCACAGAAATGGGTTCGGTCATGGGTACTAAATGAAGGCAACACTAAAGAATGATGCTAGAAGTCAGTCATGAGCATAACTCATCAAAAAATATTAACACTCAAAAACCACTAAAATGGTTTCTGACGTGGGTACTAAATGAACGAAACACTAAATGATAATGGTAAAAGTCATAGTCATGAGCATGACTCAGCACAAATGACAATGACTCAGCAAAAAAAAGATTAACACTCAAGAACCACAGAAATGGGTTCTGATGTGGGTACTAAGTGAAGGAAACATTAAAGGATGGTATGGTTCAGCAAAAAAGACAATGACTCAGCGAAAAAACAATAACACTCAAAAACCACCGAAATGGGTTTTGACGTGGGTGCTAAGTGAAGGAAGCACTAAAGGATGGTGGTAAAGGTCACAGTCATGAGCATGACTCAGAAAAAATGACAATGACTCAGCAAAAAAAGATTACCACTCAAAAACCAATGGAATGGGTTCGGACGTGGGTACTAAGTAAAGGAAACACTAAAGTATAGCAGTATAAGCCATAGTCATGACCATGACTAAGCAAAAATGACAATGACTCAGCGAAAAAAATATTAACACTCAAAAACCAATGGAATGGGTTCGGATGTGGCACTAAGTGAAGGAAAAGGCTAAAGGTTAATAGCTGAAGTCACAGTCATGAGCATTGTTAAGGCTTTCACCTTAAGGTCTCCTAGGCATTGGTAAAGGGACTCCTGAGGACTCATTACATGAATGTCAATGTTATTACATGCGTGTCATGTAGGCCGTGAAAAAGCTGCCTATGTCTGGGTGCTCTGATTGACGTTTCATTAACTTGGTAGGCTCCCCGCACACTGCTTCGCATAAAATCGATTCCCACAGGGCGTGGGATCTGCCGGCTTTTTTTTATGTAATGATATTCATTTCTATTTGAGAGGCGGAAGGCTGATGGAGTACGTTTACCGGCTCCATAATTTATTTTGTGCCAACAAAAAATGCAATAAAATTGCTATTACCATAATGCTTTGTGTCTCAGCACCTTCACACGTTAAGATTAGCGGGATATATAATGAAAAAATGCGCCGGCAAAATAATCTCACTCGGTCTCCCTCACAAATTGTATTTTATGCTTAGGGTTCACTCGAACTCAGGCTCACTAAAATACTACTCAGTCGGGCTCACTCTTGCTCAGACTCACTAGAATTCGACTCAGCCTGCTTCACAGGGGCTGAAACCCACCAAAATTCTATCCAGCCTGGCTCAGTCGGACGAAGATGCCAAGTAACGACGATTCCAAAATTCTGCTCTGCCGCACTCACTCGGATTCAAGAGTCACAGGTTGGTCTGTGTCTGAATAGGTCTGAGTGCGTCGACTGATGAGGCAGTTTGCTCATCTAGGAATGAAAATACTTGTTGATTTGTGTTGCCTACGTCTGTGATGTCTGGATATATTTTGGTCATCACTGTTCATGAGTGAGTTCAGCATACCCAATTAGTAGCTGAAAAACATTCTAGCGACTACAAAACAATGTTTACGATTTCCTGTACACAATAATGAACGCCGCCGTGAATTACGACAAAAACTCACGGGGCAACGTTCATGGTTTTCTGCTCGAATTTAGCTCCTCGACTTTACGTTGACGCTGCCCGTGCTAATATGTTTTGCCCGTAATGGTCGAGACGTGCGTCATCTTATTCAGCGCACTGTGGCTTACACCTTGCGGGTTGTCCGCTACGTCATTAGCTTGAAGAATAGCTTTTCATTTGGCTTCCGTAAGTCTACGTGTTTAATTTGCAGCTCGCTGAGGAACACCGCCCCTCGCCGGGTCGTGCGAACGTGTCGCCTCGTGCGTGACGTGCGGCTGGCTCACTTTCCTCGCTCGAAATGGTTGCGTCTCGCCGTGACATCACCGGACTTTGGGCCCTGCTTCCTCATTCACGGAATCGCGCTCGTGTAGCCTTGTCCTTGCCGCAGCTGTTTCTGACCTGACCGGGCGAACAATGCGACTTCCTCGAAGCAATTATGCCGAACGGCCCGAAGAAACTCACCCGTCTTCCAGGAGGAGCGGCGGATGCTTTGCCTTCTGGGCCGCCTGCGCATTTCGAAGCAATCATCAGCGACACACCCGCATTAGGGAAAGCAGAAAAGAATGCCCATGGAAGTACTGGAAAGAATGAGAGACCGCACAAACTCCGTCCACGTGCCGCACAATGAATTCTACAGGTGTCAAAATTTGGCGCGAGTCATGGGAGACAATTCGACTGCGGTTATTTTGATGGGGGAAAAATCCAGCAGAATCAATATCATGGGGAATGTCGACGCTAATGCTATTGGCATTGCAGCAATGCAGCGTTCCACCATTGTTCTGTCTAGCTGACTTCGCCACTTCTTGCCTCTTGTTCTGCTTGTCTATCCGGGGCACTTACCCAGTGTTCACATACCTAGTGTCACACTACCGTGCAGTTGCACACACCGATTATCCACGTTGTGTGTTCCCAAGTTGTCGGTTCTCGCTAATTCGCAGTGGCCCATGCCCAGTTGCACATTCAGGGCTCAAGTTGACTCAAGGCTAGATACGGGCAAATGTCATATGTACCGCAAAGGGGGCGATGTTTCAAGAGAATGTGAAGCCTTCTGCTCTATGTCCCACGGTAACGCAACGCCTACTGTTCTGTGCAATGGCTCCGGTGACAAACATACGGAAAAAAATTGGGTAGCGGTCCGGGACCATGGCCTTGGTAAACTCGGCGGTAATGCAGTTCCACTCAACGTGAAAGCTGGGGAAATGCGAAGCAGTGATTCGCCGGTGTTTTCCTTGTGTTTTCCTTGTGTTTATCTTGTTTTATCTTGTGTTTATCTTGTGTTTAGCAGCCCATCATCCGTTTTGAGACCTGTGCTAAGGCACAACTGGTGGGAAACCGCCACGCACATGGAGCTAAAGCCTTTGCTGCGCGTGACCACGACGACATGAGATCACATTAAAGATTTTCACGATTTTCACGAGTTTCTGCTAATTAATGCGCTTAATGCTTGGTTACTCCTGTTTTTTTTTTGCATTATTCTGAATCATGTTAGTTTACTTTGAAATGGTTTTGATCAATTCTGCACTTGTATTGACCCTGTTTAGTGCGTGACCAGGACATGAAATCATACTACACGCCGACAGCCCCTGCCCCTAAAGTGCTTCGCATTTAAACCAACTAGGCCGGTTGCTCTAAGCATCAAGCGATAAGAAATTAAAGTAATAAGTGGGGTGATATCCGACAGGTGATCTTTGAAGCAAGAAAAAAAGGTTCGGGAAAACATGAAGCTATGGCCGTAGTACTGTGGGGCGCTACTTGAAGAAGGTGGCGTTAGCCACAGGCATGTTCTTTGCACAACACAGACGGTGCTATGGCCATGAACCGTCCGCCATGTTCTGAATGTATGGACTTCTATGGAAGCTTCGCGACCAGGTGCATTTACCTTGACGGAACTTTGAACAAATGCATGGGAGATCGCGCGCAATTCCGCCACAGCTCTAACGACGCACTCTCGCCACATGCGGACTGCCAGTCGCGTTAGATATACCCACGAATCCCAGTAGCCTCCGGGGTGCTGTTTACGCTGGGCCGATCCACAGGCCTCGCATGCTTGCTATGGCTGTCATTGCTTTTTCACGCATCAAACGATACTGTAATTAATAAAAGACTGCACATTTATGGACTCGTATTAATGAATGTTCAAGGAAGCTGCCAGTGATTCTAAGAATACGCGTTTCCCTATTGTCTTATGACTAATTCCTATATATATGACTAGAAGGATGAACCAATTTTCCCACATTCTCGCAGTTAACATTTTTCCATGGTGTCACAATTAAATGATGGCCTCAAAAAATATGCTCGGTTCCAATGTATGAGCGATTTTGTTATTTCATATAACATATTCGTTGAAATCAAAGAAAATTATACAGCTTTATTGTACATATTGCTATCTATGAGAACCCAAGCTTTCGTGATGCGGTTGAGTGGGCACGGGAGAGCGGCAGCCATGCAGTCGTCACTAACGAATCCCTTTTTCTATTATGTACAGTTTGTCGTGCCGCTTCTATCATGGAGTAAGAAATTCAACAAGAAGGGACACTCGGCGAAAAGTGGCGACAGGAAACACGTCACGCTAGTATCGACGCCGTCCGATAGCTGCCGCGACAATCGAAAAAAAAGTGAAATTATTTTAACAGACATTGTTTTATTTTTTTTCTAATTCTTTGCCGCGAAAAGTAAAAAGTTGCGTAGAACTGAACTTATACTTTGTGACTTATTTTTCTTGCGTTACTTAGCGACAGGCCAATGACGCGCCAGATCCATGCGTCATGCGCCAGACACGCCACCGACGCGAGCATTGACGTTCCAGTTAATTTTGTGTGTTGAATGCATAAAGCGACGTTTTGTTAAGATACTAACTGGAACGCCAATGCATTTCTCCGCAGAGTTCGATAATTTATATATCGAAACTGGTGTCATCCCGAGAATTCGTTCCAAGTGGATCCGCCTTGCGAACACCACGGATACAATTTGTAAATTGCAATATGAGCCATCAGGTAATTAGTTAAAAACCTAATTAGTGAATTATTGTTAATGATTTGTTTAAGCTTTTCAATTTCTTGTGCAAGTAATGTGCGCCTCTTCGAGTAGACCAGCTCATTAACTAGAATTGGGCTATCAGCCACAGGCAACCTTACATAAAATTTGAAAGTGGTCGCTGAAACACCCTGTATATATATATATATATATATATATATATATATATATATATATATATAGTAGTAACTGGATTTTTCAACGGGCCAAGCGTATTTAGGAAAATCAAAAGCACAACTTCGCGGTTATCTTACGTTTATTATTTACCCAACAGTTTCGGTCGGTGGACCGACCTTTTCAAGGACCCACCTTTTTCAAAAAGGTCGGTCCACCGACCGAAACTGTTGGGGAAATAATAAACCTAAGATAACCGCAAAGTTGTGCTTCTGATTTCATATATATATATATATATATGTTTGTGTGTGTGTGTGTGTGTGTGTGTGTGTGTGTGTGTGTTTGTGTGTGTGTGTGTGTGTGTGTGTGTGTGTGTGTGTGTGTGTGTGTGTGTGTGTGTGTGTGTGTGTGTGTGTGTGTGTGTGTGTGTGTGTGTGTGTGTGTGTGTGTGTGTGTGTGTGTGTGTGTGTGTGTGTGTGTGTGTGTGTGTGTGTGTGTGTGTGTGTGTGTGTGTGTGTGTGTGTGTGTAAGTTGGTCATGCCTGCTATGAATATTATTTCTGCGAATTAGAGTTTTATGTGCAGTATTCTCTAATAATTGTGTTTGTTACTGCAAACACGTGCGCTTATTCCGGTCGGGAGTTCTCAATTTTCCAATTAGTGAATTTACAATATTTGTTATTTTTTCCCTTACACATATATCGTGAATATATAAGTCGATGTACCCTTTCATTTAATTGACTAGAAATACATTCGCCATTCTTCGCGCCACGCAGTTAATAAACCCAGTTTATCTCACTCTAATATTGTTTTCTTCGATCATTGTCCCTGGTCAATATCCATCAATAAGAAGCGCGCGTAAACTGGCACGATATCAATAATAAAATGTTCTTACGTAGCTTCATGTTGCAGAGATACTAGTTACTTTTAGAAGACAGTGGTAAAAACAGCAATTCACTAGGCTAAAACAACATTTGGTACCGGCCGTCAAGAGTCATGGGCGCACCAAAGCAACTAAAACATAAAAAAATGCACTGCACAGACGTTCTGCGAGAAAAACTGGGCGTCCGTCAGCGTCCACGTAGCGAACGCACGCTCTCTAGCAGACAATGCGCTTCACAACGACAGCAAAATTGAAGACGTCGCGTTGTATAATTCATGCCTCAAATATACGTATATGTTTGGCAAAAAGGTGTAAACATAATTTTGCAGTTGAAATCAAGCACTATTTTAAGAGCGTACAATGCGCAATCGGCCTCGACGCCCGCAGCGAAAGTACGTTGAATATGCCGCGGAGCCAGCGTTGCCAGGTCCGACGAGGCGGCGTAGCCAAAAGCTAGAGAAGTTGTATCCCAAATGTAGCCAAACAGAAAAAAAGCGCAAAATATTTCGTAGCCAAATATAGCCATTTTAATTTGCAATTTTATTTGTGTATACATTTTCCCATTCGACTACGCCAATCCTTTTTTGCACAACCCGTTGTAACAAAATGTCCGTGCCACCGTGACGGTCTGCTCTTTACATCAACAGCGACATCATGCTTGCACAGAACACTTTTTGGTTGGCCCCGGAAGCTCTTAAGTTCCAGCGAATCGCTGCAGAGAGCGAATCAGTGCTTTTATTTTATGACAGATAGTACTAAGTTATTATCTTTAGTTATTAACAGTAATATTAACTACTAACTCTGCTTTTCAGCTGTCGTGGACACAAAATAATGTTCAGCGTCATCGATCTCTCACGTTATCTCTGCCTACGGCGTAGAAGTTCCGCTGTCCAGCGATCTGCGATGGCGACGTGTTCACGGCTTTTTTGATGAGCTAAAACAAGTCTTTGGCGCTATGATATCTCGCGTTATTTGTCTCATCGTCCGATCTTGTTTTCTGCTTTTTTTTTAATTAGCTTGGCCTAGATTAGCTGGGACACACACTACCTATATAGTGTCAATTTACATCAACCTGGCCGCCATCTTAGGTCTCTAGCACGCCAAGAACAATCGTTAAAAAACGGAACAGGCAACAGATGCCACTCATTGTCTGAATCAGTGTAAGCGGAGCTTTAAAAGATTACTGCGCAAACCGGCACACTAGTGTAAGAAGCGCGCAGTCGTTTTCGGCGAGGAGCACGTCCCGAACTAACTCGCTTGAAATGGTAAAAGCAGCGACGGCTTTTAATTGATAACAGTGGTAGTGCTGTGAAAACTGGTTACTGTCAAAAAGCAAACCATGCTGATGGCTAATAACGTTTTAAAATAGGGGCCCCTAAAGCTTGGGGCCACAAAGAGCTTCGCAGGTGTTAGCGTTGGGGCATGCAGGAATGAAGAGTTTTGGAATAGGCGTTTTGCGTTTGCGGATAGCGTGTAGCGTTTGCAGCGTCACTATGGCGTCAAAGAAAAGCTGTAATAAATATTAAAATAAAATATACCATTTCATGATAAGAAAAGTAATTTAGACTTTCGCGTTTTCGCCTTTAATTACAATTTGGAACTTATAATATTAGCAGCGTGCGGCTTGTCGCGCTTAGTTTTGAGTAACCAACTTTACGCACCTTCACCCAGCCAAGTCAATCCGTGATAGGCCTACGAGCCATGAAATCGACAATTGAATTCGGAATCATCGGTGTATAATGAATCAATCTTAATTACACATGTTAGCTGAGAGAAAGCGATAGCAGCAATCACTTTTCCTAGCTTACGAACTTCACGCGTTACACGAATCGAGCACAGTTTTGTGCTAGGTTGGTGCCGTCGCTTCGATGGGCGCCGCCATGTTCGTTGACGAAAGCTTTTGGGGTAGCTTTTGGGGCTCCCGCTAAATCGATGAAATAGCCTGCCCGATGCAAAACTCAAACACAGTTTCCGTCCTGCGCATGCGCAGTGGCTTCGACGCCATTTCTTTGGGGCTCCAATACGTTTGAGACCCCTATTCTAAATCTCTAATAATTGCTGGGGTTTTATGTCCCAAAACCACGATATGATTGGGAGGGGGAGGCATGACGCAGTGGGGGGACTCCAGATTAATTTTGGCCCCCTCGGGTTCTTTAACGTACACCTAAGTCTAAGTACACGGGTGTTCCTGCATTTCGCTTTGATCGAAATGCGGCCGCCGTGGCCGGGAATCAAACCCGCGTCATCGAGCCAGCAGCACGACACCTCACATGCTAAGCTAACAAGGTGGGGAAGTTTATGTGACGTGGTGCACTGATGTCATCGTGGCAAACATGTTTTGATATTGGCAAAATGAGTATCGGCATCCATGACGTTACGGGCAAACCATCTTGAAGTAAAAGCTCTACAGCCCACATTTGGCTCAGGGTCTTGCTCCCATTCTTTTTTATACGTTCTCGCATACTTGGCCCACTTCCCCATGTTTGGATTCTCCTCTCTGAGGAGGATCCGATCTTACGTCCAACCTATCGAAATGAATCTCTAATCTAAGCACGAAGAAAAATTCATCTAGCAGGAAAAGGAAAACGGCAGTAAAGCTTCGCGCCAGAAACGTGCAGTAGGTCGGAAGCTGTGCCCGGCGCGATACTTCATCCGGAAGACACGGCCACGAACACACTGGAGCTTGTCATCCACCCGTGCTTCCCTTCTTCCGTGTCGGCGCCACGATCGCCCGACGGCCCCGACCCTGGGTTATTGCTCTCCTTTCCTGAGCATAGCCATGTTAGTACAGTGTACTGTGAAAAACCCACTACTTCCAGGTTCATCCCGATGTCCGGGGATCGGGTGCCTAAAGGTCAAGCAGGGTGTAAATTTAAGTGCATCAATGATCAAAGCCAACGGCTCAGACAACAGCGCAGAGAGGGAAGGAAAGGCGGGTGTGGGGGGGGGGGGGGAAGAGTCATTTCGCGCACGCACACACCCACAGCCACGCGCCGGCTCAGCCAGCTAAAACACAGCCTTCGAGATTTGCTTTTACCCGATCAGAGCCACCTCTGGAGCGTGGATTAGGGCGCCACTTATAGCCCAAACACAGCCAAGTCGCGGATTTTCAGTAGCCCAAATATAGCCACACAGCCAACTCGTCCAAGTCGACGCCAAAAAAATTTTCCCGTAGCCCAATTTGGCTATATATAGCCAAACCTGGCAACACTGCGGCGGAGCGCGTCTCCGCCCAAATCCAGTTAAAATCCCTATATAAGAAAAGTACCGCCATCTACTCTTTCCTCCGCCGCCTCCTCTCCTAAAGCGCTTGCTTTTTTCTTTACTTTTTGCTTGCGAAAGCCAAGTCGACGGTGGCGCACCTAGAAAGTCCACGTTGAAGCTTTCAAGCAGGGCGCGCGCCGCCGCCGTCGCCGGCGACTACGGCTGCGCAGAGGACTTTCAACATGGCTCTGAGGCGGAAAAAAAGAAAATATAAAGAAGTGAAAAGCGCGCGCTATCACCGTCCAATCGGAGATACAGGAGAGAGAGAAGTGGCGTTTATCAAAGGATGGCGGTACTTTTCTTATCATCATCATCATCATCAGCCTATATTTTATGTCCACTGCAGGACGAAGGCCTCTCCCTCCGATCTCCAATTACCCCTGTCTTGCGCTAGCGTATTCCAACGTGCGCCTGCAAATTTCCTAACTTCATCATCCCATCTGGTTTTCTGCCGACCTCGACTGCGCTTCCCTTCTCTTGGTATCCATTCTGTAACCCTAATGGTCCACCGGTTATCCATCCTATGCATTACATGGCCTGCCGACCTCCATTTCTTCCGCTTAATGTCAACTAGAATATCGGCTATCCCCGTTTGTTCTCTGATCCACACCGCTCTCTTCCTGTCTCTTAACGTTAGTCCTAAGATTTTTTCGTTCCATTGCTCTTTGTGCGGTCCTTAACTTGTGCTCGAGCTTCTTTGTTAACCTCCAAGTTTCTGCCCCATATGTTAGCACCGGTAGAATGCAATGATTGTACACTTTTCTTTTCAACGACAGTGGTAAGCTCCCAGTCAGGATTTGGTAATGCCTGCCGTATGCACTCCAACCCAATTTTATTCTTCTGTAAATTTCTTTCTCGTGATCAGGGTCCCCTGTGAGTAATTCACCTAGATAAACGTACTCCTTTACAGACTCTAGAGGCTGACTGGCGATCCTGAATTCTTGTTCCCTTGCCAGGCTATTGAACATTATCTTTGTCTTCTGCATATTCATCTTCAACCTAATTCTTACGCTTTCTCGATTCAGGTCCTCAATCATTTGTTGTAATTCGTATCCATTGTTGCTGAATAGGACAATGCCATCTGCAAACCGAAGGTTGCTGGGATATTCGCCGTTGATCCTCACTCCTAAGCCTTCCCGGTCTAAGAGCTTGAATACTTCTTCTAAGCATGCAGTGAATAGCATTGGAGAGATTGTGTCTCCTTGCCTGACCCCTTTCTTGATAGGTAACTTTCTACTTTTCTTGTGGAGAACCAAGGTAGCTGTGGAATCCTTGTAGATGTTTGCTAAGATATTCACATATGCCTCCTGTACTCCTTGATTACGCAATGCCTCTATGACTGCTGGTATCTCTACTGAATCAAATGCCTTTTCATAATCTATGACAGCCATGTAGAGAGGTTGATTGTACTCCGCAGATTTCTCGATTACCTGATTTATGACATGGATATGATCCATCGTAGAATATCCTTTCCTGAAGCCAGCCTGTTCTCTTGGTTGGCTGAAGTCAAGTGTTGCCCTGATTCTATTGAAAATTACCTTGGTGAATATTTTATACAATACTGAAAGCAAGCTAATGGATCTATAATTCTTCAGTTTTTAACGTCTCCCTTCTTATGGATTAGTATAATGTTGGCGTTCTTCCAGCTCTCTGGTACACATGAAGTTGTGAGGCATTGCGTATAAAGGGCCGCAAGCTTTTCAAGCATGATATCTCCTCCATCTTTGATTAAATCTACTGTTATCCCATCTTCTCCAGCAGCTTTTCCCCTGGTCATGTCTTTCAAGGCCGTTCTAACTTCAGCGCTAGTTATAAAAGGAGCCTCTGTATCCGGTTCATCACTATTTTGAATGAAAGTAGCTTGGTTGTTTTGGGCACTGTACAGGTCAGTATAGAATTCTTCCGCTGCTTTTACTATGTCATCGAAATTGCTGATGATATTACCATGCTTATCTTTCAGTGCATACATCTTGCCTTGTCCTATTCCAAGCTTTCTTCTTACTGATTTAATGCTGCGTCCATATTTTACGGCTTCCTCAATCTTTCCCACGTTATAATTTCGAATATCCCTTACTTTTTTCTTGTTGATTAGTTTTGACAGTTCAGCGAATTCTATCTGATCTCTTGAGTTGGACATTTTCATCTTCTGTCGTTTCCTTATTAGGTCCTTTGTTTCTTGGGAGAGCTTACCTACTGGTTGCCTTGGTGCCCTACCTCCCACTTCAATTGCTGCTTCTGAGATCAACCTAGTTACGGTTTCATTCATTACCTCTATGTTGTCTTTATCTTCCTTTTCTAAAGCTGCATATTTGTTTGCAAGCACCAGCCTGAATTGGTCTGCTTTTACCCTTACTGCTTCTAGGTTGGCCTGTTTCCTCTTGACTAATTTCACTCTCTCTCTCTCTTCAAATTGAGAGTAATCCTAGACCTCACTAACCTATGGTCACTGCACTTAACCTTACCTATATATAGGTAAGGTTTCTTATATAGGGACTTTAAATCCAGTTCGCTCGCAGCGCCCTCGCACAATTTTTCCACACGCGGCGCCTCAGCGGGAGAGCGCCGTTCGGCCCACTCGACCATTGTCTAATACACTCTAGTTGAAACGAGGGCGTTTGAGAGTAAGGTGACTTTGCGCTCCGCTTGCGAGCTCTACGCACCGCGTACGACAGCAAAACTTGGCTGAGATGTTCACAGCAGCGTATGCTACCCACGGACAATGTTATTTCACCAAGCCCGAGGGGTAGTTCAGGGCCCCTTTACAATGTGAAGGCCCTAGTACCTTTTTTTAAAATTTATTTATCGTTTGCTATTGCCCCGACGTGCGCGCGTGTCCAAAATGCAATAGGCAGGCCAAGTCCCAATTTGACCTGCCGAGGGTGCGACCGCCATCTAGATAAGATTTTCGCAAGTAGCATACCGGAGCGCGCAGCTGTAGGTATGGTAGAAATGCTGGCAAAGGAGGTTTGTGTTTGAGTTTCCTCGTAACAGAATTATATTTTCTCGTAAATTGAAATAACAGTACGACGCGACCATATCTGTAGGTTGTGGTTAAGTCGTACATTACCATTTTTCTGACGGATTTCACTGTGAGAAATTCAATTTTTGTTCACTAACACATTGTGCCACGCGGAAGGCATGCGCGGTTGGGGTGGTTCGGGATGATTTTCTCCGCCATGGACACCGACATCCACGCCGACACCGACGCCGACGCCGGATTTTCTGCGACACGGAGCCCTTAACGCTACCGAGTTAAAGCAAGCTTTGCACCCACGCATTTGTCTTGAGTGCCAGTAGAAAGCATTCTGCAAGCGTCTAGCATGGTCCGGCTTGGAGCCTCTGTTGCGTCCACCTGTGTACTGTTACGATTCCCTTATAGCTGCGATGCCCGGACCACGTGTAGTCAATTCCAATTCACTTTGAGCGGCCATGCTCCGACCACGTGCAAACGCATAGTAATCGGCGTGCCTAACGATCTCGCTCGTCAACATGAATAGACCTGTCCGTCGCGAGGGACAGAGACGAAACCTAGCTGTCGTGCCGCCTTGCAAACCCCTTTCATCCTACGCTGAGGACGTTCACCCTGTTACGGTCACCCACCATCTCGACTTCGTCTGGTATGCCCCATGTCCTGCAGTGGGAGAGAGGAGAGGGGGAGATTGTCCGGATGGTGGAGGGTATAAGAAATCCAGCCAGCAGCCACGTGAAGAACACTTTTTGATTTGCCCTAGCGTGTAGGTGCATGCACGCGGAACTTTTCTCGTATGTTTTCTTTGGAGCACACCGCTCACCCGTAACCATGTATTAAACTTGTCTTATTTGTTTTTAAGTCACCTCGTCTTGCCTGCCGGACCCTCTCCAAAGGTCAACCTAGTCCGAGCTCCAAGCAGACGCTGTTGAAGGTTCTCCAAACCCCGGCTCATAACAACTAGACGGCAACGGTGAGATCAATCAAATACCAACCCGCTGTACAACGGAATGGCAAGCGAAGAGATATGCATCTATGAGCCTCGTCTGCCAAGTCGCAACTCAATGCATCTTTTGCGATGGTCTACGCCGGATTATTGGCTGCAAGTTGGTGAGTGTGGGGCTTTCTTTGCTGAGTTTTGCCAGGTTTTGTTGAAGTGTTAGACCAGAACGGGTAATTAGAGCTGTTGTTGTCGCCTAGTTAGGTTGCGGCAAGATAGTTGTTTAAAGTAGAGAGAGAGCAGCACTGAAAACAGCCATGAATTTGAAGTCGTTGAGTAAACCGGAGTTGTTGAAGCTAGCGAAGCAGTTGCGCCTGAATGTCACTTACGCACTCCGAAAAGCAGAGTTGATTGAGGATATTATTGCTCTAAAGGCTGAGTATGATGAGCTTACGGAATGCCTAGAGATCATTAGAGAGAGGGAACTGCAAAAAGGCAGGCAGAAGAGCATGAACGACAGGAACGTAAAGAACAGAAAGAGCGGGAAGAATGTAAGAAACAGAGGGAACACGCACTAGAATTGAAGCGACTCGAGATTGAAATGGGACAAGCTCGAGCAGCAGGGCAGAGGAGCGATGGAAACAGCGCAGGAGAGCGCGTATCATTAAAGATGGCAGAGCTAATGCGGACTTATAAGCTCGGAGAGGACATTGGTTTGTTCTTGGGGAACTTCGAGTGGACGTGCGAGAAGCAAAGATTCTCTCGCGAGTCGTGGCCACAGCGTCTGCTCACATTGTTACCGGGCGAGGCAACGGACGTAATCGCTCGCTTAACCAGAGAGGAAGCTGAGGATTATGATAAGGTAAAGCCCAGTTTCCTGAGAAAGTATAGGCTCTCAGCAGAATCGTCCCGGCGGAAGTTCCGCGAAATGGAAAGGCTAGGAATGAGTCCTATACAGAGTTTGCATATAATCTTATGTCAAACATGTAGGAATTGCTCAAGGAACAAAAAGCCTATGGTGATCACGTGAAGGCAATGTTTTTCACTCCAACAATTTTATAACCGACTACCTGAGAACGTGAGGTACTGGGTTCAAGATAAGCGAGAAGTTAGCACGGTAGGCAGAGCTGCTGAACTAGCCGAGGAATTTGTAACGCGTCGGGCTCGCGAAGTCAGCGACGGTCGAAAAGGCGATCTCAATTTCAGGTTCGGCAGGCCAAAGCCAGGGCCCGAAAGGAGAAAGAACGAGCATGTAATTGATGGTAGCTCAAGATATTGTACTTCCGCGTCGGAAGGGACGCCTGGAGTTAAAGCAGAGCAGCAAAAGAAATAGGAAGCGAGGAAACCCTTTCTTTGGTATAACTGTCACAAAAAAGGGCACATAATGTGACCAGGCAAAGGTAGTGTTTTTATCGGTTGGTTGAAGCTGTCTCGAAACGTATATGCGCGTCCTGGAGGTAAACGGGAAACCATGTCGCGTACTGCTTGACTCCG
Organism: Dermacentor silvarum; assembly: GCF_013339745.2. Lineage (NCBI taxonomy): Eukaryota > Metazoa > Arthropoda > Arachnida > Ixodida > Ixodidae > Dermacentor > Dermacentor silvarum. The sequence continues at coordinate 231,227,455 of NC_051157.2, forward strand.
CGGCTACCACGGACGTGGTTCACAGCTTGTATGTGGAACCGCAGAGGTTCACGGATGAATGCGCCTGGATAAAGCAACCTGTAGAAGCTCAGAGTGCATGTCTTCCGGTCGCAAAGGTATCTATTAAAGGTCCTTTTGGCACACTTGAGACGGAAGCTGCCATATCACCTATGCTTCCTCCGCAGTACCCTTACCTGTTCTCCAATAGGTCGCATCAGATTCTGCGAAAGAGAGGGCTAAAGTTCGGGGAGGCTAGCGTGATGGCACTAACGAGATCGAAAGCTGGTGGGTTAGCTGCAAAAGCAGCCGCGGAAACGGCACTAACTGAGGTGGATGGCCATTCGCAATCTCAGGAAGTGGAGATCGAGAATTCCTCCGCGTTGGAACCACAGGAGTTTGGATCCATGCAATCAGAAGTCCCCGTAGTGGCAACAGGCGACTTATTGGAAGAGCAGTCACCAGATTTGTTTGTAGCGCCCACGTCGGAAGGCCTACAGCGGCTGCTCGAGATAGATAGTTCAGCCTTGAAGTCCGAACAAACCAAGGACCCCAGCCTGCGAAATATCCGAAGCAACCTGAACGAAGGTGTTTCACTACCTTCACGAACAAAGGCCTTCACTACGTTCTCCGTCGGAATGTCTCCAACAGCTACGGCGGTAGGCAGCCGAGAACGGCGGCACGAGCCCTATGACCGCCAGCGTGTTTTGAGGCACATGAGTGCAACGCAGGAGTGCGTCCAAGATTCTGCCAACGTGCATCATGCGAATGATATCATCAAGCCGGCACGGCTAGTCCTTGAGCATAAAGGTGCTGATGGCCCGCCTCCGGTGACCATAGTGGAACCCAGCGAAGGTGAGAGCAAGAGACCTCGTCTTGAGGAAACTCACAATCAGGATAACGACAATACTTCAAACTATGACCTAAGCGATTATGAAGATATTAAGTGTGATGAAGCACCTTTCACTTATGTGACCTACAAAAAGAAAAGTGAAGGAATCCCAGTGGTGTTCCGACCGTCAGAAGAAGGACACAATTTTTGGCAAGTGAATCCAAATCGTGTTTCCTCAGAAATTATCTCGGCGGCAGAGGAAAAAGTTCGGACTTTCCGAGTGAACAAAGACGACAGTTTCTCAGTGTCTGTTACATCAGTGGCATCGGCGAAAAACTTGCTTTTACTCCGGGAAGTAGCACGACTAAAAGTTAAGCCCTACATACCGGCTTCGTACACTCGAAATGTCGGAAAGATTAATCACGTGCCACTTCAATACACTGAAGGACAACTGATCGAGTTTTTGAAAAATTTTGGAGTAATATCAGCCCGCCGCCAAGCAAGATACTACCGTCTGGAGGATGGTTCAGTCTTTACACAGTGTAATCCTCCACTTCATAGATGACAAACCTATGCCTCAGAGAATCAACTTCGGGTTCACCAGCCACCCGGTGGAAGAGTACCTTGATCCTGCGTTGAGGTGTTATCAGTGTCATAGGTTTAGACACCTGGCAAAAAACTGTCACGGATCACTTCGATGTAAACGCTGCTCCGAGAACCATGAGCACACTGAATGCAAGTCTGTACGACAGCTTAAATGTGCAAATTGTGCGGGTAACCATACGGCTTCCTTATCAGGGGGAGTAACCACTGAGAAGGAAGCACGTAGGAATATCATTCAACGCGCCGCGGACATATGCAATCTGTCAGTATTGAATGATGGATCTGTGACAGTTATGCGTGGATATCGCTATGCCAGTTGTATAGACGTAACACTGTGCTCTAATGATCTTGTTACCGATGCAGGGTGGACAACAGACGCAGAAACACGTGGAAGGGATAACTTCCCAATTCTTATATCACATCCACGATTAGAAAGCACTACGAAACGAAGATACGTGAATATAACAAATTGGCAACTCTTTCGTCAACACTTATCCAGTCAAGTAGATCGAGAAACTGACGTAGAGAAACTCACATCAGGGATACAAGAAAGAATGACAATGTGTACGAAACAAGTGCGCATTCCTGATGAATACACATCAGTTGATGGAGAATATAAATATTTGAGAGCTATAAGAAGAAGAGCCGAAGCAGCTTACCGTCGCAGTGGAATTATAGAAGCGTATAGAAATTCGCGGCAAGTCCACTCACTCATGTGAAGACGACTACAAAAATTAGGAAAAAAAGATGGCGTGAATATTGCAATACGTTGTCTCCCCTGACGCCAGTTCCTCGAATATGGATGACTATTCGTGCATTAAGCGGTCCTGTTGTTCAAACACAACCATTTCGTGCTCTCTCAATAGCCAAGGATACTTCAGAATTAGTGATTGCTGAAGTATTCTGCAAGACTATAAGTAGAACAAGCGTTTCTATTACTAGTGCTGAGTTTCAATATTCAGTTAAAATGGCAAAACAAAAAGTTTTTGCGTGTTTTCAGTCACAGCATGTACAATTAGACTATGAATTCTTTATGATTGAGCTAAAATGTGCACTTGCGTCTTGTAAGACAAAGACTGCTGCAGGTCCAGATTCCATTACATACAGTATGTTGCAAAACATGGGACCTAATGGTCGATTGGCACTTTTGGAGTTACTGAATGACCTGTGGAAAAAAGAGTATGTCCCTGACTTTTGGAAAACAGCACGTGTGATACCTATATTGAAGCCTGGTAAAACTCCTCTATCTCTTGAATCTTTTCGTCCTGTGAGCCTGACGTGCAGTTTATGCAAGGTCATGGAGAAAATGATTGACACTAGCCTTCAATGGTGGTGTGAGCAAGCAGAAGTACTTCCAGATCACATGACAGGATTTCGAAGGCGGCGATGCACTATGGATGCAATTTTGGATATCGTCACCTATGTTGAACATGTACGAGCTAAGGGAAATGTCACAATAGCGGTTTTTTTTAGACATTAAGCGAGCCTTCGACACAGTCAGTCATGCATATATTCTGTGGTCTGCTAGAATTGGGAGTCTCTGGAAGGGCGCTACGGTGGATATCCAACTTCTTGAATGGCAGATCAATATTTATTCAAACAAGCGAAGGAAAAAGTTCCTATCACAACCTTATTCAAGGAGTCCCACAAGGCAGTGTCTTAAGCCTATTTCTCTTTGTGTAATGGCAGATTTACCACGGAGACTTCCACCTGCACTACACTGCTCTATATATGCGGATGATGTTTGTATTTGAGCCTCTGGTTCATGTACCAGCCTTGTTCAATCAACTTTGCAGTAAGGCCTAAACATTGTGGACAAATTCTTAAAAGAAAGACGAATGGAGCTGTCTTACAGTAAGACGGCTGTGCTACCCTTTACCAGAGGATACCTAAAAGACTTTCAGCTGTGCATTGAGGGACAACGTTTAGACAATGTTAAACAACACAAATTTCTGGGGGTTATACTAGACAGACAACTTTCTCGGAATGCTCACATTAAAGCACTCGAACAACAAATGAACTCAACAATAAATGTTCTTCTCCGCGTAGCAGGTACGGCATAGGTAGGGTCGGTTTCATCACTACTGTGAGTACATAATGCACTTATAAAACAAAAAATAGCTCATTCGTCACCTGTTCTGCATGGAATATCCCGTTCATCTGAAGAGCGACTTCACCGATTAATAGCTAGGATCCTTAGAGTATGCTTAGGTGTTCCTCGAGCAACCTCAAGTTCCTTAGTAATTGCAGAGGCACTTCATCCTCCATTCCCTAATATGAGGATGGTTGAAACCTGTCGACACTACTTTAGCGTCTCAGTGCAGCACAAAAGACACCCACTAGCAATTACACTTACTGAGAGAGACAGGGTGAACATCAATACTGTGATTCAGGTGCAAAAAAAAATGTCACAGTTTCCCCCTAAGGGCGAAGCAATGAATGCGATAGCAACACAGCAATGTCATACGAAGTAAGGTGAGCGGCTTTGGTAGCAATATGAATTGTAGTAAACATGAGCTGATTAAGTAAGCAGGTGTGCTGCGGCGTAAGTAGACCGACATGAAGAGAGACTCGATGACCACGAGAAGGCGCGTGTGAAACGGTGGTGTTGATGAGAAGCGCTTCCCGTGGGCAGCGCGTGTGAAGGGACACACCTGTAGCGCTGCACTGCCGATCCGGGCAGCATTGCATGTGTAGCGTGCGTTGGAAAATGTGGCCCGACTATTACTAACTGAATGAACAAGCGTGGTGTGAGCGCGCACAAACAAACATGAATAGAAAACACTGAATGACTGCAGACAACGACCGTCAAAACTCTGGCAGCAAGCGGATACGCCGCAGCGGCGAAGGTACGTGCGGTCTATCGCTTCAACGGAAACTGAGCGGCGAATGCACGGCGCATAAAGGTCAGAGCCGTGTGGAGATAAGAGACGGTGCGAGCGAGCGACGAGCGCGGTTCTTGGCAGAGTGGAAGTGCGCCCCCCCCCCCCCCCCGCTCCCTCCGGCGCTGGCTTCCCGCTTCCTTGCTTGCGCGTGGGAGATTGAGTGCGTTCGCTCTCCGTGATAGCGCGCGTCCCCGCACGCTTCCGCTGGGCATACGGCATGCGGCGAAGATTTTATCTATAGGGAACCTCACGGCGACGGCGACGGTGACGGCGACGACGACGACGACGGCGACGCCGACGGCAGAAATCCGGTTCAAGTGTCCATATAATTGCTATCGCAATAAAATCTCCTACCACATAACGAATTTTGGATCTCAGATATTTCCTACCCTCCATGGCCACTTGTCTCACCAAAAATTGAACTTTCGGTTGACGGGATTATTCGCAAACGAGACATGTTTATGCTAGCAGGCCAACAACTAGCGCTATACCAGATATACTTTCGATACCCTGGATATATTAAAGCGTATACACACGATTCTTGTCAAGCAAATTCTTCTACAGCTGCCTTTGTCATTCCAGAATGGAACCGAATACAGACGTTTAAACTGTCTCACGCGACATCATCAACTACAGCAGAGCGTTTTGCGATATTGTCTTTGTTACGGTACATAAATTCAACTCAAAAAGGAAACCAATGGGTCATCCTTTGTGACTCACAAGCAGCTTTGACGTCCCTTCGTGGTGACATCAGCAATTCTCAAAACATGGCGTTAGTTTATGAGACACTAAAGGAACTCACAAAGGCAAGTGAAACTAGTCACACAATAATGTTTCAATGAATACCTGGCCACTGCAATATCCCTGGGAATGTTGCAGCAGAAAAGGCTGCTAGACAAGCGCATAATAATAACGCCACATACGGTCTCCCTCTAACGCAAGGAGAATTGCGGCACATACTTAGACAGATCTTAGTCCGTGGTTGCAAAGCGACATGGTTTGATCACAACTTGAAATCTTCAGATTTTTTTCACATTGACCCTGCGCTTCAATTCAAAATTCCGTCCACATTGGATGCAACCAGAGCCTTTGAAACACTCATTCACCGTCTGCGGCTCGGTACCGCATACACGAAACATTTTCTACAAAAAATTTCAAGAGCTGATAGTCCAGAATGTACTTGTGGCCACGCGGATGAGGATCTGCAGCATCTTCTGTTAGAATGTCCGTGGCACGACACACACATACAACGTTTAGCACGTGATTTAGGGACATTAGACCGCAGGCCCTTTAGGCTCAGCAAGATCTTAGGTCCTTGGCCAAAATATTCGTTGCAAAGACGAGTGTTATTGTCCCTCCAAAGATTTCTAGAAGTGAGCAATGTTCTCGGAAACTATTTCAAAGAGTGTTTATCTGTGATAAACTAAATCTATGGGATTTTTTTTCTTTTTTTTAATCTGAATTTGGTCAATTCAACACCTGGGTTTACGTACCTTCATTTGAATCGAATCCATGCTATCTTATGTGCCGTGATTTTAATATAGTTACGGGACCGGACTTTACGTTTACTTTAGTGCACCTATGTGACTGAACTTTGTGTGCCGTTTTTCTGAGTTGACTTTCAGTTTTAGTGTGGCATTAGTGTACTTATGTGACTGGATTTTGTATTTACCTTAATGCGCCCTTGTGGCTGAACTTTTTTTTTGCTGTGTTTCTGAGTTGACTTCCAGTATTAGTGTGGTAATAGTGTACTTATGTGACTGGACTTTGTGTTATTGTGATTTGGAGTTGACATTTAATTTTAAAGCGTGTAGGTTATTATTTTTTCTTTCATATCTCTATGTGAAAAGGAGTAGCCGGTGCCAATTAAAGGCGTCAACATCTCCTAAATACCAAATAATAAAAAACTCAGTCGCTTAGCGACATCTACATTCGATTCGTCTGTGTCAACATCGACGGAATAAAATTTCACAGTTTCGCCCGAAAGGCGAAGCATCGATTGCGATAGCAAATTACTAGAGAGCTATTCGGAGTAGGGATAGTGGTTTTATCGGCTGCATAAATTTGGACGCATTCGCTTACTAATTGAATTAACAATCGTAGCGTCAGCGCGCACAAGCAAACATAAATAGATCACACTGAATGACCGCAGACAACCACTGTCAAAACGCTGGCAGCAAGCGCAGCTGCCGCAGCGGGCGAAGGCGAGCGCGGTCTATCGCTTCAACGGAAACTGAGCGGCGAATGCACAGCGTATACAAAGGTCAGAGCCATGGGGAGATAAGAGACGGTGGGGGCGACCGGCACCGCCGGGCAAAGTGCAGAGGAGTTGCGCAGAGAAGAAGTTGTTGGCAGAGGAGATGCTGCCCCCCCCCTCCCTTCCGCGCTGCCTTCCCGCTTTCTTGCTTTCGCGTGGGAGATTGAGTGGCCGGTTCCCCTTGCGCTCGGTTGCAAGATAAGCATTTGGTCAAGCAGCACAGCGTCGCCCCGCCTCCCTCCCTCCTTCCCATACCTCCACGGCCTTTCGCACGACGGTCGCGCTTGCTTTCCGCCGTGCGTTCGCTCTCCGTGATAGCGCGCGTCCCCCGCGCGCTTTCACTCGCGCCTACGGCGCGCGGCGACGATTTTATCGCCCTTGGATATTATACGGAACCTCACGGCGACGGCGACGACGACGCCGACGGCAGAAATCCGGCTGAAGTGTCCATATAATTGCTATCGCAAGAAAAAAGGTGTTTCATGGGAAAACGTGAATTTTTATGATAGAGGCGGCCTACTGTGCCGGAAGTATGTAGACCGCAGAGGTGTCACATTTGACCAGCTTGTCGTGCCTCAGGTTTATCGACACAATCTTCTACGCTTGTCGCACGCAAGCTCTTGGGCTGGTCACTTAGGTGTCAAGAAAACTAAGGATTGACTATTACAGGAGTATTATTGGCCAAGTTTCCACGATGCAGAGCAATTTGCAAGCACTTGCGACACATGTCAGCGCGTGGGGAAGCCGGGTGATAAGGCAAGAGTGCCGATGAAGCTCGTGCCGATTATCACTGAGTCCTTTCGCCGGATCGTGGTCGACACGGTTGGCCCACTTCCTGTTACGACTTCGGGATACCGTCATATCTTGACAGCGATTTGCCCCGCTACTAAGTTCCCCGAAGCGGTCCCCGTTAAAGAACTTAGTTCGGTGGAAATAGTTAACGCTCTCCTGTCGATATTAGCGCGAGTTGGTTTTCCCGCCGAAGTACAGTCCGACCAAGACACCGTGTTTAGTAGTGCCCTAACCACGACCTTTCTAGAACGACGCGGTGTAAGGCTCATTCATAGCTCAGGGTGCCATCCGCAGTCCAATTACTTAGAGAAGCTACACTCTCTTATGAAACACGCGTTAAGGGCGTTGTGCTTCGAAAGGAAGACAGACTGGGAGCTATGTTTACCTGTTACAATGTTTGCGTTGAGGACCGCACCGCATGAGGAAATCGGTTTTTCACCAGCAGAGCTCGTATACGGTCGCTCGCTGCGATCGCCGCTGCGCATGCTCCGCTAGAAATTGGAAGGGCGCGGGGAAGACGCAGCTGTGGTCGAGTACGCACTTAAGCTACTAGAACGCTTAAAAAGGGCGCAGATATTGTCAGAAGAGGTCATGTCTAAAGCCCAGCTTAGGTCCAAGGTGTATTACGACCGGACAGCCAGGACCCGTCGATTTGAAGTCGGCCATAAGGTAATGATTCTGTGACCTTCGCAGAAAAACAAGCTCGAGGTGCAATGGGAAGGTCCCGCAAACGTAGTCCAGAAGCGGTCTAATAGGAGCTACGTTATAAGCCTGCCTGCAAAGCAGAAGATACAGCAGGTTTATCTCTGTAATCTGCTCAAGCCCTACAGGGAACGGGAAGCAGTTATATGCATGATGGTAAAAGAACCCCAAGAGATTCCGGTAGAGCTTCCGGGGCTCGTGTCAGTCAATAACGGAGAGGCTAGCGAACAAATAATTAAGGAACTAGTATCGAAAGCACACCTGGAGCCTGAACAAATTACGGAGTTGCAGGAAGTCCTGCAAGATTTTCAGGATTTACTTGTAGAAAGGCCAGGAATGACATCGGTTCTTACGCACAACATCGAGCTCACTTCTTCGGAGCCGGTACGTTCAAAGGCTTATCGAGTGTCACCGCGCCAACGTGAGAATATGGATGCGCAAGTAAAAAAAAATGCTGATTCTAGGTGTGATCGAGCCTTGCGAGAGCGATTACACCTCGCCTTTGATCCTAGATGAGGTACCGGGCAAGGATCCGCGTCCTGGCGGAGATTACCACAGGCTAAACGCAATCACTAAAGATCAAATTTATCCTACACCAAACATCGAAGAGCGCATCGAGGTTAGTAGCGCCCGATTAATTTTGACACTAGGTCTAGATCGAGGCTACTGGCAGGTTCCGCTCACACAGCAGGCTAGCAGATATGCCACCTTCATATCGCCGTTGGGAACGTTCCACCCAAAGGTCCTAAGCTTCGGTTTGAAAAGTGCCCCGTACTGTTTTCCAAGCCTTATGGACAAAGTTTGGGGAGGACGGCAAGAGTTCGCCTTGCCGTACTTAGATGATGTCGCGATATATTCCGCATCCTCGTCGGAGCATATGCAACATCTGAGGGCAGTGTTGGCCCGTGTGCGTGAAACCGGCTTGACCATCAAGGCGACAAAATGCCAGATGGCGCAAGCGTAAGTGAACTATCTCGGTAATGTGATCGGACAGGGCCTTCGCGGTCCCTCTGAGCTAAAGGTGGCTGCGATACGAGATTTTCCGCAGCCCCCTACAAAGACCGATATCCGTTCTTTCTTAGGGGTCGCAGAATGGTACATCCCGAGATATTCTGAACAAGCTAGTTCTCTGACTGATGCTCTTCGAAAAACTGAGCCCCAGAGCGTTCTCTGGGACGAAAATGGGACGAAAAAAAAGTAATCCGCTTTCATCGTCCTAAAGAGCGCGCTGACGAGTCCGCCCGTGCTAAGATCGCCGGACTACACGAGGAGATTTGTGGTTCAGTGCGATGCGAGCGAGCGAGGCAGGAGCATTGTACTATGCCAAAGGGGAGAAAGCGAATCGAGAACAGGCGTACAGCGGTACTGAGAAAGAGTGCGCCTGTCTAGTTTGGGCTGTTGAAAAATTGTCTTGATATCTTGCGGGCTTGAGGTTCATCCTCGAAACGGATCATTGTCCTCTCAGATGGTTGCAGACAACGACTTCCAAAAATGGTCGCCATCCTGGGCTGGAGTCTCGCTTTGCAGCAATATTCTTTCGAGATACGTTATAAAAAGGGAACTCTCAATGGCAACGCCGATGGCATAAGTCGAAGCCCCTAGATCAAGAATCAGCCTCGATCGTTTCATCCAAAAATTTGTTTCTTCCTGATGTAGGCTTGGAAAGGTTTTAATTTTGTTGACGCAGTTGGGTTAAGTCATGTCTTGTGAAGCGTATAACAAATTTATGTATGTATTTAGTGCTGCTGTAAGTTGGTGAAAACTGTCACTTTTGAGCGGGGAAATAAGCCTCGCAGAACTCAGTGGGGATTTGCCTCGCGCTTGCTAACTGAGCGGCTGAGTCTCGGTGAAGTTCTGCAGACGCATGCGGTGAACGAGAAATTGCTGCAGACCTTTCTGAGGCAACTAGACTCTGACCGGGACATTGAGCTACGTTGGAGAACATCACAGTGTTTCGTGCTCAAGATGGCTGTGCGACAACCGAGAACGACTGCAAGCATCGACCTGCTCCATCCCCCTGGCCGGCGGATGCCGTCCCCTGCCCATTGGGATCTCCTTCGGCGGCGGGGCAGTCTGTTACGATTCCCTAAGAGCTGCGATGCCCATACCACGTGTCGTCAATTCCGATTCTCTTTGAGCTACCATACTCGGACCACGCGCAAACGCATGGTAATCGGCGTGCCTGCCGATCTCACTCGTCAACATGAATAGACGTGTCCGTCGCGAGGGACAGAGACAAAACCTGTCGTGCCGCCTTGCAAACCCCTCTGATCCCACGCTGAGGACGTTCACGACGTTACGGTTACCCACCATTTCTACTTCGTCTGGTTTGCCCCCTGTCCTGCAGTGGGGGAGAGGAGAGGGGGATAGTGCCCGGACGGTGGAGGGTATAAGTGCTTCCTTCCGAGCAGTCGCTTATGCTTTGGTCTTCACTGTTGCAGAAACCTTTATCCGCTGTTTGATGACCATTGGAAATTCATCAAGTTAGCGCCTGCGTGTTCAGCGATAGCGCATTCTGCACATGGCAGTTACGTCATAGCAGCGCAGCGACACCTACTGGCCAGTTCTGGGATATAAGGACGCTCCGACCCCGGGCCTGGCATAACTGCGGGCAGCCCAGACACGTGTGCTTCCTTCCGAGCAGTCACTTATGCTTTGGTATTCACTGTTGGAGGTGCGTATCACGTATCTTCTGCTTTGATAACATAGTGTCTGGGCTGCCCTGCAAAGTTCGTGTTCTGTGCAAATGGAAAAAACACCGACAACTATCAAGGAAGTCACTAAAATGCTAGCTGACTTCGGTAGTAAATTCGATACCTTTAGCTCGAAAGTGTGCGCAGAAATGCAAGTGCATAATTCGCTGTTATTAATTAACGCCCACATTGAAGAGCGCTCGAGAAAGTAAAGCAGGAACAAGTACTTTTGAAGAACGAAAATAAACAGCTGCACGATGAACTAAAAAAAAACCCCAGAAAGAGCTTACAGAACTGAAGCAATACAGTCGTCAAGAAAATGTCGAGATCAAGGGCCTGCCTAAAAAGCCAAACGATAACCTAGCCGATGCAATGGTAGAAGCCGGAAAAAGCTAGGAATTCCTCTGACATGCGCAGACATCGATGTGATTCATCGTGTCCCAAGCAAAAACAAAGAAAAGCCCAATGTAATCATTCAGTTCGCATCTCGCACAGCTCGTGATACTGTATTGCAAGCGGCAAAAAAGAAAAAATCTTGGTCCAACAGACTTCGGCTTTGAAGGCACTGGGGCAGTTTACATCAACGAGCATCTATGCATAGAAAACAAAATTCTACTTGGAAAGGATACGGCGCGTAAAAGGGAAAAAGGTGGAAGTTTACTTGGGTGGCAAATGGTAAAATTCTTGCTAGGAAAGCAGAGAATTCAAGTGTAGTACATTAACAAAGAAGGTTAACAAAGAAGCTCGAGAACAAGTTAAGGACCGCACAAAGAGCGATGGAACGAAAAATATTAGGCCTAACGTTAAGAGACAGGAAGAGAGCGGTGTGGATCAGAGAACAAACAGGTATAGCCGATATTCTAGTTGACATTAAGCGGAAGAAATGGAGCTGGGCAGGCCATGTAATGCGTAGGATGGATAACCGGTGGACCATTAGGGTTACAGAATGGATACCAAGAGAAGGGAAGCGCAGTCGAGGTCGGCAGAAAACCATATGGGATTATATCATCCCATCTGGTTTTCTGTCGACCTGTGAAGTTAGGATATGAAGTTAGGAAATTTGCAGGCGCAAGTTGGAGAACGCCAGCGCAAGACAGGGGTAATTGGAGATCGCAGGGAGAGGCCTTCGTCCTGCAGTGGACATAATATAGGCTGATGATGATGATGATGCGAAGATCTGCTAAGAATTCTTAGCATGGCTTTGCGTCCATTACCACTCAGTAAACAGACTTACTTACTAGTACAGTGCAAGTACGGAGTTTGCACAAAAATATTGATAACCTCTGCTCCTTCCTAGCCACAATTCATCTCAATTCGATTTTGTGGCTGTATCCGAGACATGGCTAAATCCTGGTGAAGTCGAAAAAATACCAGGCTACTCATTCTTTTCAAGGCCAAGGCTATGTCGCATGCGAGGTGGTGGTGTTGGTCTGTTCACAGAACGGGTAATTAGGTGTTCTGTTGACCCACAGTTTTCATACTCTTTTTCGCATAAATTTGATTTCCTTGTAGTAAAAACTACCACTGTAACTATTGTTGTTGTCTATCGTGCACATAACGAAAGTACTGATAATTTCTTGCATCACTTTGAAGCTTTACTCCTTCACTTGACCGGCTCCAATAGAAAAATAGCAATATCTGGGGACTTCAACATTTGCTTCATAAGCAATCCAAACAATGAATATTTTACCCTTATCCGTTCGTATGGTTTTTCATACTGTTATTACGACACCTACCAGGGTCACTTCCTCATCGTCAACGTCAATTGACCACATACTTTGCAATTTCGATACATCAACAAGCACTTGTCTTGCTTATGACACAGTAATTTCTGATCATTGTCACACTATAATCTTTTTCCGCGGGAACACAGCACCTGCCAATAAACTGCGAGTTACCATAAAAAAATGATATTGACGTTTTAAACCTACGCGTTTTAGAAATTAGTGATATAAGTCTGCACCGGACTGACACAAACCAGCCATATAGCTTATTAAGTAATAACTTGAGAGAGACCATAGTGCAATCTACTGTCATCCGCGAGAAGGGGTACCACAAAAAGCCTATTTGTTAATGGATGACCTGTGCTATTTTGCAACTCATAAAAAGGAAAGACTATTGGCATAAAAAATTAAGCAAAACAGAGGTAACCCTTACTATACGAAGAAAAGTTCAGGATAGCCCGAAATAAGGTGACACAAATCACGCGTGCTCGTAAAAAGGAATACTATTGTCAACTCATTGCTTGAAATTCAAGAGACTCTAAAATTACTTGGCAGATTATAAACTCAATAATAAAACCAACTCCTAACCAATACAGTATGTCCTACGCTCATGTGACAGAAATATCGGCAGAATTAATAGTGGCATCATTAAATAATTACTTTTGTAGCATCGGAAAGATCTTACGAATACATGCCGTGACGTTGCGCTTGATACTCTTCCTGATAGGGTGATCAATTCCATTGGTTACGTCGAAATCACAGCAGCTGAGGTCGTCACAGTAGTCAATACGATGCCATGTAAACATAGCACTGGATGTGATGAGGTTTCTTCGTTTATATTTTTAAAAAATGTCACAGTTTCACCCTAAGGGCGAAGCAATGAATGCGATAGCAACACAGCAATGTCATACGAAGTAAGGTGAGTGGCTTTGGTAGCAATATGAATTGTAGTAAACATGAGCTGATTAAGTAAGCAGGTGTGCTGCGGCGTAAGTAGACCGACATGAAGAGAGACTCGATGACCACGAGAAGGCGCGTGTGAAACGGTGGTGTTGATGAGAAGCGCTTCCCGTGGGCAGCGCGTGCGAAGGGACACACCTGTAGCGCTGCACTGCCGATCCGGGCAGCATTGCATGTGTAGCGTGCGTTGGAAAATGTGGCCCGACTATTACTAACTGAATGAACAAGCGTGGTGTGAGCGCGCACAAACAAACATGAATAGATCACACTGAATGACTGCAGACAACGACCGTCAAAACGCTGGCAGCAAGCGCAAACGCCGCAGCGGCGAAGGTACGTGCGGTCTATCGCTTCAACGGAAACTGAGCGGCGAATGCACGGCGCATAAAGGTCAGAGCCGTGGGGAGATAAGAGATGGTGCGGGCGGAGCGACGAGCGCGGTTGTTGGCAGAGTAGAAGTGCGCCCCCCCCCCCCGCTCCCTCCGGCGCTGGCTTCCCGCTTCCTTGCTTGCGCGTGGGAGATTGAGTGCGTTCGCTCTCCGTGACAGCGCGCGTCCCCGCACGCTTCTGCTCGGGCATACGGCGCTCGGCGAAGATTTTATCTATAGAGAACCTCACGGCGACGGCGACGACGAGGGCGACAACGACGGCGACGCCGACGGCAGAAATACCGTTGAAGTGTCCATATAATTGCTATCGCAATAAAAAAATGTATAGAGATACTTTGCGTTCCGTTGGAAATTATTTTTAAACGTGCACTTCACACAGCTATGCACCCAGACCTCTTAAAGCTTGCTAAAGTTGTTCCTATACACAAAAATAGAGACCGAAACCTCCCTGAAAATTACTGCCCAATATCTGTCCTGAGTGCCATTAATACAGCTATTGAAAAACTCATCGCGAAACGGGTCATGAATTTTGTCGAAAGAGAATCATTGCTAACACCGAGTCAGCATGGTTTCAGGAGCCAACTGGTCAACTGCCACCGCTATATTATCTTTCTGTGATATTGTAAACACCTACTTAAACAATAATATGATCATATTAGGTTTGTTCATTGACATTAAAAAAGCTTTCGATACTGTACATCATGGGATATTGCTTCAGAAACTAGAACTTTACGGCTTCCGTGGTGTCTGTCTATAATTTTTCAGAAGCCATCTCACCAATAGACAACAAAAAGTACGATTTCTCGATGTCGAATCAGATTTTTCTGAGGTCTCAACGGGAGTCCCTCAAGGATCAGTGTTGGGACCCATATTATTTTCATTATACGTGAATGATCTGCCGTTGATATTGTGTAATTTCACTCCTGTTATGTACGCGGATGACACTGCACTCATTTGCACACATGAGTCTACGCCTGAAGCTTTTCATATAGCTAACGAAGTAATGAACCTTATCAGTAATTGGTTTCACGCTAATAAGCTGCTACTGAACGTAAAGAAGACAAAATATATGTTAATTCATTCTTCACACAAAGCTATAACTTTCGACTCATGCGTGCGTCAGGTAGAGGGAGAGCCCATTGAACGTGTGAATTGCATATTTAGGTGTTGTAATAGACCATCATTAAAACTGAAAAATGCATATTTTTATTTATTTATTTATTTATTTATTTATTAATACGGTCGATCCCATCAGGGATCATAACAGAAGGGCATGTACATAGTTGTCTTACAATATTACGATAACAATTAATACAATATTTAGTTTACATACAATATATTGACAATTAGCAAAGACAAACAGTAAGGTTGGCAGAAATAACAAAGCAAATAAATCGTATTAAAAAATGAACGAGGAGTACAGAAAAAGGGAGACAATTGTCAAAGGTGAACGAAATCGTAGCATTAATTACAACATATACATTGCATATGCTTTGGAATAGCAAGAGGTAATGAAATAGGATAACAATTATAAGCGGTAAAGAATGGTAGTTAGTAATAACAGAATAATACGAGGCAAAAAACTTTATAATAAACAACTGGTAAAGAGGTAAAAGTTAGCATAAATAAACAAAGGAACTCAGCTATGACAAAGTACAAGGTATTAATATTAGGTTTACACAAGAGGTGATAATCTATAAATAAATTTGAATATTATATACAATAAAATAGAATAAATGGCCGAGAAATGAATGGTAACACATGTAGGTCAGAATTGTGAAGCATGCAATTTGTTTTCGACTAATGTTAAAAAAGCAGATAAGGTTGGGCTGTTTGTAATGGTAGGGTCCAGCTTGTTCCATTCACGCGTCATTAAAGGAAAAAAGGAATGCTTATGACTTTCCGTATGAATTGGGTGTTCGTTTAATGTTAGAGTGTGTTTATGTCGGGTGGGTCGGGTTTGTGTTGTGGATAAGTATTTTGAGCTGTCTATTTTTATTTCGTTATGAATAAGTTGGTACATCATTTTAAACCGCGCAAGCTTTGCTCGGTTTTGTAAGGTAAGAATACCGGCCTGTTTTAGCAATTCTGAGGGTGAGTCTGTTAACTTATATTTATCGTAAATACATCTTAGTGCCTTCCTTTGAACTGCTTCCAGTTTGTTAATGAGTTCTTTAGTGAAAGGAAACCAAACGACATTAGCATATTCTAATACTGATCTGACAAATGTGTTATATGCTAGTAGCTTTGTGTTTGGGGGTGCTAGTCTGAGACGTCTGTTTAGAAAGAACAATTTTTTTTGTGCGGTCGAGGTAACGTTGTTAACATGGCGTTCCCACCTAAAGTCGTGTGTTAATGTCAAGCCAAGGTACTTGTACTCCTTCACTGTGTTAAGTGTGGCGTTATTTATAGTGTAGTTGAATTCTGATCTGTGTTTTTTCCTCGTAATTGATAGTGTAGCCGATTTCTTAATGTTCAAAGCCATTTGCCATTCGTTACACCATTTGTGTACTATTGATAAAGCCTCATTCAAAGCTAGATGATCCTTATACGAATTAATTACCTGATACAGAACACAATCGTCAGCAAAAAGTTTAACATTGACAGAAATATTAAATGGTAGGTCATTAATGTATATAAGAAATAAAACTGGAGCGAGAACACTTCCTTGTGGAACGCCGGATATGACCGTTCTTTTAATTGAATGTTGTTGATTTACTTCTACAAATTGTGTGCGATTAGTAAGATAGTCTTTGATCCAATCGAGAATAGGTCCTTTTCCCAAGGTAAGTTCGAGTTTATAAATTAATTTCTTATGTGTTACGCGATCGAAAGCTTTTGAAAAATCTAGAAAGATTAGGTCTATTTGTTTCTGTTGATCAATGCTTGATGATACATCGTGAACAAGCTCAATGAGTTGTGTGACCGTGGAAACTCCTCTGCGAAAACCATGCTGACAAGCTGTTAGTATTTGTTCCTGTTCAAGATGTTTGGTTATGTGCTTTAATATAATGTGTTCCAGTAGTTTACAGACTGTAGATGTTAGTGAGATTGGCCTGAAGTTAGAGGGTTCTGTTTTGCTTCCTGATTTATGGATTGGTTTTATTTTAGATGTTTTCCAATCCTTAGGGAGGGCGCCTGAGGACAGTGATTTGTTAAAAATTATTAATAAGTACTTGGCCATCCAGCTAGCGTATCTGCGAAGGAATGCATTTGGTATACTATCAGGTCCAGGTGATTTCTTTGGGTCTAAGTTCAGTAGTAGGTTAAGTATGCCTGTTTCGGTTAGTGTAAGCGGCTCTAGTGGCTCATTTCTAGTAGATCCTGCTTGTGATATTGTGCCATCGTCCTCTGTGAAAACGGAGCAGAAGTAGTCGTTAAGCACGTTAGCAGAGTTTCTGTTTTCTTCATTTGAGGCTCCATTGTCGTTACGATTCTTTGGGTTAATGTAGTTCCAAAACTTGGTTGGAGCAGTTTTCAAAAAGTTTGTCAGTGTATTAGTGAAGTAGAACTGTTTGGATGTCTTAATTTTTGATTTCATAGATTGGATAGCTGTGCTGAGATCGTGATGCGTGAACTTGAATGGTTTAGTTTTCAGCAATTTTCGCATTCGGCTTACTTTACGTTTGGCATGAATAACGTCGCGAGTTATCCATGGATTACGCTTGCCAAGTTTCTTTCTTCTAGTTGGTATGTAATTCGTTATGCAGTGAGATATAATCCCTTTAAATGCGAGCCACAAGGTTTCGATGTCCGTACTGCTGTTAAGTGAAAGTTGCAGGAATGAGTCGTATTCATTAATCAGGTAATCAAGTATACTAGTGTCGTTAGCTTTGCTGTAGTCAGGGTATGCGACAATTTGCTGAGGAATAACGGTGTCATGAAGTGGTATAGTGCAAAAGGTGATCTTGTGATCAGAAATGCCATCTAGTAAACTTAATTTAGTTTCTTCTTTTATAAAGTGGTTGCTGAGGAATATTAAATCTAGTATGGAACAGCTGGATCCCTGTACACGTGTAGGTTCAGTTACAATATTGATTCGCTATCTAAAAAGCTCAGCAGTGTTTGCTTTATGATATTTAAATGTCGCCAGTTTTTCGATGTACCGACTTTGAGAACCATCTATTTTGCTCTTTTTCATAGTCAGATATAATACTGTATAGAGTCGTGGGGCGACACGTATGAATCTTACCTAAGGCCACTTTTTTTTTTAACTTGTAGTGCTGCAGAAGCGAGCAATTCGTTTTCTGTCAAATTCAAGTTATGCAACCCCTACAAAGCCGCTTTTTAACAAATATAAAATCATGCCCCTGGAACTGCTAATAAACTATAAAACTACAATTATGATGTGTAACTGTATAACTAAGAATTGTCCACTTCACTGCTCATCATTCATGTCTTCCCGGTTCCCAACAAGTGGCTACGAAGCCGGGAACTTCCTGCAGCCTCTTGTAAAAAATGTATATGGCATAAGGCGGCTTCCTAGCATTGGTTGCACTTTGTGGAACAACCTTCCTGTGCACGTAAAACAAAGTAAATATTTTTTGTTAAGCTGAAATACCATTACAAAGACCTGTATTGACGTTGAATTATAGTTACAATACAAGATGTCTGCTACCTGCATAAACACACAGCTGTTGAAATTGATATTCTATAAATTTCTCTTAGTATTCATGTATGGATCCAAACTAGCTTGATGCTAAGGATCCAGATGTTTCTCATGTATTTTCATCATTTTTGTATCCTTCTGGCGAATATATTCAAATGCAATAAATTCAAAGCCAGCCAGCAGCCACGTGGAGAACACTTTTTTGATTTGCCCTAGCGTGTAGGCAGGCTGGACTTTTCTCGTATGTTTTTTTTTTAAAGACGATAGTCTTTCTTGGGGAACTTAAACGCTGAAAATTTGGTCTGTCTGTCTGTCTGTCTGTCTGTCTGTCTTTCTGTTTGTCTGTCTGTCAATCGATTCAGCCACCCGGCCAAAGTTGGACCACTTGCTTACCGCCCACACTACTTAAACTGGTACGGCTGTTCGTACTTGTGAACGTTATCGATCAAAAAGTAAATATTGCGCATATCTGAGGCGCAACATCACTAGGTAAGTATTAGGAGGTGTGTTCCTTTAATAGAAAATACATAGATACGTAACTCTAAAGACCCTAGTTTCTTAAGCTGCGCTGAAAATGCCGTGCTATGCGCGCCGACGAACGACGTCTGCCACGAAGGGAGGGAACCCTCTGCACAAGCTCGTGTTTCCCCGACTGCGCGCCGACGAGAGCCCTCTGCCATGGAGGAAGGAAATCCTCTGCACAAGCTCATGTTTCCCGATGTATTGCCAGATGGCGTCCATGTCTCACGCAGCGCCTCCTCAATTTTATCAATGCCAGCCAGATGCGGCCGATTCCGCCTCCTCAATTTTATCAATGCCAGCCAGATGCGGTCGATTCAACATAAAGGAAGCGCTGTCTGAGGCAGGGCAAAACATAAATGGCCGCTTGATGAAATACAACCCACTCTACAAGACATGCCCAGACAACGCAGGGAAAAGACCGACGACCAAATTGCAGCGGAGAAGCGCCGGCGTGCTCGTCGTCTCAAGCGTGCCCAGGAAACGTCCGAGCAACGAGCCGAGCGGCTAGCGCAAGATCGTGAGTCGAGGCGCACCCGGAGGCAACAGGCCAGACCAGGATCAGACCAGCACTCATGTAGTACGGCCGGCAGAAGACTATCGTCTTTCGACGACATTTGCAGCGAAGCACGCAGATACGCGGCCATTTTTTTTTGAGCACACCGCTCACCCGTAACCATGTATTAAACTTGTCTTATTTGTTTTATTGCGATAGCAATTATATGGACACTCAGAGGATTTCTGCCGTCGGTGTCGCCGTGAGGTTCCGTATGACGTCAACGGCGATGAAATCGTCGCCGCGCGCCGGGCGCTGTACGTGCGAGTGAAAGCGCGCGAGGGACGCGCGCTTTCACGGGGAGCGAACACACGGCGGAGAACAAACGCGCGTTCTGCGCCGTGCTCCCTGAAGGGCTGCAGAATTAAGCGTCAGTTCCCTCCTTTACAATCACCATATATATATATATATATATATATATATATATATATATAGAGAGAGAGAGAGAGAGAGAGAGGAGAGCAAACGCGACTTCTTCCGTCGCGCGAAAGTCCGTGGGGGGACGGGAGGGAGGGGAGGCGACGTTTAGCTGCGGCACCAAATGCGTATTTTTATAAAAAAGTTGCTAGGCGAGAAGGTGGTAAAGACTTCCGACGCTGCTGGACGAGTAACCTCCGAGCCGCTCTCAGAGGCACCAGCAACTGTCACCAACGCCGCACGCGTTCGGTTCGAACCAAGGAGGATTAAAAAAAAATTTTTTTTTTTTATCCTTCTTCCTGAGCCCTTGCGCTTTCTGCGACCTGGCGCTGGCTGGCTCAACTAAATCTTGCTGAGCGAAATGCTGTTGGATTGTGTTTGGTACATCCGCGATTTTTTTTTTTTTTACCGAATGCCATCCGTGGTCCGACCGGTGGCGTTTGGCATCACGTGCATGCCCGTCGCCAGGCTTACGCCTTCCGTTGCGCTTAGCCAAAGGCGCACATTGAGAGGGGTGTGCTCCTCCTGCGCAATAAACCGATGGCTGTGTGACAGCATTCTTAACGTTGCGGTGCCCTCGCGGTCCGAACCAACGTTGTGCGTTGGATGAACAGCATTGACGTCGCACAGCACTGTGTTCGAACGCGGGCAAAACGCCGACGGCGTCGACAACTGTTCTGTGCATTGCTGGTGTTGCTGCATGTCCAAGTTTATACAGCTGATAAAACTACTATGTAACTACGTATAGCTCTCTACTAATTTGCTATCGCAATTGATGCTTCGCCTTTCGGGTGAAACTGCGACATTTTTTTTTCTTCTATGTGCAGCTTAACGCTTTATTCCAAGCGTACGAGTAATGCTTGCCTGCTGCTTCTCCCGTGCCTGCCTAAGTGTTTTGTTCATAACACTACGTAAATGTGTACTTGTTACGAAAAAACTGCTGGTCTGCGGTGACATTGAAATGAATCCCAGACCGACCCATAGTGATGTGCTAGCTGCCACTGCAGCCCTCTCTGAAAAGGTTGATACACGCCACAAGGAATTAAGGGATGCCTTCCATGAACTGAAAGATAACCAACAAGCCATGGCACACAAAGTTTGCGACGTGGCGAATCGGTAGACTGCTCTTGAGACAATCGTTGAAAATATCGAATGCAATAGATCTTAAACTGAAATCTCGAGCATAGTATCAGAGGTAGTCCAAAGACAGAACGTGTTAATACAATCCCGCCTGGACCACTTGGAAGACCGTTCCATACGTGACAATCTTTTGTTTTGCGGCATACCCGACAATTCAGTTGAAACATGGGCTCAGTCAGAAAGCTCTTTGCGTGGTTTGTTTCCAAGACAACTTGACTTGCAATTATCCGATGGCGATATTTCTGGAGCACACAGACTAGGCAGTTTTCATGCCAGCAAAAACCGCCCTATTATTGCAAAATTCTCTTCAGCAAAGCTAAAGGACACGATTTTTTCCCAAAGAAGTCAATTTAATATCTCCCGCATAACTGTCAGTGAATATTTGTGTAGATAAACCCGTCAATCGCGTAAGAAGTTAATTGAAATTAGTAAGTCCAAGGGCCAGTCAGGTTCACTGCGATATAACGAGCTCCATCATGAATAATAAAACCCATGCTTACTGCGCAGTTACTGACTCAGTGCACGAAATAGAACCTGTTCCTAAGACGCACGCGCGGGGCAATGGGGGCGCAACTTCATCATAACTAATAAGCATTAAGAAAGACGGAAACGATGTATCGCTGCTCTTTACAAATGCACGAAGCGTTCTTAACCAACGTGTCGCGTTATCATCAGCCATAGATTCTTGCACTGCTAATATAATTGTGATTACTAAGACATGGCCCTCTGCTAAGATAAAGGACTCCCAAATATTCCAATGTCAAAAGAATTACGATATATACCGCTGGGATCTTGACGTCCATTCTGGGGCGATGTACTTATTGCTGTTAGTGACATGTTCGCGTCCTCCGCTGTTGCAATCGTATCGTCTTTCGAACTTGTTTGTATAAGTGTATCTATTGCAAATTGTGAATTTATTTTCTGTGCATTGTACCGTCCTTGAGGTGCACCATCTTCTTCGTGTAACGATCTTTATGATGTCCTCAATAGCCTTGTAATTAGGTTTCCCAATTCACCTCTGTTTATTTTAGGCGACTTCCACTTTCCTACAATACTATGGAGCAACGATTCCACTAGCGTAAAAAAAGTTTCCGCCGAATGTATGCAATTCCTTAATCTTTGTGCTGACTTTAATCTTACTCAACTCGTTCATGAGCCGAGTCGTACAACCGCAACATCTTCTAGTATTCGTCACTTGCTATTTACTACCATTCCAGAGTAAGTTTCTGGGTTAATTTACCTCCCATGATTAAGTGATCATTCATTGGGTCACTTTACCTTAAAACACGTCACTGAAATACGAAAAAATATAAAATAATACGGGACTACAACAGAGATGATACAAGTTCAATAGTAGCCGAGTTAGAATTATTTACAGAAGGCTATATCAGCAACTTCGGCAAACTTTCCGTAGAAGAAAACTGGACCATGTATAATGAAAAAAATTCTATATCTGGTTGAACGATATATTCTCAAAAAGAAAATAATCTAGAATCCTTTGTCACCATGGTTCAACTCTTCTTTAAAGCGCCTATCAAATAAAAAGAAAAGAATGTTCCATCGCGCAAACCGAACAAACAATACTGATCACAGGGCAGATATCAGCGAGTTCATAAAGAATATACTTGTGCGATTCAGTGCGCAAAAGCTTCTTTTATTAGCAGCACCTTACCGTTGGTAGTTAAAGCTAACCCTCACAAATTTAGGAGCCTTCAACAACAAGACCCATACAATGTGATAGCGATCACACTATCATTCCGCTTAGCCAGTCTTGCACAGTTTTAAACAACACATTTGTTTCCTTCTTCAGTACCGCTGCTCCTGCATTATTACCACGTTTACCTGACCAAAACTTTTCCCCTATGGTTCCCATTGATTGGGTTTGCGTTACCAAGCCCATTGACAATCTGAAGATCTTCTCTTCCGCTGCTGCTGACCTACTCGACTCTAAAATCTTAAAAATAACTGGAGTGTACTCAGCAATCATTCTCTCAAAACTTTTTGGACAATCTTTACAGTGTTCCACATTACCCAGCGACTGGAAGGTGGGGAAGGTGGTCCCTATCTTCAAATCAGGTAATTCTCATTCAGCAGATAACTATCGCCTGATCTCACTGACAAGCATCCCAAGCAAAATCATAGAACACATCACACATTCGCAGCTAATTGAATTTTTTGAGAACAATTCTTTCTTTAATAACTCTCAACATGGATACAGCAAAATTTATTCATGTGAGACCCATGAACTGCTTACGTTTGCTAATGATCTATTTATAGCTACTGACCTCGGTTTCGATATAGACTCCATTTTTCTCGATTTCGCTAAGGCCATTTGACACAGTACCTCATGACCCACTCCTTTTCAAGCTTAGTAAACCTAATATTGACACTAGCGTATTTAAGTGGATTAAAGACTTTCTTTCAAACCGGACTCAATATGTAAATGCTAACGATTTTTCTTCTGCTGTTTTTACGTCCGGCGTACCACAGGGTTCTGTAATGGACCCTTTGTTGTTTCTCGTATATATTAATGATCTTCGTGGCAGCATTGTTTTACAGCGTAAGCTACTATGGGCTCATTCCAATAGCCGTTTCAGTTCGCGATGCTGTCCGCTGCCACAACTGCCTCCGCCACCGATGCCGATTAGCGTAACCGCTATCGCCGGAAATGCGAAACAACAGTACCCGGTCCCTGCCGGGATCAAACCCAGGACCACTGCGCGGGAGTCAGATACTTTACCACTGAGCCACGCAAGCGCTTGATATCAGGCAGCGGTAAAATGCCCTATAAACGCTCCCTCGGCAGGCGCGCAAGCCGCACACGACGAGATGCGGTTAAGACGAGGCTCGCAATCGCATTGATTGCGCGCCTCCACCAGTATGGTGGGGCCATCTAGTTAAGGCGCCTGCAAACGCAGCATGCCCGACATGTAAGTTACCTTGAGCAGTTCATTGTTACATGTAACTGGACCTGGTTACCTCAAGCAGGCTAGGTGACTATTTGTCACAAGCCAGTTTTGAAGATTCCAGTAAACAATCATCATCATCATCATCAACAACAACAACAACGTAGCGTGCCACGGGTCAAGGGATGTGAGATGTGCGCTACGTATTCTGGATACCTCCTCGGTACACGTTATGTGGCGTCTCCTCGCAAGGTACAAACCGCTGCTGAAGAAGCGAATCGTAGGGCTACGTGCGCGGCTACAACCAGGCATCATCGGGCTCAGCGGACTGCTGTGCAGAGAGCATTACAAGCCGCAGCTCGCCGTCGATGCCGGGCGGGCAGTCCAGATCGTTTTTGTCAAAACGAGGCGAAGAGACTTTGCCGCGAAGACCCTGTTGTGCGTGGTGCCGAAATTGGAGCTACTCTTGAGCCACTCCTCCAGTTTACGCTGTGACTGTGCTGCGTGTGCCGCGCACGCCTGTGACTTCTTTACATCAATTAAGGTTTTTGCACATGATTGCGTAATTTACCACAATATAACACGCTCATCTGATTCACTAAATATCGAAAATGATCTCGACCAATTATCTCTATGGTATGACAAATGGATTATGCAATTAAATGTTAATAAATGTAAAACCAGGAGAATAACCCAGCGCCCTCACAGCACAAACTACGCTTATTACCTTAAAAGAGCCCCCTTGAATTGCGTGAACTCCTACAAATAGCTTGGCATTAATATTACTAACGACCTATACTGGAACATGCACGTTGATTACGTAACCCGCGATGCTAACCGTACTCTTGGCTACCTGCGCCGTAACTTTTCCAAATCGCCGTCTTCCTTAAAATTAATTCTGTATAAAACATTAGTCCGTCCAAAACTATAATATGCACTTGGCATCTGCGCCCCAGTCAATCCATACTAATCGCTACCCTCGAATCTGTTTAGAATCGCGCCGCCCGGTTTATTCTGCCAAATTATTCCGGCTATGCTTCTGTATTCACAATGAAGAACACACTGAAGCTGCTCGATCTCTGTTTACGTCGTAAGTATCTTCCTCTCTGTCTCTTTCACAAAATTTATCATCAAAATGAAGTGTTAAAAAGCTACCTTTTTCTTCATCCGACGCACATTTCATCGCGTGTCGACCACAAGTTTGTGTGCCATTTTGCCGAACCGAATTATATAATGATTCCTTTATTCCCAAAACCAGCGCAGAATGGAACCACCTTCCTGCCTCCATCGCTGCCATTATCTACACTAAGTTCAGAAGTGCCATTCAAAATTACTGATTTTGTTAGCTTGTATTTTCATAAATTGTATTATTGCACTCTTGTATATGTATTAACCACTCCTTTCTGTAATACGGTACCTCACGGTGACTAAGACGGCGACGGCAGAAATCCGCTTGGAGTGTCCGTATAATTATTATCGCAATAAAAATAAAACTGTTAATCTTGTGCGACGTGTCTTGCAGCATAGCGATTACGTGCCCATCGGCAAGACGCCATGCAAGGCAAGATACCGCCACCGAGCGGTACACGTGACCCACGCGATGGCGGATCACGCTGTGTCCGAAACAGGCCCAGTTATCACTACATGCACCATCTTTGCGGGGTCAGCCCAGTTCGCTGTCTCCATCTAAGTACACGAGCATTTCTGCATTTCGTTCCCATCGAAATCTGTCCGCCGCGGCCGGGATTTGATACTGCGACCTCTTGTTCAGCAATGCAACGCCGCAGCTGTTAGCCGCCACGGCGAGTCCCAATTATTGGTAAGTTAACAAACAAAGTTCACGTACGAAGTTTAGAAATATCGAACTCTGCACTAAAAACTGATATCGCAGTTCTGTAAACAGCGTGCATCTGCTGGAGCATTTAAAGCGCACAATCTAGACACATGCATTTATAATTTGGTAAATTGTTATGTTTACGAAGGCTTTGCAAAATTCATGGTCACAAATTATCGGTGTATTTCAAATTGGTGTATAGTGAATCAGTTTTGTCTGCTTTAGATTTATTACTCGAACTAGTTTAAAGAATTGTTACGTCGTTTCTGATTAATGAATTTCAGCGTTGTAACTTGATATCTTAGTTCTTTTTTTTTCAATGTTGCACTTTTCAACAATATTGGTAAAATATTGAAGGCAAGTCTAAAATGGCCTTGCAGCTGCAACTATATTTCAAGTTCTTCTTTTAAATGCAACAAGCTCCATCAAAATCGGTACAGTGGTTGCCGAGAAAAGGGATTTCACCGTTCCCATGTACTTGGGTCTTCCTTTTAAATTAGGAAACGGCGTTTTAACCACGAAAAGAGCACGCCTCGGCGATTGAATTCGATTAGTGTTGCACGTTACGCCTCTTGTGCACTAACACCACAAAACATCATGGAAGGAACAGCGCGAATAGTTGTGGGACGGAGACGAGAGCGCTCACTAACACCCTAACAACCGTCTATTTGTCCTTGTAAACATGGAACAACCAACTCCCGCTCCTGCGCATCCTGACACAAAATAGACAGAAACACACGGTGACGGTGCGCATGAGAAGCGAGACCTTCCACTCGTAGCGATTGTGTGTATTATGCTGATATTGCGGGAGGTTTCCGGGAGACGGCCCTACAAGCACATGAGGTGCCACCCTCGACTGATCCTGGAGGTCAGTGCATCTCGCTCATCTCTGTGGCTGCATCAAAACATGCCCCATCACGTCAGCTGTCGCGAAGCTAGAGTGATAAGGCGCTTACGAGTCCCCATACACGCGCTCTATAGAAAGAAATGACGAGTGCGTACGAGCACAATTCGTATGTCTCGAAACATGAAAAATGAGGACGTCACTCTTGCGATGATCACATGCACAAGAGGCAAGTCCCAGTTCGTGCCACACTTGAACACTGACCGGTGCCGCCAATCGCTGGGCTAGTGCGCCTTTCAGAGAAACGCACTTGCGAAGTAGGAGATTACGAGGTGCAAAATCACAGTGCAACAATCTGTGCCGAGAAGTTACGGAATTAAATCAGCAGCCTCGTTGTTTTGATAGGCGCTTTCACTACTCCCGACTCAAGCAAACAGCGTGTGAAATGGTCCTGAGCTCTCACCATGTTCTGCAGAGGCGTCCAGGCACCGGGGACAATTTCACTTCTTTTTCTTTGTCCATGTTATGCGAGTCACACTCATACAAAGGCTTCACAGTGCGCCAAAACACGTAATTATTCGTAAATTTTCCTCATCACTTTTAAAAAAAGGTCACATTGTATGCACGATAAATATTGAGCCAGCTGTGCAGACATGAAAACGTTGTATTTTTTAAGTTTCCTAGCGTCGGGTACTTCATCAACGCCTCTGGGGTTCCCGCGTTCAGATTGAAAGGAATTGAAATGCTTTCCTCTTTTATTCGAGAACGAAATGTGCGACATGATTCGCATAAAAGGTTTAAACTTCTTGATTAAAAGCTTACATGATGAGTTAGGCCGAGATTTCGGTAAAGATGCGTGCTAACCTTAACCAAATGGGTCGCAATCGTAGCTCCAGTTTGTCGCACATTCGTCGCTCGATTTGTAGAAAAGTGGTTAAATGCATTTGACGTTAAATTATTGTCACGTAGTAGTGACGGTAAAGAAAACAGTCGTAAAACTGTGTATGACGAAACTGGTTGTTTATTGGGCGAACCTGTGCTCACAAAAGCAAGCTACACTCAAAGCACAACGATAGCGGCGAACACAGTCGGCGATCGTCGAAAAATCTGATCTGCGGCGAAACGCGTCGGCTCTTATACCCGAGTCATCGAAGGTTCCAGATTAATCCCTGATGCCCGCGGGTCTTCCAGAAAGTAGTAGACAATTCGCGTCGGTCATACAACCAGATAACATAAGCGTCGGTGAAAACAGGCAACGGAAAGAAGCATCGATAACGCTCTAGAAACTTCCGATACAGGCGCGTCCTGCGCCGAGCGATAACGTTTAACATTTGTTAGCCGGTGGAAAGCGGCCACCGGTGAACGATAAATATGTGTGTGTGTTATTATATTATTATTGCGATAGCAATGAAATGGACACTTCTACCGGATTTCTGCCGTCGTCGTCGCCGTCGCCGTGAGGTTCCGTATAGATTTCAAGGGCGATAAAATCGTCGCGGCGTGCCGTATGCGCGAGCGAAAGCGCGCGAGGGACGCGCGCTATCACGGAGAGTGAACGCTCGGCGGAACGCAAACGTGACCATCGCGCGAAAGACCGTGGGGGTATGGGAGGGAGGGAGGGAGGCGGGGCGGCGCTGTGCTCCGGCACCAAAGGCACCCGAGGATGCCGGTCGTCCGCACCGGCTCTTATCTCCACACGGCTCTGACCTTTGTATGCGCTGTGCATTCGCCGCTCAGTTTCCGTTGAAGCGATACACCTGCGCGAACCTGCCCTTGCTGCCAGCGTTTTGACAGTCGTTGGCTGCGGTCATTCAGTGTGATCTATTCATGTTTGCTTGTGCGCGCTGACACCACGATTGTTAATTCAGTTAGTAAGCCAATGTGTCCATGTTTATGCAGCCGATAAAACTACTATCCCTACTCCGAATAGCTCTCTACTAATTTGTTATCGCAATCCATGCTTCGCCTTTCGGGCGAAACTGCAACATTTTTTTAGAAATTTGCTGCAGAAAAAAGCATTTCACTGCGTTCAGTAGAGTGCAGTTATAATGCCCTCCATGGCGCTTGCACTCCTTCGTGTGCTTGCACAGCGCAGTTGACGGCGGAGCGTTGCCTTCTGAAAATTACCGTGGCGCGTAGTTAAAATTTTGTTTTGGGTGTTCACATAGACGCCACTGCTTCCAGTTTTGGCGCCTACGGCACGCTTAAATCAGACGCTCTCCCTCAACTTACGGTTGAATCACGAAAGGGTTCGTGTGCTACAATAACGAGCACTATCGCTCCAGCTCTGGCAATAAACTTTATTAAACGTCTTCAAAATAGTTCAAAGAAGCCGAGTAGAATTTTCTCCGTGGCCCTCGCGTAGTGAGCCACGCCAGTAGCCGTGCCGGCTAGGTCCTGTCGTATCCTGTCAGAGTCCTGACTGTTGGCTGGAAACTCGTTTACTCCACTTATTTGACGCGCTGTGGTGGAGAAGGAATGGAAGAGTGGCAAACGCAGCTGCCTCCACATTGCTGAGTGGGCACGCAAACAGCGAGTGTGGCGTGGATCCGATAGGATGCCTATGCATAACATTCGGTCTCCCACCAGTGGTTCCGCCGAGCCCCGGAGTACTGACAGGAGAGCACGTCAGAGATCCAAAGGGTGCTCTGGCGACGAAGTTGGCGCTGGACACGCGCATGCGTCCAGTGATGTCGGCAATGGGCCCTACTGTGTGCTGGAGAGTGCTTTGGGGTAAACTGCGCTGTACCCTGAACAATGTCAAAGCAAGTGTTCCAGATCAACTTCATTCTGGCACTGGAGGCAGGTGTCAAGATAGGTGCCATTTCCTGGTAATCGACTAATCTAGGGGAAACGGCATCATTATATATATACTGATGTTTATAATTGTACTGTAGTGCAATGTGGCCGCCGTGAGCAGTGTTTCGTGTTGTGTATATTCTTTTTACGTCATTTTGTATTCCACTGCCAAAAAAGGGGGGCCGTTGCTCTGTCAAGCTGTTGAAAGATAGCTTTTACTTCGGTCTCCCTGCATCATCATGTATGACGTGATGGTCAAATGAACTTGTTATTATTATAGTGTTCCCGTCTGGATGCGCCTGATGAACACAGCATCACTGCGGGAGAGTTCATGGGAGGGGATAATTTATTGACGAAAGCGGCCAGATAGGCGGTACATTTTGCTCTGGCTTTTAGGTGGGATTCAGTATTGAATGGCTCGGAGGGGGGAAAAGATGACTGGCTATTAGGCTCTCTGGCTTGCGCGGAGAGAAGGTACGAAACCGCAAGCCTGTGGGACATTTCATTACCAGAGGTCCCTCCGTGTGCAGGAATCCACTTTATTATCACTTGGTGCGGTTTGAGGTGGGTGACCTTTTGTCGGTGATTTCGGAGTGGTTCGTCGGCTTAGAGGATGCCCGTTCACGCTCTATTGCGGACTGTGTGTCCATTAAGTAAATGTTGTGAATGACAGGCGTCGCGTTCTGTTAATCGCTAGTACCATGGACACTAGTAGTCCCAGATTGTCTGCACCTCTGCCTGGATACTGCACGCAATATTTGATGGTTGATGTAGTTGTCGGTCGCATTCGCCAGTGATGCAGCTGTCCCAAGCTGTAGCGTCATCATCATCATCATCATCATCATCATCATCAGCCTATATTTACGTCCACTGCAGGACGACGGCCTTTCCCTGCGATGTCCAATTATCCTTGTCGTGCTAGGTGATTCCAACTTACACCTGCAAATTTCCTAACTTCGTCACCCCACCTAGTTCTCTGCCGTCCTCGACTGCGCTTCCCTTCTCGTGGTATCCATTCTGTAACTCTAATGGTCCACCGGTTATCCATCCTACGCATTACATGGCCTGCCCAGACAGACAAGGAACTTTATTAAGGTCCTGAGGAGCCAGCCATTGGAGCCCCAGAGAAGACCACTGGATAGCTGTTGGCTAATCCCATGTACAAGCAGGGAGGCTATGCCTCTCTGCTCTTTCACGGGCCCTCTGGACAGCCTTGGACTGGTCTTCCTGTTGAGTGCTTGTGATGGCCTTCTCCCAGTCCTCGCCGTTGTTGAGTCATGTAACACAGGGCACTGCCAGAGCATGTAGGCTAAAGTACAGAATTCTCCCCCGCAATCCGGACAATGAGGATCTATTTCTGTGTGGAGTCTACTCAGGAAGCCTCTCGATGGGTATGAAGCCGTCTGAAGCATTCTGAGTGTACGAGACTGTGCTATGTTCAATTTGGGATAGGGAAGTGAAAAACGTCGCCACTCCCCTCTATAATGTGCCGTAATTTCATGGAACGTAAGTAGAGGGTCACTATGGCCAATAGTCGCGAAAACCGCAGAGGTCCCACCCCCGTCGCGGCGCGTGAGTTCTCGCGCACGGTGGTGAGCAATCTCATTGGGGGGTTCAGGCGACCCGGCAACACGTCGTCTCTCATGTGGGCTGGGAACCAAGTAATGTGGTTGACAGATTTCCTTTTTAGAAGCGCTGCCACCTCTTTTGTTACGAGGCCCGACTGACCGCCACGCGGGAGCCGATGTAAATAATCGATCGTTTGGGATCAATCATCACGATTGCGATAACAACCTGCTCAGCTACATAGACCATGTTAGTCCTTACCGAAGTCGCGGAGAGAAGTTCAACCCTGTCGTTAAACGCCGATACCGTAAATTTATCCGCAAAACCATACTGGGCGGCATATACAAAGGATTCAATGCCTAAAGTGTTTTTTTTAAACGCCTTTGCTCGCGCTACTCGCCTCCCCTTGTTGTGCTGCGATTGTACGTTTCAAGGAAATTGATCAACTATGTCGGTACCTCTGACTTTATTTCCGTATCATTTCCTCCCCGCTGAAGCTAGGTCGAAGACGCACTGCCTCCAGAAGACGTCGGCCTGCCCGAGAGCCCGAAAGCTTCACAACCTGTGCAGATATCTTTGTGCCTCAATCAGTTCGAGGGTAGTGTTGTGAACCCCCAGTTGCATGAGTTTCTCCGTGCTTACTGTAATCGGGATGCCCAACCCTTTCTTGATGCTTTTCCGCATCAGGGTGTCAAGTTTGTCCCTCTCCATTTTTGTCCAATGTGGCGAACCACATCGCCAGCGCAGTTATGAAGAAGAGAAGACGACGAAGAGGTTAGACGGAAGAATGTGTTGGAAATACCTTTTCGAAGGCTTGGCCTGGACTTAACAGAACTTAATATTCTTTCGTTCGGGGCGTCCACTTTGGGATTCAGCCACAGGGATGCTTGCTTCGCCGTCCAAACGTTCCTTACAGACTCCAAACGAATACCCTGCTAAATTCTATCCTTTTTTTTGTACTTTCAAATTAATGATTACTCATTCGATATGACTTTCTTGATTTACTTTAACATATAACTCTACGCTGTTCAATACTAATTTCATAGATATTCGGAAATGTATCCTCCATATTAATTTGGAATAATCCACCCATTTCTTGGCCAATCCCCCTCCGTGGGTAGGAGCCACAGGCATGATAGGCTACAACAACAACAACAACTAGTAATAAATGGGTTCTACGTACAGTACCCTAGTGAAATCTTTACATTGGCGCAGTCGAAAGCAGGAACCTGTGAAGAAGAAGATGAACGTCGTGTTCAACGAGGGACGAACCACCATCAAGGGCTACAGAGCAAGTGACGAACAACATGTCAGGCCACTGGAGGACATCACCACGCCTGATGTTCTGCGGAGCGTTCCAAGTGCCTCCGGGTTTACGGCTGACGACCCCGTCACTAAAGGTATCGTTCCTGCCTGCAATGAAAAAGACGAGTCCGAAACTTGTTTTAAAGGAGCCATCTCAGCTCGTGAAACTGAACCAGCTGTAGTGCCGCTGGACAATGATATAACTGTTACGAACGCACTACTCGAGCTTCAGCAATGCCAGATGAGGCAACAGCAGCAGCTGGTAGATCTTCTTGTTGCGCTATCAAGATCTAGGAGCAAGAGAGAACAGCCTTTCTTGAAACCAGACATATTTGATGGAAATTCGTCTGGTGTACATACCTGGCTTCGTTTTTATGAGTACGCTTGCTCCAGGAACCAATGGTTGACTGACGAGGATCGCATACAGAACATGCGGATATTTCTGTGTGGCAATGCGCGGAAATGGTACGATCTTCGGTTCACTTCACAGTTGAGCGAATCGTGGGATGAATGGAAAGAGAGTTTCTCTCAAGCATTTAAAAAGAATCCCGTGGAACTTTGGAATAACGCCATATTCTACAGACAGAAGGCAGTTAACATCAGAGAATATGTGTTGGGAAAATGGCATTTAATTTGTACAGCCGAGCCAAAACTTCCAGAATCGTCTGTTATCGCCCTCATTATACACGGTATGACAAGAGAGTGCCAGAAACAAGTTCTAGCTTGGTCGCCAAGCACAATGGACCAATTGCTTGAGTCACTGGCGTACATTGTGACCCCAGATTTTAATGTACCATCAATAAGACAAGGGTCACAACTCGAGACCAAGCGATAACTACACATGATGCTCGGTACCTCTTCAGCAGTCATACCTCCGAAAGTCAAGGCACCACCGAACCTCACCATTACGCTGAAGAAACGGTGTTCCTTGTTAAATCAGGCGTTTTAATAGTGCCGATGCTTATAAACAGCAGAAACATGTCAGCGTTGATTGACACTGGTGCTTCCGTAAGCCTAATTAATGAAAATATTGTGGATTCCTCCAGCATCATTTCCCGGAAGTCTATTCGTGCGTGTAGCTACGATGGTTCATCTCGGGAATATCATAAATGGACAAAAACAGCTCTTGAGTTCCAAGGTCAGAAGTTCAAGGTGGAAGCACTCGTCGTGTCAGCGGTGGACTTCGACTTTCTTTTATCGCGGCCCGATATGAGGAGCATGAAGATTAACATATTATGGAATGACGAGGTGACCATTGGACAACCTGAGCAAGATACGTCTTGGACTGAAACACCCGACGAACGAAAGCTATCTTGCGCGGAAGACGTGCCGTTGAAGTTCCCCGAGCTAATATGCATTGGGCCATATCCCGAAGCCACAACAGCGATTGACGTGCCGTTCTTGTTGCGCGACAGCACAGTCGTCAGAAAAAAGCCATATAGCCTCAGCCATGAAAAGAAAGTATGGTTAAGGCAAGAACTTCAAGGCATGTTAGAGGCAGGGATCATTAGGCCATCGACATCATCTTTTGCTTCCCCTATTACCATTGTACCGAAGGAAGATGGATCATTCCGACTGTGCACTGATTACCGAATGATAAACAAGCAGACTGATCTTTTTCCATACCCGATGCCTAGGATAGATGATATCATTGATGAGACTGGAGGATGCGAATGGTTTTCACGTATAGACTTATGCAAGGGGTACTGGCAAGTGCCATTAAAAGAAGAAACTAAGAAATTCACTGCCTTTGTCACACCATTCGACATCTACGAGTATAATCGGTTACCATTTGGCTGGAAGAATTCTGGGTCGTGGTTCCAAAAGATGATGAACGAAACACTGAGCAAATTCATTGGAAACTTTTGCAATGTGTATGTGGATGATATAATCGTCTACTCCAGGACAAAGGAAAACCATGAGGAACACTTGTGTAAAGTACTTCAGGCTCTAGGCGCCGCAAGACTTAAAATTAACATGAAGAAAAGTGAGTTTTTTTGCAATAAGGTGGTTTTCCTCGGTAGGGTGTTTGACGGTAAAACGAAAAGCACCAAGGAAGAGAGTGTGCAACGCATCAAGAAGATGGTGAAGCCGTATGATGTTCATTCCCTCCGAGTGTTTTTGGGACTGGCGGGCCATTTCCGTGCATTCATAAGAGACTATGTCAGAAAGACGAAATGTCTCACTGCACTGACCCAAAAGGGCGTGCCATTTATGTGGTCAGAAGAATGCGAGAATTGCTACACCGAGCTTGTCCGCATCATTTCATCAGACCCTGTATTAATGCTCCCTGACTTTAAGTTCCCCTTTGAGCTATATACCGACGCATCTTATTATGGAGCAGGTGCCATACTCTATCAGCGTGATGCGACAGAACGCCAAGGAAAAGAACTGAGGGTGGTAGGTTACTACTCTTGCACTTTTACGAAAACACAAGAAAATTATGCAACTACGGAGAAGGAAGCACTGGCAGTGGTGATGGCCTTGCGATATTTCAGAAGCTGCTTGGAAGGAAACCACTTCAAGCTGTTCACAGACAACCAGGCGTTGACGTACCTGTTAGAGCTATCGCAGCCGAAGGGCAGAATAGCTCGATGGGTTAGCGAAGTACAACAATTCAGCTTTGACGTCATACATCGACTGGGACAGAAACATCAAGATGCCGATGCCCTATCTCGACTCCACGTGCCGCACGATACCCCAACTAGAAATGTAAACCTGTTACAGCTTTGGGAAGGCACCCAGGAGATGGAAGTAAGAAATGGAAAATTGCACGTTCCGGAGACCAAAGTGCCGACAGTCCTGAAGCTTTACCACACCAGTCCAGAGTCAGGAGGGCACGACGGATTTTGGAAGACATACCACAAAATAGCCCAGCGATTCACTTGGAAAAACATGAAAGAAGACATCACAAATTATGTGAAGACTTGTCATCAGTGCCAGCTTGTTAAAGCCAAGTACAAGCCTAGAGGCAACAGGATGGTCTTGCCAGAGTATTCCGATATCCCATTCGAGGTTGTTCATCTTGATTTCGCTGAAGTCAAAAAGAAGGGGGAGGGAGTTAAGAAGACGCAAGCATTCCTTGTCGCCGTAGACGAGTGCACGCGTTTTATCGCCGCCAAAGCTGGGAAAGAGGACGCAAACTGCGTGATATCATTGCTGGAACGAGAACTCTTCAAGAACGTCAGAGTCGTCGTCGCAGACAATGGCCCAGCCTTTAAAAGCGAGAAAGTAAGACTTTGGGCTGAGAAAAGAAATATCACCCTTCGTTTCCCAGCACCTTACAATCCGGAAGCGAATTCCCTTGCAGAGCGAATGATAAGGGACTTGAAGATGTACATACGATTATACCCCGAATTCAAAGGCGGCTGGAAATGCGCCTTAGAAGGAGCCGTAGCGCATCACAACAGATCGTATACAGCGGGCCTGGGATGCAGCCCACATTTTGCGGCGTTTGGCACGAGTTCATGGCTGCCAGCTGATCACGAATTGGGTTTAGTGAAACTAATTGATCTGAAGGAACATCCCAAGACTTCTCAGCAGCGACAAAGATATAGAGTGACAATGAAAACGAATTTTGACCGCAGACACAGCACAAAAATGCCGGAGATTGAACCAGATTCGTGGGTTCTGGTTCGAAAGGGACTTGATTCGAAAACGCTCTTTACAGGACCTTACTCTGTCGTCAAGACAGCCAGACAGCAAGGACTCCTGAAGACAATATACTACCAAGGACCCAGTGAAAAAGTTGAAAAGGCTTCAATTGGGAATGTGCTGCCGTATTATCCTCGTGGGGACCAAGATAGCCGATTGGGAGTGTGTGGCGAACCACATCGCCAGCGCAGTTATGAAGAAGAGAAGACGACGAAGAGGTTAGACGGAAGAATGTAGTAATAAATGGGTTCTACGTACAGTACCCTAGTGAAATCTTTACATCCAATGTAAGGCGGAAACAACATAATTGACGTAGCTCATGGGGAATGCGTGATGCGCCCTAAGCAGGTTGTCCTCACCAATCCCTCCTTTCTTATTAGAGACCCTCATGATCAGTCTAAGAATGTTCTTAGTTTTGGACGTGAGGTGAGCAATGTTCTTGGCATTAGAGCCCCTGGAGTCAAGCAACAGCCCAAGGATTCTGATCGAGTCGACCCTGGGGACCTTCTGACCATTCCTCATATAAACATTAATAGGAATCTTGTCTAGAGGTGTTACCCCTCGACACCCCTGTCTCGACGGCCTGTACAGTAAAGCTTCGGATTTATTCGGGGAGAGCTTAAGTCCCGTTCCGTCAAGGAAGGACTGAGTAACGTCTAGGGATTCCGGGAGCGCCTGCTTGACGGCCGCTGCCGAACCTCCCGGGCACCAAATTGTGACATCGTCAGCGTAGAGCGCGTGTTCCACATTCGGTACAGCTGATAATCTCTTGGAAAGCCTGTGGAAATAGAAGGGGGGAAATTACCTGATTCTGATTTCGATTGTCCTACTCTGATAGCGGCCGTCCTTCCCCTGAGGAAGGATTCCACAAAGGTAAGAATCTACCCCCCCCCCCCGCGCCCCCAGGTTTAGCGCAGAGATTTCCTTGAGAATGAAGTCGTGAGCCACTGTATCGAACGCCTTAAAAGAATCTAAGGCCAATTTGCCTCTCACGTCCCTGCTTTTATTGTCGAGTCTATAACCTGATTCTTGAGCAGAATAATTACATCCTGAGCGGAGAGTGAGGGCCTAAATCCAACCATGTTGCACGGGAA
Organism: Dermacentor silvarum; assembly: GCF_013339745.2. NCBI lineage: Eukaryota > Metazoa > Arthropoda > Arachnida > Ixodida > Ixodidae > Dermacentor > Dermacentor silvarum. The sequence continues at coordinate 231,264,532 of NC_051157.2, forward strand.
CAACTCCTCATGTTATATGTGCCTGGAGATTCTGTTATGTATAGCGTGTTCTTCCACTTTGCTTAGGCATAAGGTGAGTGAAATTGAACAGAGGTTACGTTACTCTGTGTGGCCAGTGGTTAGCTGATGTCATTAACTCCACTGCAGCTCCTCAAGGCGTTCATTACCGTGTAATTAGGCATGCCTGTAATGAGTCTCCTGGCTTCATGCACCATAGGGACCATAGGGAGGAATAAGTGAACATTTTGTCGCTCTTCTCCTTCGCTAAAGTTGCATAGCACCTGTTCGCTTTTGACTTAACTACATGGTCTTGTTTCGAACGTTATCGCTATCTCGGCTTCGTTGTCGTCATCCCGCCTATAATAAGACGGACTGCTTTTATTACGAAAATAGCTGGCCGCACTCTTGGCCTGCTACTTTTTATTCTTTATTATGTCCATAAAAAGCGTCATGCCTAGGTAACGATACACAATTCAGTACTGGGCAATAGTTTCAATTATACTTGAGACTCGTAAAACTAAGAAACAAATATATCAACACAGGTAAGTCTGCCAACATCTCGAGTAGTTGATCTCATCATAACAACTTCTGCTCGTCTCAAAGGGTTATTAGGACACGGCTCCTTCAGATAAAACAGTTTGTGATGTTTTAGTGGCCACACAGGCACGTTAAACACAATTATTTCGACAATATCCCGTGAGTCAACAAGACCGTGTAGAAAAACACAGACGGCGTTTTAGCTTTCTGGTGGCTAATTCTTGAATTTCACACATCTTCAATATTCTAAAATATTGACACGCATACTTGTTTCTCTTTCTTCGGTCACTGCTTTTCACGGGCTAGCAAATGTTAAGCGTTCTCGCTCGGCACAGGACCCACCTGCATGTACTAGAAGTTTCTCGAATGTTATCGATCGTTCCATCCGTTGGCTGTTGGCACCAAACCTTTTGTAATCTCACTGTATGAGGGATATTAATTTCGTAATAGTTTCTGGAAGCCAGGTGGGCACCAGCGATTGCACTGGAACCTTCGTCGAGTCACGCGCTTTTCCCTGCCTATCAGAATTTCGACGATCGCCGACTGTGTTCGCGGCTATCGTTGTGCATCGAGTGTCGCTTGTTTTTTTTTTTGGGCACAGGTTCGCCCAATATAAACTTAGTTACGTCATTCACAGTTTTGCTACTGTGTTGTTAAGCATCATTACAACGTGACATCTGGTGGAGGTACTTTTGCATTCATGTACCAGACGCCCCCGTCAAGACCACACAACGAAGACAACACCAGCATCGCCCCGGACCATCGAGCAAGCCGCAGGCTACAACACCTGCCCCCGGGGCACAGACTTATACCTGAGACGACCAGAAAGATCTGGCCAAGTCAGCAACCACAATGGCAGCCCCAGCGTCCCCCATCGCGCCACAACCTCCGAGGTAACACCGCTGCAACACCGACCTCCTGCGGATCATCGTTCGAAGACCCGGAAAACTGGTTGGAAACATACGAAAGGGTTGCTACATTCAACAACTGGAACACAGAATTCCAACTGCGGCATGTATACTTCTCGTTAGAAGACGTCGTCAGGACGTGCTTCGAGAATCGCGAGTCAACCCTGACAATGAAGGCCTCTTCCGCAGCACTTCTTGAACACCTTCACGAACGTCGTCCGCAAAGAGAGGGCTGAAGCGACGCTGTAATCCCATGCGCAACTCCCTAACGAGAACGTTGTGACCTAAGAGGAAGAGATGACCCACCTGTTCCGCCTCACCTACCCGGACATGTCTGAGGACAAGAAAGTTCGCTTCCTCATGCTTGGTGTGAAGCAAGAGCTTTTCGGCGGATTCATTCGCAATCCACCCGAGACCGTTGCACAATTTTTACCGGAAGCCACGGGCATCGAGATGACGCTGTATATACGCAGTCGTCAATACAACCAGCAAGTGCTTTCGCCGAATTGCGAAATCCAGCACTAGGCGCTGACGAGCTCCGAGAGACCATCAGGGGGTTGTACGCGAAGAACTGCGCAGCATGTTTACTTCGACGCAGCCGCAAGTAGCCTCGATTGCTGACATCGTCCGAGAGGAGATCCGGCAGTCCCTTGGAGTCCCTGAATCGCCGCGGTCTCAGCCGGAATCGATGACCTACGCCTCCCGTAGCCCGCCGTCACGTTCCCCCTCCGCGCCAGGGCCCGGTAACGCCGCAGTTGCGTCATTCGCCACCGCAGCCGCAGAGCAGATGGCACATTGTAGTGACTGTCAATGACGAAATTAACTTTTTATTTAGCGAACCTGTGCCCACAAGTGACAATCGAAGCAGCACAGCGATAGCGGCGAACACAGAAGGCAATCGTCGAAAATTCCATCTGCGGGTCAGGCGCGTCGGCTTTTATGCATGACTCGTTAAAGGTTCCAGTGTAATCGCTTGTGCCCGCTTGGCTTCCAGAATTCCAGAATGTACTACACAATTCGCGTCGCGCATACAATCAGATTACAAAGGTTTGCTCGCAACATTCGTAATAACACCGTCGACCCAGGTACAGATCATAGTAAATGCCATTAACGGGCCCCACTGTACCACTGTAGCTTTTAATTTTACAGCGAAGCTGTATACCTCTTGTTGGTCGGCAAATTTCGTGGTGTAAACACAAAACTCCATGCCAGCTGTGTGATAGTTTCGCCGAGCGGGGGGAGAAAGAGTGAAAGGAGAGTATAAAAATAGCATCGCGCAGCATAGCGGATGCGAGGTAAGGAGGAGGAGGAGTGAGGCATGTGGTAGTGGGACGCGTAGAGCTGCTGCCGACGCTGATCGCGTTTCCACGCGTTCGCGTCGAACGTGCCTTGTGTCCGTGACTGCAGCCGATGCCTCTGGCGGCGGCTCGGCAGGTTTAGACCAGACAACTGGTCACTGAATGAATGAATGAATGAATGAATGAATGAATGAATGAATGAACTTTTATTTCCCTTTTTAAGAAAAGGGAGGGGCCGGGGGGGAGGGGGGGAGAGGGAGGCCTGTGTGCGCCAGTCTTAGCACTTTCTGCTGCCAGACGTCCGCCTACCAGTCGTGGTAGGCCTCCGCTACCTCCTCAGCCCACCTCAGGACTCGGTCCTGCAGGGTGGGATCGGAGCTGTGCAGGGCAGTCTCCCACAGCTCATCACTACTAATTAATGGGTTGAGGTTGCGGGGGGCGGGGGGTGATATTTGATGGGGCATTTCCACATGATATGGGAGAGATCTGCTGTCTGGACAGGGCAGAAGCGACACTTGTGTGTCGGGTATGTGCCGGGAAAGAATAAACTGGTCACTAGTTGCTTCCGAAAGACTGAAGCGAGAGCTAGGGAAGCTGACACCAAGCGTCGCAGAAGAGAACATCCCGAGTTTAGATTGCGGGAAGCCTAGAGTTGGCGTAGACGAAGAAATGAAGATCCGGAAGCTTATGAACGGGGCCGGTTGAATTCATCGCTATACTACGCAGAACATCGCGAAGAAATACTGAGGCCAGGAAACTAAGTGCGTGGTTTGACGCTACATTACTATGCTTTTCCCACCTCCGCTGGTCTCTGGTGATTGCGGTCGCAGAGCCACGCATAATTGTTTCAGGGAAGCTGTATAACCTCGTTGGTCGGCAAATTTCGTGGCGTCAACACAGAACGCCAGGTTAACAATTGAACGCAAACGGAATATATTTCTTTGCAATCAGACATATTTATTAGGTTTTATGTGCCAAAACCAGTGCTGATTATAAGGCACGCTGAAGTGGAGGGCTTCGGATTAATTTTGACCACCTGGGATTCTTTAACGTGCACTACAAAGCAAGCACACGGGCGCTTTTGCATTTCGCCTCGATCGAAATGCGGCCGCGATCTCGTGCTCCGCAGCGCAACGCCTTAGCTGACTGAGCCACCGCGGAGGGTCTGCAATCAGGCATTTAGCAGATATATATATATATATATATATATATATATATATATATATATATATATAGATGTGTGTGTGTGTGTGTGTGTGTACTTAGTGATGCGTCACCATGCTTTCGTATATAAAAGGGAGACCTGTCTAGCAACTCATTCCACTCATTCTAAGACTGCCATGGGTACCACTGAAATTAAAGGCATCAGAAGAACAGCGTGAATACAAAGCTCGGCCATGTGTGACACAGCTTCGCTGGACGTTAGCAGGGCGGCCAATTTATTTAGAGCGCTGCTCCTTCCTGCGGCGAGCGCACTGAGCGAACGAGCGCAGCGAAGGATGAAAGCGCAGCGGAGCATGGAAGACACGACGAGGAGAGGAGGATGCAGCGAAAGCGTGAGAAGAAACGCGGAGGAGGGCATGTCGGCGGCAGCTGCTGTGAATGGCGCCAACGTGTCCCCTACGCGCTGGCTTTCGCGATCTCCAGATTACCCAGGCGCCACACTTCGCTGAGTTTGCAACGCGCCGCCCGCGCCAGCCAGGATATCGCGAAATGAAAACGCGTATAGAGCTGCGCTCAAATTTCGCATTAGGAAGTGTCGTAAACGTCGGTGATTTTTTTTCTTGTAATGACTTCCACAGTTTGTCAAAATTAATTGTTACAGTTTGCACAGTTCATTGCCAAGGCATCCCTTAGGTGTCTTGGCAATGTTTGTAACACCAATGTTTTGCCAGGATCAAGCACATCAGTAAACAAGGCGGTAGAAATGTTTCTAAATGATTTCTCCCCGTATTTTCGCAGTAAGCTTACTAACGTTTCCTTGCAGCATGACGCCATCCTTGCCCGTCGTCTACATTCCTGTTTATAACACACACAAACAAGCGCATAATAAATCCTGCTTAACGAAAACAGGCCTGCTGGAGAGCTAAGTTTTCGACGTCATACTAGCCGACATTCCACGCGCATGCGTCACGTTGTGTAATCGTTGCACCTGCCCCCTCCAACATCGCATATTAAAGCACTACTAAAGAGTCTAGATACAAATAATGTGGCATCCGGCACAGCATAGCGGTGACCTTAGACGTGCCCCCGTGTCCATGTCGCGCTGCTGTCAACTCGTGACCCGCGTTTTCTCGGACCGGTAACGCGCCGCACCGAATTTGGCTTGCAAAAACACGGCCTCGCGGAAAGCAGGTGCCTTGCCGGGACGGGCACTTTTCCTGTAAGGTGCTCCGCACATCTGGGTCGCCCGCAGACGCGCTGACGGAGTGCGCGAGAAGGTCGCACACGTGTCAGCGCGCACGTCCCTAGGCTCCGGGAAGCGCGCTGGCCGCTGAACGTTTTCGCACAAAGCCGCCTGAAAGTCCCGATGACGTCGACAGCAAGCCCTTACAGCAAACGGACAGCAAACGGACTTACGACAACCTTAACAGCTCCGCTGTAAAAATGTGTCCGAGATGTATAAAAAAATTTGCGCAGCTTGCACTGGAGGCTCAATGCTAAAGAGACAGC